>NC_133006.1:7622500-7942500 GCF_048564905.1 Vicugna pacos | reverse complement strand
TTGGATTTTCCATTTTTATGTTATGCTTGAATGACATCATACGTTGGTTCCACTAAAATTAAAAAATAGTGCACTCCTACACTGGTGAAGAAATTTTATATAGGAAATGAAAAAAGGAAATTTTACGTAGGAAATGGATGTTTCTGTAGGAATCTGTAACAATAAAGTAGAAGGAAACAATTCTACTTATTTTCAGTTGCTTTTATTGTCAACCTGCGGTTATGTTGAGAAATTCCTTGGAGGACAGTGTTCTAAAAGCGCACCTTATTCATTGAAGCATCGGTGTTTATTCATACTTTGTTTCCATTTTATTCACTAAAATTGTAGCTATTAACCTTTAAAAAGTCAATCGTTTATAACGTATCGATAGCAACCACCTATTTGTATTTTAAATACTTCAGTAGCAAGCCTTTTGGAGAAGGGAATTTTTGTCACTGTACATGCTTTAGAAGGCAAAGTTACTGTTAATGATGGTTATGTGTATTTTGTAACCACAGGACACTTACACTGAAGGCTTTCATGCATCAGTATTTAAATTTCCTCCGGATAAAACCTACGATACACCTGTCATTGTCATGTGGGGAGATGAGGGCAGGCTTACAGAGCCTGAGGACAAAGTCACAATTCCACCTCTCCTCTGACTCCTAAAAGACGATCTTTATTTCCTACCCAAATGAAATTCTACGATGAACTATCTGAACTACCCTCAGTGATTTCCTTGCTGAAACCCCGTCTCCATCCATCATGATATTGATGAGATGAGTCATATAAAGAAACCTTCCCGGAAAATAATCCATCAGGAAAGTGTGCAGAATTGAGTATCACTGATGACACTTAGTGGGCTCCCCAGATCTCACAAGGGATGTCATGTCCCTTCCTACAAAGGAAAGCATTGGTTTATTATTTTCTGATGATAAGCTACAGCCCAGGAATGGTGCCATGACTGTGATGGGGGAATAATGACAATTTTTTTTGGAAGTATAGTCAGCTTACAATGTTGTGTCAATTTCTGGTGTACAGAGTAATAGTTCAGTCATACAGATGCATACATATATTTGTGTTCTTACTCTTTTTCATTACAGGTTACTACAAGATGTTGAATATAGTTCCCTGTGCTGTACAGGAGGACCCTGTTGTGTATATACTTTCTATAGCACCTTCTTCTCCCTTTCCACGTGGCCCCCCATCTGCCGCTCTTGGCTTTCTGACCTAATTCCGATCTCGTGTCTTTAAAAACCGGCATTAGCTATCCAAAATTCTAATGTGACGATGCCACGCACAATCTACGGGACTTTCACGGTTGCTTGTTGTCAATAGGACAAAATCCAGGCTTGGTCCTCACCCCACCATTGACGCTTTCTTTATTTTTTGCTCAGTCAGGGTCCTCATCTTCCTCTCCCCCGGGGCTTCAGTTTCAGGTGCTGCCTTTTGCAGAGTTTCCCAGACTGGGCAGCATCCCTCATGACACTTCCCTTCCTCTCCTGTGCCCATGCTTTCCCTGCCTGTGTGTGGTCTGTTGACCGTTTCCTCTTCACGATTGTCGCCTGAGCTCCCAAGGGCCTCCGCACAGCAAGTACTTAACAAGATGATTTTTGAATGAATAAAGAAGGAAGGAAAGAGAGGGTATTTCCCTGAGAAGAGGCAGGGGTAGTCCGACAGCCAGAAAAGTAAACTTTCCACCTTCGGTCCGTATTTGAACCCTCTCGATAACGATCTCTGTTGGAAGTTTCATGTGTGCTTGGGGATTGAGAGCCAGCTCAGACTTGCTAAACCCAGGGCTAAATGGATACAAGTCAATTGCAGAGCAGACCAGATGCTGTGTTTGCGATGACACCACAGAGGTACAGATGCCTTATGCCAGCTGGTCGACTTGTCCCCCTGCCCTTTCCTTGCTCTGTCCTATAGTGGGATCTTCCTGGGGTTGTATTTCTTTCTCTGAGAAATATTTTTCATAAAAAAAGGATCTGATACACTCTGAATATTTTAATGGCTGTTCTCTTTGGCAACCATACACACGATCACAGAGTAACAGGCAATTTATCAAAATCAATGAGGTAAATATCACAATATATAGAGAACGAAGTCAAGGTGAACCTTTAAGAAGACTGAAAGTCTCATTTATTACGTGTCTCATAGGTCTCTTCTGGTGACTCTGAAGCCAAACCTCTGATCTTCACATTTGTTCCCACTGTCAGAAGACTACCAACCCACTCCCAGTTGACTGACACCTCTAAATTCCTTGTTAAAATCCCTGAGGAGCCAAGCGATAAGACTCCAGAAACTGTAAATAGGGTAGGATTATTTTTATTATTTTTTTATATCAAGCAATTAACATTAAATTATCCATAGTAATGACTTGAAAATCTGTATGAATGTTCATTTTCTCTGCTTAAAGTGAGATGACTGTGATTGGCTAAAAATATAGTTATGTAACAGGAGCTTCAAGTCCCGGGTTCTCTCCAATACATTATTCTCAGCACTTTGGATCAGACGTCCTGTGGTTTGCTGTTCACATGATATATTCTGCCTCTTGGCATCCCCTGCTCCCAAATGTATCTTAAAATAATAAAAGCAAATTTTTTTAAAAGTTTAAATTTATCTTCATAGAGAAAATACTAGATAGAGTGAGGTATTATTATTATTATTATTAATTATTTTAGTTCAAAATTTGTAGATACTGGCAGGCATATGTAGAATAGATAAACAAGATTATACTGTATAGCACAGGAAAATATATACAAGATCGAGTGAGGTATTATTTTGTGTGTAACAGATTAGCAACAGTAAAAAAATGTAATAGTCGATGTTAGGACAATTGTCGAGATACTGGCATGCTCACACTTTGTTGCTAGTTTTGTGGATTTGGGTAATTTGAGTGGAAAACCCTTATCCACAGTGCTAAGAACGTTTCAGTAACCTTTCAGTGATCTGACTCTTGGAAATGTGTCCCAGAGAAACAGTACGAAAGAAGAAAAGTGTTACGTAGGAAAATAATTAGAGAAAAATAAAAATGGCCCAATGTGTAACAGTCAGAGAAACGCGGAGACTATGACAGCACATCACCTTGACAAAGTTACAGCCATCATGATGATGTAATTTCCTGGAGCATGTTAATTTGTATACTACTGAGTGATCCAGTAGGTTGTAAGATGGTATTTATACCCTGATGATTCCTCTCTAAAGTGAGACCAAGACTGAAAATGAAATTCAAACAAGCAAACAAAAACCTAAACATGACTTATGCTAAAATAATGACATTCTGGGTAAAAAAAAATTTTTTTTCTCTTTAAAATGTATTTTAATACTGTCTTGTAAGAAACAAAATGTGACGGAGGGAGCTCTGTGGTATTTGTGAGCCAATTTGCAGAAGATAGAATTGTCTGATTTTCCTCGTCTATGTGAAAACATTCTATCTAGAGAGTAATAATATATTTATCTGTGAACCTGGAACTTACAATGCTACCTTATTTCAAAGACTGTTGGGACCAAATTATTTCAGAGAAACCCTGAATGCTATGTAAGGCATTTCTGGGAAGTTTGTCCCCAGCAGTACTCAAGTATATATAATATACTCATGGGATCTTTCTGTTATTAGGTGCTCTGAGTGGGTGAGACCGTAGATACAAGAATCAACCTTGGTTGCAGACTCCAAAGCTCCCTAAAATAATGATATTCATCTGCTGATACATTGGTGCCAACACAACCACATCTTTAAAAGATTAAAGGTTTTTCTTCCTGTTTTTAAAACAATTCACTATTCTAATAGAACAGGGTAGATAATCCCTCATCCTTTACATATTTAAAACTATTTACTGAACACACGCCACGTGCTTGGTGCTATGGATTCCGAATGAATAAAGTCAACTCATGTAACTTATTTGTTATCAGGAAGGCAGACAATGAAACCAGTAAAAAGGAGATAATAAAATCTCAGGTGGTGATAAATGTAAGAAAAATACCTCAGAATAAAGTAATAGAGAATAATGGACTGTGGATGGAGGGAGTTATTTGAGATCATTAATAATGTTTCCAAAGACTAGTTCAACTTTGCCAGCTCTCTAGTGATTCTGTTAACTTCCCATGTGATAAGCAATCTGTCTTTGAATCCTCTGATTTTTAATTTGAACTTCCTTCCTATCCGGGTTTTGTTACTACCTAGTGTTGTAATTTAATATACGAAATGACCATGGTCAGAGAAATCCTAATCAGAGGCAACTTGGGTTTTATCTTGACTACGATCATCAGCTAAAAAGTGTGGAATGAGGGTCTGAAGTCACCTCCTTTGTTTAGTTGTATCTAGTCCACGGTTGGACTATTCTGTCTTCACATACACAACACATAATACATATGAGCCCACATTAAGTTGACGGCCATAGTTGAAATTTAGTTTATTTTGGTTTATTTACTGTCTTTAACTTTCTATTTCGAAATAATGTGAAACTTAAAGAAAAGTTGCAAGGAAGAGAAGAATAGTAACCATAGTATGATGATCAAAACCCAGAGAATTAACCTTGGGTCTTTTAAACACAATCTTAGTGTACGTAGCTGCTATAATTATAGAAAAAGATGCTTTAGTGCGTAATAAAGCTGTCTCTCCCCCCTGGTCTTGTAAACCTTCTATGTATTCAGAGAAAATTGGACGGGAGAAAACTGAGAATTACAAATCCAAAATAAAATAACAGTTAAAAAATACTTTGCACTAAAAATATCTGTCTTTCTTGGTATCCTATTCATGAGTTCTTCCCAATCAGCTTGGATTGTTTTGTTTGAATTTCTGTGCATTTTGTTCCAATTCTACTTTTCTTCTCAAACTTTTAGAGAGTCATATTATTTTAGAACTTTTCAATGGGATTTCCTTTCTCCCCGGCTTCTGCAGGATATACAGGGTTTTCTTGACCATTAACTAAATGCTTGACTAGTCCCCATTTGTTTCATGAATATCTTTATGGAAAGCATTGCTCCTTTCCTCTCTTCATAAAAAGTCATATCAGGATTTATTGGAAAGCAGGTTTGTTCATTGATGTTGATTCTAAACCCTAAATTATATGAACTTGGACCAGAATGAACAAGCAGGTTAGTAAAAGTAATCCACTAATTTCAACCCAATCTCTCCTAAGCCAATCTGATTTTTAGATATATTTTTAAAAACTCTTGTCCTTGGAGATTATAAGCAGGTTAAGCTTTTAAGGGTACGTGCAAAAAAGAAGCATTTGTCAAATCGATGTCAACGCTTTTATGTCTCTACGTTTATTGCAGTCTAATTCCAATGAGTACTTGACCTTGAATGCTGGGAGCCAACGGGAGAGAGACGGAGGAACGTTGACTTATCCTTTAGAGGTGAAGGACAAGATTTCACAAGGAAAGGGACTGAAAGCAAACGAACCTCAAGGAATGCAGCAGAGTGACCTCTTCAAAGCTGAGTATGTCTTCATTGTGGACTCTGAAGGAGAGGACGAAGCTCCAAGCAGACAGGGTGAACAGGGCCCCCCAGCGGGGGTGGACACCACAGCTGCTCGGCCCCGGTCTCTGGCCCTCTCCTCCAGTCTGGCCTCTGACGTGGTGCGCCCCAAAACCCGGGGGGCCGACCTCCAGGCCCCACCACATCCTGACATGCCCCATGGAGTGGCTCCTCAGCAAAAACATGGGCAGGTAGGTTTTTCTTCTTGTCATTTAAAAGAAAATGTTTCTATTTAACACCCTTGTTCTAGACTGTCTGCAGAGTCCTTCCTATTTAGTCAAGGCCTACAAAACTCCCAAAGAAAAGGATGTTAAAAACCTAAATCCCAAGGTCATAAATCATCACAGTGTAAATACAGATACTATGTTCTTAAGACAAAAAGGATGACACACAATTTTACTGTGGATTGGCTGAAGAGCACATGCAAAACACTCAGCCGGAGTGGAGTTGGGGGAATGTTAACTCTTCCTTCTGAAAATTCTCGGGAGAAGGTTGGCAGTGGGAGTTTCTTGGGAGAGAGAGCCTGATGGAGACGTGAGAAAGCCCCGCCGAAAAGACATCAACTGGGGATTAGTCGTAGACACGTTACTCTGAAACAAGTGAAAGAGTAATAAAAGGAGCCACGAGGTAATAAGAGCGTGGAAGGAAAATCGTTCCCTCCTGCACATCTTAAGGGAAATACCTATTGTGTTCCTGAAGCCACCAGAAGCAGGGCCGTTCTCAGTGGATTGGGGAGAAGAACCTATCCCCAAAACTGAGCTGCAAGATTGAATGGTTCCTTTAAGGGGGAGAGCCTTTGATACAGTAGAAGAAGACCCATGCCTGTGATGGCGAGAGTAAAGGGATGGGTAGGGAGAGATTTGGAAGGGAAAGAAATAGAGTGACTGGCTATTTGTTGTCATGAAGTTGTAAGATGACTTTGACGAGATGTAGAGAGGATGTCAGGAATGCAGAGGCTGGCCTGGGGAGCAAGTAATGGGTACAGAGCGCTCTCCTTGACAATGAGCATGAGTTGGTACCCAAATGCCCCATTTAGGAGCTGCTAGACCAGGCATTTGCAAGCATCTCAGAGTAACTGGAAGAACATGTTTATTGGTGAGTTGGCTTTTTGGAGCTACTAGGACGCATGCAAAATGGTAGAGCAGGCATCTTATTTTTGGTGCCACCCCATCTTTATGTCTGCAGCTTTTGCTGACTTCCCGATGCTGCACTGATGTCACCTTCAAGCATTCAGTATCCTCATGCCACCTTTTGGTGCTGGAAGACTCTCACTGGGGTACCACCACCACCCAGGTCTATTGGACTAAAAGATTGATTTCTTCTTGAAATTTATTCTCAGCTAGTTATTGGAAATATTCTAATCATATAATTAAGCATCTTCTCAGTCAATGGTGATAAGCTTAAACATTTCTTTCCTGCCTTTGGAAGGATGGTGGAATAACCAATTTGGAGATGTGGCCATTGACATAGTCAGTGGAGGGTACTTTAATGTGGCCCCTTTGAAGAACATGTAGACACGGCGATACCAAATATAAGCGAAGAAAAATACCCTCAATGAAGCAAAGTTTGGAATTTTAATTTACTCTTTTCCCCAATTGATAGATTTCTTCTGCTGAGTTGGTCATTTATTTTGTTTTCATGGGATCATATATATAGAGTCCAAACTAGAGACTAAACACATATGTGGATTTTTTTTTTTTTGCCAGAATAGGTTAGAAGTAGGTTATAGTTCATGTTGTCAAAGCTTCAAATGAAAAGGTAAAGCTCAGCCTGATTCATTAGTGGTGGCAGAACATTCTGATCACCACAGGAGGAGGACTGCTGGGTCCTGAAATGTTTGGGAATCGCCATTGTTCCTGATTCCATTTCCTGTAATAATCCCCTTGAGCAACGGGTACTAGGTCATCATGAAATAAAAATAAGATGACTGTTACCCACAGATGTAAACTAAACATCAACGACCAGATCATCAAAGAAGGCACTCAGAAGTTTCACGTAGTCAGGAGTCAAAGCTTAGCGTAAAAAGCCTAAAGATGTTTCCATCATTTGATCACCTGGTACCAGTCACATTAGTCTTTCAATCAGAAATGCAGTTAATTAAGTGTCCTTCTGGTCTACCTGGTAAAAATGAACCCACGTACAGAATTGTCTACAAATTAGCACTAGCAGTAAGTCAGGAGAAATTTATGAAGATATTCCAAAAAAAAAATGTCCTTAGTTCTTATTCTGACCATAGTCTGACCATAGTCTGACCACCTGCCTAGGTGTCATTTTTCTGTCCACCTCTTGTACCTTTCTTCTTCAGCTCTCTTGAACCATCAGCCAAGCACATGCTTCCTACCTTTGCATCCCTGGGCTCTTCATTCCTGTGTGTGATGCTTCTTTCCTCCCCAGCCTGCCTTCATGTTGGTCTTGGCTACTCGAAGCTCAGTTCAAGTAGCACCTTTTCCCAGAGACATTCCCTTTAAAGAGGAGTTAGGTTTTCTCCTGAATTTTGTCACTTTCCTTAGAGTTTGTAACCTTTTTTTTTTGAAAATCTCCGATTTAACTCCTTTTATGTTTATAACCTGATTATAATCATTGAGTTTATTTTTCTTCCTCACTAGACTGAGAACCACTTGAAGTCGAGGTCTGTCTCTTGTTCATTTCTGTGTCTTTAGCACTTAGTGTAGTGTCTTGTGTATATGTAGGTTCAATAAGGTGTATGAAAAGTATACGTATTTAAAATTTCACATTGTTGAAGTCTTTGTTCAGATGTTGGCTCCTTCACGAAGCCCGCTTTGGTTCCTTCAGTGAAAGCAAACTCTCCCTCAATATATTTCTGGTAGCCTTTTCTGTACATTTTTATAACAGTTACCCTATCCCAGCAAGTATTATACACATTTAAGTTTATGCCTTATCTCCTCTAGCAGATTGGGAAGTCTTGAAAGGTAAAGTCCAGGTTAAATTCATTTTTATTAAACATTTTGTTCCCTATAATGGTTACTGTATTATCTTGAGCATAGTCAATATAAATACTGAGTTGAGTGTACTTTGTGTTCCAAATATTTTTGTTGAAGTGGCACATTTAAGTAAAAGCACATTGTCAAAAAATCACCAACAAACTAAAAAATTGAAAGTGTTAAGTCAAAAGTAAAAAGGCTATATAAGCAGTTGAGTGAAAACTTTCTCAGATAAAATTCAGAAAAAAATCAGTAATATTTTTGAATGTCAGTGTCTTGAATGTTGGTGTCAAGGTCTAAGAATTGTCTTACCTAAGGATGCTATTAGACTTAAGAGAGAGGTGGCTTAGCTATGGTGAAACCTGGAGCTGAGGCAGTGGCACTGGGAATAAAAAAGAAGGACTTTTTAGAGGGGAGGATATAGTTCAAGTGGTAGAGCCCATGCTTAGCATGCACGAGGTCCTGGGTTCAATCCCCAGTACCTCCTCTAGAAAGAAATAAACCTAATTACCCTCCTCCCCACCAAAATACAATAATTAAATAATACAATAATAAATAAATTGGAATTTAAAAAAAGAAGGACCTTTTTGGGTAGAATTAACTGGAGTTGTTCATTGACAGTATATGGAAAAAAATCAAGGGTGAATGAAATTTATAAGCCAGGAAACTGAGTGAATGTTGGCATTAATTGAGGAAAGAATTACAGGCTTTGGGAAGGGATAGGAAGAGATGAAACGTCTGATGTTGAACTTGAGATGCCTGGAGGTGCAGCACGATGCTCTCAGGAAGGAAGCTGGAAGGATGAATCTGGGCACAGGAGTGAGATGGGAGACTGGAGGTGTTTGCTATACACACCTAAGCTGTGAGGGTGGAGCTGTTTATTCATGGAAAGAATGCAGAACAGGAAGGCACCACACACAAGTCGGGAAACAGCAGGGTGTAGAGAGGTCCCTGAGAAGGAGATGGAGTGGGGGCCAAAGATGGTGAGAGGGACTTCATGCAGTGAAAACTAAAAGGCTGTTCAACCAGAAGAGTAGTTTATGAACAAGATCAGATAAATAAAATCTATATAAATGAATTAATCAATAGTTTTAAGGGTAGCTCAGTAATGTTTTCTTTATGAGACTCAGATGAATCTGGTATCAATCTTATCCATTTGGGAATACAAAATAATCACCTATGAAAGAACATTCTGGCAGCACGACTTGTTTCCCGCCTGGACGCGGAGTCATCACGTGTGATTTCCCATTTCTTTGCGGGGAGGAGCCCCTCCTCCAGAGAACGCGGCTTTCCTCGACAACACTGTACTTTTCATATTTTCTAGCTGCCTTACCGGGTTCTCTTTCTGTGCACCAGCCAGTCATTCTGCCAAGTGGGACAGCCAGGTTAACACACGCTGCTGCTCGATTTAGGAATGGTTAGAAGCTCAGCGATCAAGAGGCCAAGATCAAAGCTGAGGGGAGGGTCAAGAGGCCTTTTGCTGATAGAGCTGGAGGTGAAGCAGAGGGGCCCCTGCAGGGAGGTGTGTCCCCTGAAGGGAAGGGAGGGGACCCTCTCTCCTCTGGGAGTATTACTAGAACCAGAAGATGTGCAGGGGTGAGGCCAGGCATGTGAGGTCCGACCTGGCCACCATCCCAGTGTGGGAAATGGAAGCCCTTCCACTGCCCAGGTCAGCCCTCGGCCGGGCCCCTGTTCCCTGCTGGGAGACACGCCCCCTCTGAGCTCCTCCTCCTCAGTGGGAGGGGTTGGGCTTGTCTGGTGTCTGACCAGCTCGCCCTGCAAGAGCTGCCTTGTGCCTTCTGTTAAAATAGCATTATAATATATTATTTATGAAGATAATGTAATGTATAACACAATATAAAATCTTGTAAATATGGAAACAAGTAAAAATAAAATATGAAACGCAGTCAAATAAAGCAGGGCCCTCAAAGTCCATGAAATAGAGAAATGAGGAGGTCATTTGATGCCCTGAATGGGGCCAGTGTGAGAGGGCTGATGGGCCAGAAATCAAGTGGAGAAGTGATGAGGGAAGGGAGATCATACATTGGGAGAATGGTATGAAAAATTAAAAAAAAATGAGACCAGCAACTTACAGCCATGCTCCTCTGTGTAGTTACTTGAAATCATAAACCTCAGGGTCCTCATTGGTAGAATGGGGTGATGACATCAACCTCCCTGGTGAAGATTAAATGCGATGGTATATATGGCCTAGAATGGTTCCTGGCCCATGGTAGAGTCTCAGGAATCATCTACTCTATTTAAAAAGTTGGAGGTGGTCGCATGTTTGAGGGCACAGGTTCAGAAACGTGTGAAAAGGGAGAGGCTTTTTGTACTGGTGTAAACAAAGTTTGGAGGCAAGAACTGGAGAAAGGACACACACAAAAAAAAGATCAGAAGAACTAGCTGTGGTCAAATCAAGGAGGGTCTTAACAAAAAATTCTGGGATGGGAGGGTATAGCTCAATGCTAGAGTGTGTGCTTAGCATGCACGAAGTCCTAGGTTCAACCCCCAGTACCTCATAAATAAATAAAAACCTAATTACCCCCTTCAAAAAAACCCAAACGAATAAAAGTTAAAAAAAATTCTGAAAAGCATAGGCATTGGCACATATATTTATTAAGAACCTATATTTTATGGTTCCATGGAAAAGAGATTGTAAAAAATTATTTGGACAGGGCATTAGACATAGAAACCTTTCTGATTGTCCCGGGTCTTCATTTATAATGAAACATTCTATTCATACAGCACATTGTATCAGAATAGACTTTCTAGGTCTCTTTTACCCCAGTAGATCTGGGAGTCCTGTGATGACAAAGTCTCACCTTCTGTCTATATCACGTAACTCAATGCCTGGAACACTAGGTGCTTAGAAAGGGTCTGATGAATGAATGATCATTCCTTCCCCATGACCCTGTGATATAAATAGGAAATAGACGTTGTTACATGAACTTTCTTAATGAACATTCTCAGTGGAGAAAAAATTATACTAGCGTATGGGAGACAGTCTTGGACTCCTGCCCCCTAGCTTGGCGGTTGTTTTGTATTTTGCTTTTTAAAACAAATCATCCATAGCTTTTGGTTTAAGGATTTAGAGATTCAAGATTTTGAAAAACGCTGGGAGATTAAACTTCCGTGTCGGTTCTGCTCACTGCTGAGGAGTGGCTTGCTGTGTCACAAGTCCCTGAAAAATGGCGTGTTTCTATGAAGATGTCAGGAAGTCATCAGCTGGATGACTTTTGCGTACCCTTTTATGGTTTTAACAACTCTTCATGTACTGACATGAAGGGAAATGGGGGGATCTTCCCACTCCATCCTGATCCATCCTCTTAACCTCCTTTGTCACTGCCCACGGTGAGTGAGGCTGGACACCACAGGGAGAATTCCTCTGACTCATTAAGAAGATCTGTCTCTGCTCTGATGCCGGCAGAATCCCTGTGATCCCTCACCGGGTGGCTGGTTGCTTCCCCTGGGTGAGATCAAATGTACCATTAGCCCAAAGGGCAGAGGAAGTACATTTATGGAAAATCAGTTGCCTTGACAATTTCAGCAGAAAGGTGAGGAAGCCTTTTAAAAGGAGAGTCTCCTGACGTGGTGTCAGAACTCAAATGTTTGTCCTACTGGTGAGGTCAAGACTGACCCGGATTTCAGAGCCATTGTTCATTCCACCCCCAGCCCGCCTTCCTTGCCCAGAACCTGGAGCAGAATAAGAGGGTGCAACTGCAGAGGGAGGTGGTGAGAGCTCCTTTGAGCAGACAGCACATTTCTGCTCTCTGTCCTATTCCTACACCCACCGGACACTTTATTTCCTCATTCCTGCATGAAGGTAACATACCAGCCACTAGACACTGGGGAAACAAACTTCAAAAATTCTAGTACCTGCCTTCAAGGAACTTGGGAAGCAGATGCACATGAACGCAATGACAGTGAAAGGTGATGTGTTCAAGCAGGAGTGGGATGTCTAGGAGGAGGACACCTACATCGGCCTGGACCACCAGACCAGGAAGGGGTCACCTTGTCTGAGCAGAAACATGAAGGATGAGTAAAGGTTTTCTCAGTTAACAACCAGGGTGTGGGCATTTCAAGTCAGATGGCCAGGGAAGAGGGCTCACTGAATGACAGGAAATACTCTGGGAGAGAGGGATGAACCAGAGGCCACAGAGACAACAGTTTTGAAAAGGAGGGAAAGACTGGAAATCAGTCTAAAGAGAAACCAGAAGAGACCAGGGATTCAAGTGCCCACTGGGCTTAGGAATAAATAAATCATTGTAGACGTTGGTGATAACAGTGTCTGTGGAAGAATAGGGAGTAAAAGCCATTAAGAACTCAGGGGAAGTGTGTCACTATTCTATTTCCACATAACAGGTGACCACAGATTAGTGGCTTTAAAAAAAAAACACCTATTTACTTTCCCCAGGGATTCTGTAGCTCGGAGGTTTGGGCATGGCTGATCTGGGTCTCCTAAGTTGGAAACCAAGATGTCAGGTTCCTCTCCTCTGGGGTTCTACTAGGCAACGGTCTTGCCTCTGAGCTCACCCGTGCTATTGGCAGAAGCTCATTTCCTCAAGGCTGTAGAGTGAGTTCACGGCAGCTTGCTTCTTAAGGCTGGCCATGGAGAGGGTCGCTGCTACTTGGATCTCTAGCCTTTTGGTCCTCTTTAAAAGAGGGCTCATTTGATGTGGTCATGCCTACCCAGCACAGTCTCCTGTTTGATTAAGTTAAAGTCATCTGATTAGGAATGGTAAATACATCTGCAAAATTCCTTCACCTTTGCCAGGTTCTGTTAGTTAGAAGCAAGTCACAGTTTCCATCTACACTTAAGAGGAGGGGACTATGAAGGTGGGGGTGTGCTTTGGGAAGTCACTTTAGGGTGTGTTGGCCATAGAAGTAAGGAAATCTACACAGTGATGGTGTGGCACAAGCGAGCCTGAAAAGACAGCTACGTGGACTTGTACTAGGGCACGGACAGGCTCCACAGATCTTGGTGCACGTGTGTGCACTCGTTTTTTTCTTATCAGTTAGCTTTTGCTGCTTAATAGACCGTGCTGACATTTGCTGTTTTCAAACACCACCATTTATTTATTTAGCTCAAAAATCTGCAGGTCGACAGTGTGGCCGTATTTAGCTGGGTGGTTCTGCAGATCTGGAGTCAGACTCAGCTGTCTTTGTTGTGGTTCACTTATGTGTCTGCAGTTGGCTGCTGGGTCAGATGGTGGCTGGTTAGCCAAGATGTGGTCCTCCAGCAGACTAGCCTGGGCTCATTCACATCATGGCAGCGTTCTGCACTTGGTAAGCTCCAAGGCACAAGTGCCACTCAAACCACTGCTTCTTGGATCACATTTGCTAACATCCCACTGGTCCAAACAAGTTATGGGGCCAGTTGAGCTTAAAGGGTGAGGAAAATAACTTTGCCTTTCTTATGAAAAGGGTAGATAAACGTGCGCATTTTTAGAATCTACTACATGATATTATTGTCCTTTTAAAGATTGGAAGTATTATGCTTTATATTTATGTTAGGATGAGAGAACTAGTAAAAAAGATAAAGGATGGGGGAAAACTATGAAAGGGGATCCCTGAGAAGGCACGGGCTGCTGTGATCCAGAGCACAGAGGGGAACGTACATTTAAAAAGGGAAAATTCTTCATTTTTCTTTGGAACAAAGGAAAAGAATGAGGATAGATCTAGAAAATTTTAATTTTCCTAGTACTCTCAATTTTCCTTGGAGAAAGGGAACGTGGAGTATCTGTTGACTACAATGAGGGAGGTGCCGGGAAAAGGGTTTGTGGAGAGTGTTAACTTTGGGGAAGAACTGTTGTTCAGAACAGGACAGGAAGCTGAGATGAAGACATAGGAAAAGAAAAAGAAAAACCCCAAACAACCCACCAAAAATCTGAGTGGTACAGGGCCCAGCTGAGACTACAGGTCTTAAATTTATGATGACACCATGTACAGCGCCTGACCCAGGCCACATGTGAATTCGAGAAAGGTAGCCCCTCTCCCCAGTGCAGAAAGTTCAGCCCCACTCAGCTGGTGGCCTTGGGCAGCACAGGGAACTAAATTCAGTACCTAGTAATAGCCTGTAATGAAAAAGAATATGAAAAGGAATATTTATACATGTAGAACTGAATCACTATGCTGTACACCTGAAATTAGAACATCGTGAACAGATTATCCTTCAATTAAAAAAAAATAGAAAGAAATGGTGGAGAAGAAAGAGAACAGGCTTGAGAGAGAAGAAATTAGAGCATCAATAACAAACACAGAGACCAGAACAGGGGTGATTAGGAGGAGAGGATGAAGGGACTGAAAGAATTTGTAGATGTCATTAGAGAAGTTTGTTATCACTAGTAAGGGATTTACAGGAAAGAGAGAAAAAGAAGGGCCTATTTTGAGCTACTTGACTGAGCATTTAATAGGTACCCATTCTTTCTTTCTGCATAAAATTATTCCTGTCTTTACCCCCTCTTTCAAAATAAAAGCTTATTAATGAGGGAAAATCAGGAAAATGAATCTTTTTCATTAAAAAATGCATTTCTCGCTCCTGGGAATTTTATTAAAATACAGTGCCTCATTTTTATATTAGTATAAATTAAGATAATGTCAGGATGTATTTGCAAATTGGAAACAAATATATTGCAAAGGCGTATGAATACATTGAATAGGGAAATATAGTACAAAACCGTTCTTAGATTTTTCAGAATCTTTCTCTTTGAATTTTCTTAGAAATTCTTCAATAATCAACTGTAAAAAATACAATAAAATTCAGAGGTACTTGCATTAGGCAATATATGACTTCCTGTAATAGAATGTTTGGTGATTAAAAGCCATGGTCTTGAGGAAGTTGGAGACAACTGTCTTTTCCTCTGAATGAGACCCTCACAATTACAGTCCTGTAACTTTCACATGCTACTTTGGTGGATAATCAGAATGAATTAATGAGTTTATTATATAAGTTGAAGTTATTTGGAAACATGACTGAAAAGATAATGAAATTTTTGTGGCTGTTACTAATTTACATTTTTGTTTTTAAAACCAAAAGCTATGGCATAACATGCAAAGAGATGCTACACAGTCTTGAAATTTATTCATTCTTTCTGTGAGGAGAGACCAATCTTTGGAAACAATAGAGAAGACCTTTTATTTATGGCTTAATCATGAGTCAGTTTTATAAACACTGAATAAGCAGAACTGTTTCCAAGTAAAACTTAGGTGAGGCAGTTGTTTTCTTTCTCAATTTGATTGAATTCTGCTTGATTTTCAATTATCTCTGATTTTCAGATATTCTAGTCACATGCCAAAATTATTCAAAAATTATTTATGTGGCAAGAATTCTGTGTTGCAAACACACAAATATATTTACATATAAAAAGAAAGGAAGATTTTTGGGTACATTTGCTCAGAAACAAGAGTTTGGGGTGAGTTGTTTGAGTTGATCAAGTTTTAAACATTTTTAGAACTCAAAACTGTGTGTATGATATTAAAATCTTTGCATTAGGTCTGATGGACACTTTCTTAACATGTTACAGAGCAAAATCAAGAAATATCTTTTACTGAGTTTGTAAACCAAGCTTTTGCTAAGTTTAATCGTTACGGTCATACATTTCTGCTATGTAATGCAATATATGTATAATATTATTATATATTATATATACATATACAGATACTCATTAATATTTTGAATAACTGATATTCCTTGAATTCTTTATTAGATACAAGTATTTTT
Organism: Vicugna pacos; assembly: GCF_048564905.1. Taxonomy (NCBI): domain Eukaryota; kingdom Metazoa; phylum Chordata; class Mammalia; order Artiodactyla; family Camelidae; genus Vicugna; species Vicugna pacos. The sequence goes on along the minus strand of NC_133006.1, from coordinate 7,926,380 downwards.
CTTTCTTTTATGGATTGATAGAATCAAATCAATACTTTAAGGGAAACCTCTGTTTTAAAGGTTTGGCTTTAGAATCATTTATAATTTCAGTACTTGTCTTAAAGTACTGGATGATGTAGAAAATAGCACAAGAATAAAGATACCCAGTCATTTTGCAGGCTCTCCCTCGTCTCTCTTGAAAGTGATACATTATTTCTTTATTTTCTTTTTATTTGATGTGGGATTTGTGGATTGCATTGTTTCAGGCAGATTACAGGGTACTCTAAGCTTCCTTTGCTGTTCCTCCTGGCATAACCCACCTCATTTGTTAACTGTTCATTCCGGCAAGTCATTAGGGAAAATATTTTTCATAAGCTAAAACTCCCTCTCTATTTCGACCCTGGCTTTTACTCTCTTAATTTATCACTGCATGTTGGTGTTGGGTGCTGCATCTTTGAATCCTGGGCATTATTTTCAGGCTTACAATATGTAAGAGTGGTCCAAGTTTTTTTTGAATTTTAAACACTTGAAGTGTTAAATTTTTAAGGATTGTAGTCATGACTATCATGTTATGGCTTAGATTCCTACAACGGAAGAAAACCCACTTCATTTTCCGAAGTGAATTTTGAAATATATATCGATGGTGATTTAAACCTTTTCAAATCGCTCAGTCCTCAGTTAAAAGAACTCTTTTAGCTTTTATCAATGCGTTACTTTCCAAATGGAGACACGCAAATACAATTTCATATTGATGTTCATTCTGGAGGATACATGAGCTATAATATCGAATAATTCACAGTTTATTTATATTTTATTTCAAAGTCAAAGCAATGCCTCATTAGCAAAGCAGCATTGCTTCCATTTTCTTCGAGGTTTAAGCGCCTCCTTTTGTGTCAACTCACAGAACGACTCCGCTAAACACTCACGTGACACGTGACAAGAATGTTTTGACAGTTTCACAGACCACGTCCTATTACAATGTCTATTTCTCTTTCCTCTAGTTAACTTCTCCTCCCATTGCCTCTGAGCAGCTTGCCTGTAAACCACCTGCTTTCTCCTTTGTTTCTCCAACTAATCAGAAACCGCCACCTGACCCAGTCGACCTCGCCGGAGCCTCTGTCCTGGAGGAGTTCCACACGAGGAGGCTGGATGTCGGTGGGGCCCTGGTGGAGGAAACGGCTACGTACTTCCAAACCTCCGCTCACTCTGCACCCTTTTTTGCATCGGAGGGCACGTCCTCGACGCCGCGGTTTCCCCATCCCGCTCAGTTACCAGGTTCTCATTTATCCAGTGCAAGGGCAGCCCATCCGAAACCTGGACTGACATCCGAAGGCCTCGAGAAGACGACGGCGACGGTCACCTCGCACGTCCGTAGTCCCAGAGGGAGTCCGAGAACCTCCTCTCCTCCGCCGCCCTCGGGTGCTTCTCCGAAGCCGAATTCAGCCTCGTACATCCCCGTGCGCATTGTCACGCGTTCACTCTGTCCGAGCCCCAGACCCTTCCCCCTCCCTTCCCACGGCTCTTCCTCCGCCGTCTGCAGCCGCGTGTCATCGAGCGGGAGCCTCTCCAAGTCAGGGGTGAAGTCCCCGCTGCCCTCCCGGCTTTCCCTCCTCACCGCCATCCTCAAGTCCAACCCTTCTCACCAGAGACCCCTCTCCCCGGCCTCCTGTCCCACTTTCGCTCTCAACTCCTTGGCTTCTTCCACACTCACACTCGATCAGAAAGTAAAACAGACTCCATCCACGCCGAAAAAATCTCTCTCGAGTTGCTCCCTAAGAGCCAGGTCTCCAGAGCAACAGGAGAACCGGGTTCCTGAACTCAGCCAACACTTGGCCTTTTCCACCAAAGCAGCTCGCCTCCCACGGGCGCCCTCCCTCTCTCCCACAAGGCACGGCAGTGGCAACCTTGTTTCTCTGAATGTTGAGAAAGCGCCGTCGCCCACTTCTTTGAAGGGCGGTCCGATGTGTTCCCCGCTGCAGACCGGCCCCTCCAGTCCTGCAGGTCTGCCTCCCGTTCCACCAAGCCTCCCTCCTCTGTCTTCCAAGGGCAGACAGGATGCTGACCTCAGGGGCCCACATCCTTCTCCGTCACCCTCCTCTGCATCGTCTTCTGTATCCCCTCCCACTAACCAGAGAGCCAGGCTCTCCTCTCCAGAGAAATGCTACCATCCTTCCCCCGCTCTTTCAGACCTGATAAACAGATCCCAGAGGCCCTCAGCACAGCCGTCTGGCCAGGGGCACCCTCCTCCAGCCCCTCCTCCAGCCCCCGTGTCCAGCGCTGGCGCGGCTGCGTCTCTTCCCCACCTGGGGTCCAGTGCTAGTCAGCCCACGCAGGCGCGCCGGCTCAGCCCCTCAGCGCAGCACCCAACTCTTACCTTGCCTTCAAGACTTGGGAAATCTGAAAGCTCAATCTCTGACCACAGGTCATCTGTTTCAACCCCATCACCTCCCATCTCTCTAACAAGAACCAAGGAGCTGATTTCACCTTGTGCAATGTCCATGTCGACAGGCCCTGAAAATAAGAAACCCAAGGTATCTTTTTTTTTTTTTTTGCACGCTGCATGGTGCATGCTTATTTTGAAATATGGAAAAATCTTTTTTTCAGGGGAAAAATCAATAATTATGATACTCATTCTGCTCCTACAAGGAGATAGGCAAAGTGCAAACGGGTCTAGGATTTGGCATATTTGAATGTGTGGATGAAGTATAATCTGTCTAAAACTCTGCATTTTTCCATAAAACTTTGATTTTACAAATCCTCTTATGGTAACGTCTTTTATCTCTGGGTCCAAGAGCATTTTCCCCCAGATATAATAAAAATTACATTATTGATCCCAAAGGCGGAATTTAGAGCAGTTAGGTGAGATTTGGGAATATGATGCGTTTCTGATTATTTAATAATGTGGACTTTATTATCCAAGAAAATACCCTATACCGAGAGAATGGTAGACAGAATTAGTGTAAAAATGGAATACTAGCATATACGCATATTATTGCCAAGTCAATCTGAAAACTTTCTAGTTCCTTTGCTGGCATTTATTTATTGTTACTAATTTTCTTCCCCTTCTAGCAGGCTGATTTCTTTATTGCTGTCTGTATACTTTAAGCTAATTCAGTATGGATTTAGCTATATACATGTAGAGCAAAAGGGAATAGAAATTACCTTTATACGTGAAAATGATTTGATTTATTATGAGCCCTAAATATGTACTGATTATGGAATACAGAAAGGGTGGGCAGGCTGGGTATAAGGAAATAGAATTAAGAGAGGAGAAATACTGACTTTTAAATGGTCTGAAGCAACCCGCTGAGTGAGCATGTGAACTAAAGCATCTATTTTAATGTGAGAAGAGGATCATTTGAAGGAGTGACCCACAGCGTTCATTTCTCCGGGTGGAAGGCACCGCTTTTCTGGAACATGCTGGCTTTCCAAATGTTCTCAAATAATTTAGAATGTGGAGCTTATATGCCCAGAATTCAGTCATTGGTATACAAATAAAATATAAAATAAAGTAATGAAAGTGCCTGTATTAGGAGGGAACTGGGATTTTCAGTTCAGTGCAGTGAAGTAACACAGTTTTAGAGTTTCCAGGTTCCATGGGGATTGTGTTCAGCTCTGTCACTCTTTGGGTGGTGAACTGATGATGGGAAAGATGAAACCAACCCTCGTGATCTTGTTAATGAGTCATAATACAATTCAACTGAGAAAGCATGTATTAAGCACCTACTGTATGCCCACCACTATAGTGGCTTCTGGGGGATGTATGTTTTATTTCTAAGGAAAATAAGAGATAGTCCTTTGTCTTAAAAAATAAATTTTATTCAGCAGGAAAACATATACATAATGTGGAGGAGCAACAGCTATTAAACATGCAGTAAATCTAGAAAACAAGTATCAGGCCATATGATTAATATAGTGTAATACAGATCATATGTAACAGTTCACTGAATTCAGTATAACAGAAATATTATTATGGGATCTGGTTAGTGAGAGAAATTATCAAAAATGTCAGGCCTGTCGGAAATGTTTAGGGTTTAGCTTAATGAAGAGGAAAGCAATTGGCATTTCAGAAATGGTAAACAATGTGACCAGATATACAGAGGATGACCCCAGTGGAGTGTATGTGGAGATGCAAGAAGACTGGCTTTATCATTGAACAGTGACACCAGGAATGACAATTATAGGAACAGATATATAAATAGTAATGATAATTATAGTAACAGACATCAGCTACTTTCTGGGAGTGGAGGACTGTCTTAGCAATTACACAAACTAGTTAAAATTTAATTAAAAGGGACCATGCCAGTTAATTTTTTTTATGACCATATGAGATTTGGTAATATTATTTCCTCCTTTTTAGACACCAAGAAGCTGTAGTTCTGTGAATAACTTGCCTGGGTCACATTTTTGATACTGGCAGAGCTGACGTTTATTTTGATTTAAGTCTACTGATTCTTGAAGCCATGTTCTTTATTACTGAGATTTATTGCTACAAAGCAATAACTCATATTAATGATCTTTTTTAGCCTGATTTATTAATTCTCCTGAAAGAAATCATCATTGTGGAATAATGATTAGAATGATCAGTTTATATAATATTGGGGTCATTATAAAATGTATTTTTAGAGATTAGTAAGTCCCTGTATTTTCAGCTTCGAAGCAAATGGGTTGGAGGAAATCTAACTTTTTCCTTAATTCTAAATTTGGAAATCGTGTTTATTGAGGTAAAATGAGTTGGTGGTTGTCTTTTCAGTACATACGTGTGATTATGGAATTCATTTGTGGCATATTGAAAAAAACCTGGTGATCTAAAACATCAGTGTTCCCTGAATTTACTGACAGGCATCTCTTAAACCACGCTGCTTACGCTGCAATTATTGTGTACCTTTCTGAGAAGTGGCTTCACTCCATGGGCTTCGTCAGGTCATTTCTGTTTGTAGTTCACTCTGCTATTTCATGTTTTCTCCTGTTTTTGGAAAATCGGAAGAGGGTGAGCCCCGAGGGTTCTCTGTTAAAGTCAGGACCTTTTTATCCTAAAATCAAGTCTATTGAAGATCTGTTCCTCCCCAGCTCACTTCCCCCAATATTGAAGAATGCTTAGCGTTTGCTTAATTTTTTCAGTTTATCTTCTTTATTTCCAAGCTCATAAAATGCAAGCTTTCTGAAATGCATGATAAATATGAACATGTATGAAAAAATGAAGAATGATGATGACTTTTTCCATTTTTATCGGTTCCTTCGAACAGAAGAAAAAAGGTTTCTTATCATGGCTAAAATTTATGATAGCTTCTGCAAAATTAGTTTCTTTTGCGACACGCTGTTCTTTGCCACAGTTTCTTCCTCTTCCTCCTTGCTTCTTGCTGTGATCGCTCTAGGTGAAAATCAGCCTCTAATTTTTTCAATTGCAAACTCTTATTGGCAGGAATTATAACTTGAGTATCAAGTTCATTAAAATGGATACTGACGGATGGAATGGATAAATCTTATCTCTGTTTCTTTTGACTGCTTTTGTTTAAATTGCTAAGATTATTTTATAGACAGATGGGAGGAGAGACACAAAAGGCTTTGGGTTATCAAAGAATTTATGTGCTTTTATGGGCTGTTTCTCGTCGCATTCCTTCCACTGCGGTGCTCATCTGAGCACAGGACTTTCTTTGAAGTGTGAAGGAGTTTCAGAGCTAGATTACTTTCACTCAGTGCCAGATCCCGGAAGGAACAAGGTCCTAGAATACAGATGGCCGTCAAATTAAAGCACGGATGCTTTAAAGATATAAGTTCAAAGTCTGGGCCCTACTGTCCTTCAATATTAAAATAAAATGGAACAACTAGATTATGCTGAGCTAAATTCAGGTATAAGGCGTATTTGATGTTCCTTTTTCATAGAGAGAATCTTAAGGTTCTATATCTGCTTATATTAGTATGATATAATGGCCTTATTTTAATTTCAGATATGGTTTAAGAATATTTCAGATGGGTGTTTCCCTGAAGGTTGCTTCTGCGACTCTTTGATGAACGTGTATAGTGTCTGAGACATTTTTTCCCCCTCAGGAAAGCCTGAATATCATGAAATTAATCCACGGAGTTGTGTTTGGGTTCCCAATATACTTTCCTTTATAAAATAGTTTAAATTTTTATAAATAGCTTAAATTTTCTCCTCGTGAGTTATTGTGGTATTCCACATGGAAATTTGGGGTGGTCATTGCATCGGAACCTGACAGGTGTTGCCCTCACTGATGACAGTCTGAAGCTCTGTGAGGGCGCCAGCAGCGTGTCTGCCCTGGTCTGAAAGCTATCTGGACACATAGCTTGTTCAGAGAACTAGTTGGGAGCTTTTTGATATTTCATGAACTTTTAGAGCTGATGTTTTATTTATAAACTCTCATTTCTTTAAGGCATCAAAACATTTCCAAATATATCACACTGAAAGCTCAGTGGCAACCGTCTCTATGTAACGGTCTCCGCCCCTGCTGGTCCTCTTGTGATCTGGGGAATGGCCAACGTGAAATATGCATCCATGGGCTAAAACAGTTAATCTGAGTTCGAACAAATCACTCATTCATTCAATAAATACATAATTGGGTGCTTATTATGTGCACTTTTCAAAGTTGTGAACATGTCGAAACAAATAACATTGCAAAAATGCCTGCTAAAAAGACGTTTATATTTTATGGTGAAAGAGAAACCATGGATGATTTCCCCCCATCCCCCCAGAAGTGAATTTGCTCGTATATTAGAAGGACATGAGTGGCAGGGAGAAAAGTGTAGCAGGGTAGGAGGTGGCTGTCACAAATGTATACTGGATGCTGGAGACGGGGTTCTTTGAGAGCGTGACATCCAGTTTGGTGATGCGTCTAAAGAGAGTACAGTCAGGAACTGTTCCGAAGGCCAGAGAGAGCTGGGCGGGTACAAAGAGCAGACGGGGGAGCGAGAGTGGTGATGCTGAGGTTGTCAGGCGGAGATGCTGCTGGCAGCCGCGTCCCGTGAGGTCTCGGAGGCCACATCTGAGTCTTTGCTTTTTAATCTGAGTAAGAAAGGGAACCATGGGAGGGTTCTGAATGGCTAACAGCCACAATCTTACCTGTTCAGCTGCTGTGCTAAGAATAGATTCTAAGAGGGTGCGAGGGAAAGTAAGGCGACCTTAGGAAGCTATTGAAACAACTAGACAAGTGATGATGGTGGCTCAGGTGGCAGTGAAGGGGAGGACAATATTTCTAATATGGGTAAATGAATGGACATCCAGCAATCATTAAAGCTGGCCGTATGTGGGATGCTGTTAAAACAGCTGAAACGAGACATACATATCTTTTTGTTTCCTTTGTTTCTTTTTGTCCCACTGTCTTCGACCTCACCTCTTTTTAAAAATTTTTAATTTTTCCTGTTTTTTTCCATAGAATTGTTACAATTTGACTGACTGCACATATACAATATATTGCATATAAATATATATACACAATATACTTCACATTTTAAAAAGTTTACATATATGTACTGTTCACTGTTTCTAAGAATGTTTAGAGCTTTAGCTTTTTCAATTTACATAGTTATCAAAGGAATAAAGCCAACCATAAAATAAGGATTAATTCAAAAAGATACATACACCCCGATATTCACAGCAACATTCTTTATAATTGCCAAGATATGGAAGCATTCTAAATGCACATCAACAGACGAATGGGTGAAGAAGATGCAGCATGCATATACATGTAATGGAATACAACTCACCCATGAGAAAGAAGTTTTGACCCAAACTCTTCCACAAAGTTCTTGGCACCTTTCTGGGGCTTCAAGATTTTCCACGATTATCCCATCCTTGCTGTCTGTCACTTCCGTCTCTCTCCTAACCAGTTCTGTACCCTGTTCCCTTGGCTTCTCTCCAGCTAGCCTTTCTGAACTGATCTCAGCAAATGGTTCACACTCCGGTGTCACAGATCGACAGAAGCTTCTTTTTCACGCCCTGGAGAGTATGTGCATTTTAGCCGAGGAGGGCTTAATGCAGTTGAACTCAAGGAAGAGACTTTTCAAAAGAAAAAGAAAGCAGTGCTTCAAGCTCATGAGTTCAAACCTTGGAAGTTTCCATCACTGAAGGAAGATGAGTTTAGGAACCTAGCATATTGGAAAAGTCTTCAGGGAATGCCTGGAAATGAGGAAGAGGGTCTCCAATCAGCCAGGTTCCTCTAAGAGTTGAACAGCAGATGAGGGACCAAAATTTTCTTCATGAACTCTGAATCTTATTACGATTTTCAGTTAAGTACTTCAATTTGAGTCAACAAATGTTTGCTGAACATTTGTTCTTTGCCAGGTTGGTTTTAGGTGTTGGAAATAATATAAAATCTCTCCTCTAAAACACCTGTCAGGCTAATAGGGGTGGCAAAGTCTCATAATACAAGGACATACATGCTGTATGTTTAGAGTGCTGGAAACATGAGAAGATAAATGAGCCGTGGACAGGGACCTGGGAAGACTTGTTCAGGGAAGTTTTCTTTGGAGCTCTCATCCCCTTGGCCAGTTGGTTGCCCCTGCACCTGCGCTGGTAATCAGGGTCATTCTAGAGGCTGTGCCCTGCCAGTCATCCAGGTGCAAGGCGGGTGGCTGGGCAACCTTCTGTGGATGGGATGAGGGCTTGGCTTGAGCTTCCATCTCTGGGAGACTTTGACTCGGGTGGTGTAGACATGATCCCAGAGGAGCAGGAAGCGTGCGTCTGGAGGGATGCTTTCCGCCGTGCCCGTGGATGCTTCTAGAAGGAGAAGCCGGGCAGGTGGTGGGACGCTCTTCACCAGGGTCGCCTTGTTGTTCGTTTAATCTCAGGTCCTGTCATTCACCTGTGTTGAAAGTATAGCCATGAGTTCAAATTCCTGTTGCTCAAGGCAAATAGTATCATTTGTTCTGAGATCTCATAGGTCTTTATTTCTAGAGTCTGTGGTGGAATTTCAGGCATCAGCCGTGGGGGGCACGATAGCGGTGGGAAATATCTTCTGAAGAGGATGGCTTTGCTCTTGTTATTCCTACACTTACACCCAGGATTTACGTTGCAATATCTAGCATTGCCCATAAATAGAGTTGGCTCTGATCAACTTACGTGCAAAATGCCTTTTCCTTTTTTAAGCCTGAATTTTTCCTGCACTGGTAAGAAGTGTTTATTGAATGATGACTGAAAGTATAGATTGCAAACTGGAGTGATGACAATAGTTCTCATTGATTTTTTTTTTTTTTTTTTTTTTTTTTTTTTTGCCGGATGCAGTCAGGCTGGTCATTTCTGTGATTAGCTGTTGGTGATTCCAGCCTGTAATATTACAGTCTGTTATTCAAGTTATAATTATCTTGACTACAGTTATTTGCAATTTTAAACCAGGGGTGGGAAACCAGTGAATTTGGTTTAATACGGGGAAGGCTGGAAATACTGAAGAAGAAATATATTCCAAATTAGAATATTGTTAAGATAACCCAGAGGAGATATACCAAACACAAAAAAATGTCTCTTATGGTAATAAGAATGATTTTCAGATTGGAAAGGAGAGGCCACATATGTCTGAGAGATGCATAAATACTAAGATAGATGAGGAACTAGAAAAGACATTGAGTTGCCCTAAATAAATTTATATCCCCTAGTCTAGATAAATTGTATCTCAAAAAATGGATGAAATTTCTAATTCTATTGCAAAACTCTTGTAAATGAAGGGAAATAAGAGATTTACCAGGAAAAAGAAGAAAGCTGTGTGTTCCATTTTTCACACACACAAAAAAGGTAAATTCTGAAAATTACGTCCTATCTTCTTAGTTTGTGAATGTTTGTAAAAACAGTTATAACGGGAAGTCAGGCATTTTCTTCAGCAGTAGACATTTATTGAAAGCATTTCAGGTTCTAGCTTTTGTGATGTCTTTCACAATATGAACAAGGAGAGCTAGTCCAGGTGTAGTGATGTGTTTCTATGAATTCACTTTGGATGCTTAATCCAAAGCATCGTTGAGATTGCTCTGTCTCATCCCCCATTTCAATTTTCTGCATGTTATTTATCTCTCTATGATTTTTCTTTTCCTTTCTCATGTATTTGTTTGTTTATTGTTTGTCTCAGTTTATTAAGATGTAAACTCTAGAGAGTAAAGTTGTCTTGTTTACTGTGGAATCTCCAATACTTAGAGCAATGTGTGTTACAAAACAGACACTCTACAATATTTTTTTCAAATTTTTTTATTGAGTCATAGTCATCTTATAATGTTGTGTCAGATTCCAGTGTAGAGCATAATTTTTCAGTTATACATGAACATACATCTTTCATTGTCACATGTTTTTTTCACTCTGAGCTACCACAGGATCTTGTATATATTTCCCTGTGCTATACAGTATAATCTTGTTTTATCTATTCTACATTTTGAAATCGTAGTCTGTCCCTTCCCACCTCCCTCCCCCTTGGCAACCACAAGTTTGTATTCTATGTCTGAGTCTGTTTCTGTTTTGTATTTATGTTTTTTTTTTTTTAAGATTCCACATATGAGCGATCTCATGTGGTATTTTTCTGTCTCTTTCTGGCTTACTTCACTTAGAATGACATTCTCCAGGGACATCCATGTTGCTGCAAATGGCGATATGTTGCTGGTTTTTGTGGCTGAATAGTATTCCATTGTAGAAATATACCCCATCTTCTTTATCCAGTCATCTGTTGATGGACATTTAGGCTTTTTCCATGTGTTGGCTATTGTAAATAGTGCTGCTATGAACATTGGGGTGCAGGTGTCATCCTGAAGTAGGGTTCCTTCTGGATATATGTCCAGGAGCGGGATTCCTGGGTCATACGGTAAGTCTATTCCTAGTCTTTTGAGGAATCTCCACACTGTTTTCCACAGTGGCTGCACCAAACTGCATTCCCACCAGCAGTGTAGGAGGGTTCCCTTTTCTCCACAGCCTCTCCAGCGTTTGTCATTTGTGGACTTTTGAATGATGGCCATTCTGACTGATGTGAATTGTAGTTTTGATTTGCATTTCTCTGATAATTATTGATATTGAACATTTTTTCATGTGCTTTTTGATCATTTGTATGTCTTCCTTGGAGAATTGCTTGTTTAGATCTTCTGCCCATTTTTGGATTGGGTTGTTTGTTTCTTTCTTGTTAAGTTGTATGAGCTGCTTATATATTCTGGAGATCAAGCCTTTATCGGTTTCAAAATTTTCTCCCATTCCGTAGGTTGTCGTTTGTTTTACTTATGGTTTCCTCTGCTGTGCAGAAGCTTGTAAGTTTCATTAGGTCCCATTTGTTTATTCTTGCTTTTATTTTTATTGCTTGGGTAGACTGCCCTAGGAGAGCATTTTTGAGATGTATGTCAGATAATGTTTTGCCTATATTTTCTTCTAGGAGGTTTATTGTATCTTGTCTTATGTTTAAGTCTTTGATCCATTTTGAGTTGATTTTTGGGTATGGTGTAAAGGAGTGTTCTAGCTTCTTTGATTTCCATGCTGCTGTCCAGTTTTCCTGGCACCATTTGCTGAAGAGACTGTGTTTATTCCACTGTATATTCTTGCCTCCTTTGTCGAAGATGAGTTGACCAAAAGTTTGTGGGTTCATTTCTGGGCGCTCTATTCTGTTCCATTGGTCCATATGTCTGTTTCTGTACCAATACCATGCTGTCTTGATGACTGTAGCTCTGTAGTATTGTCAGAAGTTTGGGAGAGTTATTCCTCCAGCCTCTTTCTTTTTCTTCAGTAATGCTTTGGCAATTCTAGGTCTTTTGTGGTTCCATATAAATTTTATTATGATTTGTTCTAGTTCTGTGAAATATGTCCTGGGTAATTGGATAGGGATTGCATTAAAACTGTAGATTGCCTTGGGCAGTGTGACCATTTTAACAATATTGATTCTTCCAATCCAGAAGCATGGGATATCTTTCCATTTTTTTTAAGTCTTCTTTAATTTCCTTAATCAGTGTTTTATAGTTTTCCGTGTATAAGTCTTTCACCTCCTTGGTTGGATTTATTCCTAGGTATTTTATTACTTTGGGTGCTATTTTAAAGGGGATTGTTTCTTTACTTTCTTTTTCTGTTGATTCATCATTAGTGTAAAGAAATGCAGCTGATTTTTGAACGTTAATCTTGTAGCCTGCTACCTTGCTGAATTCTTCAATTATTTCTAGTAGATTTTGTGTGGACCTTTTAGGGTTTCCTATATATAGTATCACGTCGTCAGCATATAGTGACACTTTTACCTCTTCTTTTCCAATTTGGATCCCTTTTATTTCTCTCTTGCCTGATTGCTGTGGCTAGGACTTCCAAGACTATGTTGAATAGGAGTGGTGAGAGTGGGCAGCCTTGTCTTGTCCCAGATTTTAGTGGGAAGCTTTTGACTTTTTCACCGTTGAGTACTATGCTGGCTGTAGGTTTGTCAGATATAGTTTTTATTATGTTGAGATATGTTCCCTCCCCACTTCGGTGAGAGTTTTTATCATAAATGGGTGTTGAATTTTATCAAATGCTTTTTCACATCAATTGAGATGATCATGTGGTTTTTGTCCTTTCTCTTGTTGATGTGATCTATTACATTGATTGATTTGCATATGTTGAACCACCCTTGTGTCCCTGGGATGAACCCCACTTGGTCATGAAGTATAATCTTTTTTATGTGCTGTTGGATTCTATTTGCTAATATTTTGGTAAGGATTTTTGCATCTGTGTTCATCAATGATATTGGTCTGTAATTCTCTTTTTTGGTGGTGTCTTTGCCAGGTTTTGGTATCAGGGTGATGGTGGCTTCATAGAATGAGTTTGAGAGTATTCCCTCCTTTTCAATCTTCTGGAAGAGTTTGAGAAGGACTGGCATGAGTTCTTCTTTGTATGTGTGGTAGAATTCCCTGGTGAAGCCATCTGGTCCTGGACGTTTATTTGTAGGGAGTTTTTTTATTGCTAATTCGATTTCATTTCTAGTGATCGGTTTGTTCAAGTGGTCAGTTTCTTCTTGATTCAGTCTTGGTGGACTGTATGTTTTCAGAAACTTGTCCATCTCCTCTAGGTTATCCATTTTGGTTCCATATAGTTTTTCATAATATCCTAATATGATATCTGTATTTCTATGTTATTTGTTGTAATTTCTCCATTTTCCTTTCTTATTTTGCTCATTTGTGCTCTTTTTTCTTCTTTGTGAGTTTGGTCAGAGGTTTGTTGATTTTGTTTACTCTTTCAAAAACCAAGCTTTTGATTTGATTGATTTTTTCTATTGTTTTTTTAATTTCTATTTTATTTATTTCCTTCCTGATCTTTATTATTTCCTTCCTTCTGCTGACTTTTGGGTTTTTTGCTCTTCTTTTTCTAATCCTTTAGCTGGTGGGTTAGATTATTTGAGATTGTTCTTTTTTGAGGAAGGCCTATATCGCTATAAACTTCCCTCTTAGCACTGCCTTCGCTACACCTCATAAATTTTGTGTGGTTGTGTTTTCATTTTCATTTGTCTCAAGGTATTTTTTAATTTCAACTTTGATTTCCTCATTGACCCATTGGTTTTTTAATAGCATGTTGTTTAATCTCTATGCTTCCTTTTTTTCTCCTTTGTTTCTCTGTAGTTGATTTCTAGTTTCATGGCACTGTGGTCAGTAAAGATGCTTGAGATAACTTCTATCTTCTTAAAATTGTTGAGGCTTCTTTTGTGCCCAAGTACATGATCAATCCTAGAAAATGTTCCATGTGCACTTGAAAAGAATGTATGTCATATTTTTGGGGGGTTAATGCTCTGAAAATATCCACCAAATCTGATTTTTCTATTGTATCATTTAATTTCTCTGTTGCCTTATTTATTTTCCGTCTGGAAGATCTGTCTAGTGAAGTTAATGTGGTGTTAAAATCTCTGACAATGATTGTATTCCCATCAATTTCCCCCTTTATCTCTGTTAGTAATTATTTTATGTACTTAGGTGCTCCTGTATTGGGTGCATATATATTAATGATTGTAATATCCTCATCTTGTATTACTCCTTTAATCTTTATAAAAATGTCCTTCTTTATCTCTCTTTATGGCCTTTGTTTTGAAGTCTATTTTGTCTGAAATCAGTACTGCTACATCTGCTTTTTTGGCTTTTCCATTTGCATGGAATATCCTTTTCCATCCTTTCACTCTCAATCTATATGTGTCCTTCTCCCTAAAGTGGGTCTCTTGTATGCAGCATACTGAAGGTTCTTGCTTTATTATCAAGTCTGCCACTCTGTGTCTTTTGATTGGAGCATTTAGTCCATTAACATTTACAGTAATTAATGATAAATGTGTGTTTATTGCCATTTTGAACTTATTTTTGCAGTTGATTTGGTATTTCCTCTTTGTTCCTTTCTTCTTCCTTTTGTGGTTTGGTAATTTTCCTTTGTATTATCTTGGATTTTATTTAGTTTTTGTGACTCAATTGTAAGTTTTTGGCTTGTGGTTACCCTTTTTTGTAAGTCTGTTAACACATTAGTATAACTGTTTGTATTAAATAGATATTAATATAATCTCAAATCCATCCTACTGAGAACAAAAAATTTAAAAAAGAAAAAAAAAACTCTACATTTTCTTGCGTCCCTCTCCCACTTTTAAAGATTTAGATGTCTTCTTTTACAATTCTGTGTTTATTCTATTTGTAATTCATGGTGGTTATCACCTTTCTAGTTATGAGTTTCTTATTTTTGTAGCATCCTGCTTCTTTTCTTTTTAGAGTAGACCTGTCAATATTTCTTTTAGCATGGGTTTAGTGTTGCTAAACTCTTAGTTTTTACTTGTCTGTGAAATTCTTTATCTCTCATTTTGTTTTAAAGGATGGCCTTGCCTGATAAGCTATTCTAGGCTGCATCTTTTTTTCATTCAGGACTTTGAACATATCTTGCCACTCCCTTCTGGCCTGTAGTGTTTGTGTAGAGAAATCAGCTGAGAGCCTTATGGGGGTTCCCTTGTTACTCACTCTTTGTTTTTCCCTTGCTGCCTTTAGGATCATTTCTTTATCCTTGACTCTGGCCATCTTGATTATGATGTGTCTTCGTGTGGGTCTGTTTGGGTGCTTCCTGTTTGGGATCCTCTGAGCTTCCTGTATTTGGATATCTGATTCCTTCCTTAGGTTTGGGAAGTTTTCAGTCATGATTTCTTCAAATACCTTTTCAATCCCCTTTGTTCTTTCTTCCCCTTCTGGAACCCCTATTATGCGTAGATTGGCATGCTTTATATTGTCCCATAGGTCCCTTATATTGTTTTCATTGTTTTTTATTTGTTTTTCTCTCAGCTGTTCTGACTGGGTGCTTTCTGTTGTCCTGTCTTCTAGGTCACTTATTCGTTCCTCTGCATTATCTAGCCTGCTTTGTACAGCCTTTAGATCAGCTCTCATCTCAGCAAATGAGTTTACTAATTCTACTTGGCTCTCCGTTATAGCTTCAATTTCATTTTTAACATATTTTATATATCTAAACACTATCTCTTTTAGTTCCTTCAGTACTTAGATTACTCTTTTTTTGAAATCTTGATCTAGTAGGCCATCAATGTCTATTTCCTTGATTGTGCTTTCAGGGGATTTCTCTTCATCTTTTAATTGGAAGTGGTTCCTCTGCTTCTTCATATTGCTCATATCTCTGGCACTGTGGCTTAAGGAGTATCAGTTATCTAGTTCTCCTGGAGACACTGTGCTCTTAATGATTTTATTGAGAGGTCTTTGTGTCTTCACCCTGTTTCGCGAACTCAGCTTGCTGTTTCCAGAGGCCTTGTGTTGGCGCCCTCTTCTGTGCCGCTCCCAGTGGCTGTCGGCTATCAGATTGTGCCCCCTCCCAACACTGGGTCAGGTGCTGCTCTCCTTCGTGATGGGTGGGTGGGTCACTGCCCCTCCTGATTCCGCAGTCAGATGCTGTGTTTGTGGGGGAGGTAGCGGGTGGATCGCGCCGCGCCCCCTCGTAGCACCGTGGTCAGGTGCTGTGTTCCTGCCAGGAAGGCTGGTGGGCACCTGTCCACCCCCAATGCTGGTTGCTCTGCTGCTCTGTGCAGCTGCCTGCTCCACCTCAGGTGGGCACTCCAAAGGCGGGTTTGGGGAAGACCACAGAACTGCCCTGCCACAGCTCCATTCCAAAACTCAGCTCCTTGTTTGTCTTGGTGGCATGAGTTCTCTGAGGTACCAGGGCAGAAAGATCCCATCTGCCTCAGGCTGTAAACAAGTTTCAGTCCTGCCCAGAAGGTTGCGGAGCCCCCGGGTGCGGATCCAGGTCTCAGCCTCACCCTCGCCGGGGTGCTGTGCACAGGAGGAGATGGCGGCTATGGCTGTGCCTCGCCTCTCTTCTCGCAAGAGGACTCCCCCTGCAGTCACACAGGGCTGCCTCAGTGCAGCCGTCCCCGTCCTCTATCCGGCTCTAGCGGCCTGTCCCGGCCCCACCTGCTGACTTGCATCTAGGGCTGGGTGTCGCGGGGACCCTTTGTGCCCGTTTAACTTGGTTCTGTCAGTCAAGGGGTGCTTGGGGCAGATCCGAGCCTTGGAGTCTCCCCCTCCATCCCGCTGGCATCTCTGTTGGAGACGGGGAGACCCAGCGAATGAGTGCCAGTCCTCCTTTGCCGCTCCCTGTCTGCAGGACTGGTCCCACACTGTTTTCCTTTTTCTTCTTTCTTTTTTCCTTTTCTTCTGCCAGATTCGTGGCATCGTTGTCTTTTGAAGAGGGTGATGTTCCATTGGAGTTCAGCAGGTGCTCTGGTTGGCTGGGTGGGTTTGTGGATGTGAGTTTTGATGTATTTGTGGGAGAGGTGGGCTACGAGCCTCCTTCTACTCCGCCATTTTGGCCCCTTCCGGCACTCAATAATATTTTGCTGAAGGAATCCACTAGTTGAACTGCCGTATCCAAATAAATTTACAAGATGGATTAATGCCTACTGGGTTAGCAGAACCCAGGAAGCAAGAGCTCCATACCTTTGGTACGTGACACAAATGAAGATAAAAATGACATGCCTAAAACATTTAAAATTTAATTTAAAATTATTTAAATATAGAAATTATTACCGTGATAGTTTACAATGACAAACCAAATCTAATTAGTGAACTTGGATAGAGATAATGCCTAAAGTCCTATTTTTGGATCTAGAGAAGGAAAAAAAAAAATTCCGTAACTATAGGATGGAGTTTAATTTCAACAAATGTTGAAAAAAACATGAAAGGACTAGGAATTTTAGGTGATAGCACCCTCGGTATGATCCAACCATACAGAATGGCTTCAACCTCACGCCCCTGTATGTTCTGAACTCAACACAGAAAACAAGGAGGCAATGTCAATTATTATTATCTTCAGTGTATTAATTAAATTTATTGTCAATACCATGTAAGTGATGATGACATTCTACTTTGTGTCAAAAGTACACTTAGTTAATCACACCTCTTAAACATTTAAAAGACTATTGACAAAGGAAAGGAATAGTGAAATGCTTCTGCTGAGGATGGATTGGTGAAACAGCAGTATAACCATCATGCAGGAAGAAGCTCTTAGCCCAAGCAGGGAAACGTAGGACCAATGGAGTAAGTTAGCAGGGAGCATCCTCTGGCTAAATATAAAGGAGGATTTTGTACCAATTCTAACAGTTAGATCCAAATGTGCTGCCTGGGGGAGGTGGGCAAGTGTTCATGGCATGACTGAACAGAGGATCAGAGCGATTCACGCTTTGGGTGAGGGGGTTGAACCAGATTGCCTTCAATGTCACCTCTGAATCTAAGATTATATGACACTGCATGTGTGAGAACAAGATAGCTCTCTGTACAGGCTTCTCCAACAATCTTCTTCAGGGCAGCTGAAGATAGGAGATCAAACGTTGTAAATGGTTATGCATCCCAAAAGGCGGGGCGAGGGCATATGGTAGATCAGTGCACAGCTGTTGAGCTGGAGCGCCCGTGTCCAAATCCCAGCTATGATTTAGTAACTAGTGACGTCAGGTGAGTTTCTTAACATCGCTCTCCTGTAGTTTCAATATACAAAATGGACATAATATAGTATCTACATAATGGTTTATCATGATCCCTAAATGAGATAATACACATTAAGCTTTTAGAAGGGTACCTGGTTTGTAGTGATTGTTAAGTTATTATTATTATTATTATTATTATTATTATTATTATTATTACAACCATGATTATACTTAAATATGCATAGAAGCCTCGTGGAGTGTTAATCATATATTTTATTTTGCATTATTTGTCTGTTGAGATATTCCTTGGGAGCAAATATCTTATGGAGAAGCGTGGGTAGCTGGACCCCAGAGCTGTTTTTTGTTCTTTATAGGCTGTTGTCAGCTTAGATAAGTCAGCTGAGCTCCCTGCGTCTCCTTTTCCTAATGACTCTTTAGTTACAGGGATTCTGCAGAATTCAGTGAGGCAAGAAGTATTATTTGCCTTGTAATAAATGTCAGTTCACACTCCCCACGAAGAGATGGCATTTCACTTTTGGTCCTTATCCCAATCCGTGGACGCCTGGAGACCAGGTCATAGCAATGCAGGTTCTATATAGAGAATTAGGGCTTTGAAGGGACCAGAAACTTGCTCCCTCCAGGTCTGGCCTTTTGATTTTTTTTTTATTCCTACTTGAACTTTCTTCTAAGGAAAATGAATGTGCCAGCCTCTTACCTTCCTCACGGCAGTTTAATTAAGGTTTCATCAATGGCATCCGTAAAACTCAAGGTTTTATTTTCACTTGACTCTCTGTCTTCTTCTGTAGATCCTTTGGTGTGCTTTTCAGAGGGACTACGACAGCCTGGCACTGTGTGCCAGTTTCCCGCTGGCTGGGGCTGGGCCCTTGGGGAAGCTACCTGAGACAAGAGCTTTTGAAGTGAGAGGAACCTTGAACTTGGTTAAGCAGCTTGGGACCCAGAGCAGGATCAAAACCAGGCTTTTGATTATGCATAGCAGCCTGACTTCCACAGCTTCCTCACGCTCAACCCTCTTCTCCCAATACTCCACAAAAGTGAACTCTGTTCTCTGAGTTTTACTTAAAACTCAGGATGTTTCATCATTGGTTTCATCAACATCACTGTATTAGAATGTGCAGGAGACTTAAAGTGATGAGGTTTAAAAAAAATCAATTTAAGATCAAGAGTGTGGATTCTAATATTTTTTCCTTTATGCAGTTAAATTGCTGATATTACTTCTATTCAAAATATGCTACTTATTAAAAATTATGGCTTAATTTTATGTATTCTGATTGTTTGTTATGAATGATGCAAGAGGGTGTATGAAGACTTCAGTGAAACTTATTGGCACAGTATTTAATTATGACACTATTAAAAGGAACTGCTTTCTTTTGAGAATCAAGCCACCTTCCCCCAACACATGAATAGTACTCCTATGGGTGAATGCTGCTAGTGAGAAATGTATATATAATTTTGTACAAATGGATGTTTTTAGGCTCTGAAACTAAATAGCATGGAATTACCTATAACCTCTAGGCTGATAATTTACTGTGATAGTGTTTTGCTTCTCATGCTAAAAAAAATTAACATGACGAGCTGATTTTTTTTTTCTGTCAAAAATAAGTTGTTCAAGCGTAATCACTGTTTTCTTCATTTGATAGCCTGGCATTTAACTTGGTAGAACTAGTCTACAATCATGTCACAATTTTCCTCCCTTTTCAATCCACTCTTGCTTTCTGGTTACCATTCTAGCAATACAAGACCAAGTCCAGCTACAAGGCTTTCGCAGCAATCCCTACAAACACACTGCTTTTGGAACAGAAGGTCAGTGTTGTCTCAAAAGCAGAGTGAATCTGTATTCTGTCTTCTAAAAATTTCTAATGTCATTTTTTTGTTATTGTTCTGTTTCTTTAAAAAAATTTCGGTTTTCAAGTTCTGCCTTTACTAAAATAAAACGCTGCTTTTAGTCTAGGATGATGTGGTGAGAGCATCTTGGTGAACAGAACTGGAGACACTGTGGATTTTTCAGTCGAGGCTGGGGATGAGTGTAGAGTTTTCCAAGCCACTGCCAAGCAGCTCTGGGAAACTTGACCTGGATTTGGATACAGTTGTTTTCCTTTGGAATTTTAAATGGTCGTTTCAAGAACGTCCATCTCTACTCATATTGATGAACAGAGTAGAGGTAAAATGGGGTTGCACTGTGGGCAATTGGCCACTTTTAAAATTAGGTGATGAACAGTAGCTTCCCCAGGACAGAAATATATGAGCTGAGCATCCAACGTAGCCGCTTAGATCCCTGCGTGAGCTGGACCTCTTCGTCCACGCTTGCCAGCCACGGCTCGTACCTCCGTGAGTAGGCAGGAGGGTTGAGATCCTTTCCGATGACCCAGCTGCTTTCACGTGGCTCTAGGGCATTTTTATTTGCTGTGGAGTTGTTAATTACAAAGTTACAGGATTCTGCTTCAGTAGGTAAATTAAATTAAAGTCTCTTGTTTAATCAGCACATTACAGATATGCAAATGCAGCCCCAATGGAGGGTCACATCAGAATTGAAGTGAAATCAGTTACCAAGTCTATGAAATTATACATTTCCTATGTTATTTTTATGATATTTATTTAGGCAATTTATCTTTTACTGCCTTAAGCCCCCCCTTTTTTTCTGTGCAACGATTGCAGTGATAGTGTTTCAAATAATGTCATTATTTGTCAAATGTTAATGTTTGCCCACCAGGCGGTATTTCGACCACTGGTTTATGAATCTGTATCTTTGTTATTTTAGCATGATCTGGAGAATAAAATGGTTGTATATTCTCTTGCCTAAGAAGTAGGAAATGTTAATGGAAAATGCTAAGCAGTATATAGCAGTTGGCTGTGTCTCTTGTATCATGTATCTCTGAGAACTAATTCCAAATTATCCACATGGGGTCCAGAGTCTATGCTCTATATATGTGAATGCTTTGAGCTGGGCAGGGGTGTCACTTGGCTGCAGGCAGAGCTGTAGCTTTTTCTGTAGCTTCTCTTGTGAATTTTGACCTTTTACAGCTCATTGAAAGACGAGGTGGGCTTAACCATCAATTTCAGGAGGACGCAAGGAGTGACACCTTCACCAGATGCCCCTTAACCCTACTGTCTAGAGTTACTGGGTAGAATCATAGCAGAAGTGTTCCCTCACCGCAGACCCTCTCCATTTCAGATGGACATTTCCAAAATCTGGTCACCGAAATGGGAGCAGCTCTCCCACTCAACAGCTGGGCGAAGAGAGTGGGGCTAGCGTGTCCCGGCATGCTTCCCTCAGGCTGGTCTCTCCTGACCCAGCCTGCTCTCCTATACCTGTGTCATTCCACTATTACTCACTTTCTATTTAGAAAAACAAGAGTTAATTTTTCTTGAAATGTCTTTGTAAGGGAAAGCTGGATGTCACTATTGCTTCCAGAATTGCTGCTTAAAAGCTCTCTTCTCTTCCAATTAAATGGATTTTTAGAGGTGGTAACCTATTGGTCGTTAAAATGAAGAATGATTAGCTTAATTCCCAGTTTTATCACAAACTAATTTCATAAATGTATATGCTGATATGGCTTTACATCTCACCTCGTGCAAGTTCATTTGCGAGAGGTTTTGTTTTGAATCAAACATGCTCTTTGGCAAAATGATTTTTATTTTTAGTACAGCCAAATGGAAATATCATGATATCTCATTTTAAAATATCTGTATCTAGTGTGCATAATAATCTCTTGGCTAAGATAAGTTGTTTGGGGACCATCAATATTTGAATTGTTCAGATGTCATAGGATATGACAGGATGTTAGTCTTTAAAAATACCACATTTGGCGGGGGTGGGGGGGCTGGCTTTTCCATGTTATATATTCCTCAATGAGACACTTTATTTTGTAAGACTTTTTAAATAACAAAAACGATTATGTTATCATTAGATAACATGATTAGATGAGAGTTTATTTCTATTTTCAGTAATATTTCTTGAATGATACTGTGCTGTTTCTTTCATGATTATAATTTTAAAAAATAAATCTGGCAATTTAGACTGTTTAACCCATCTGTTTATACAATAGATCTCATTCTATGCCATTAAAATCAAAGGGGCTTATTTCTGAATTGAGTGGACTATTAAGGCTGTAATCATCAGAAACTCATCTATTTGTGGAAGGAGTAACATTTTGGAATATTTTAAATCACAGAAGCTTTTATGAGGTCACTCTAGTATCACACAGAACAGCACAATTAAGGGACAACTTGATGATACAGTGTCATTACAATATCCTCTTAAGGTCTCTGCCATGGGACGCCTTGAAAATAGAACTAACATATTTAATTCGAGTCTTAACGATAGTTCAGCAAATAATTCTCTCCCCAAGCCAGATTTTTTTTCTACTGCATTCTAGTTGATAGCATTTAGTATAATTAATGAGTATAAAGCTACTTTTAAAGGCAAAATTTTCTCCAAATTGAAATACAGTCATCCTTTCCAATCAGACATTAAGGTCTCATTGAATCCCTGCATTGGTTTCAGCTTTAATCACCCCTCGATGAAGCCCATAATTTTCAAGGGAGTACATTTTGTTGGCAGAGGACATGAGGTTTCTGGTACTTTTGTAATTTATTGTCTGCATCAAAACTTAAATGTATAGCTTATTCCATTTTCTATCATTTTCCCCCCTGTGAACATTCAGGAAGGAAGCATTTTTAGCTGAAGTCTTAAGTAAGGCTTTACAGGAAAAGATGAATGTCAGGCATCATATTTTAATGTGTTGGCATCCAGGTCCTTAACCTAATCTCCTGCCAATAGTCATCCTCTCCAAAATTGAGATGAGGATGTAGTACAAGTGATTATAAAGCAGGAACAAAATAATCAAATCAACTTACATTTGTGAGTGTCCATGGATCTTATTACAGTATGCCCAGCAATATATTAGGTCATTTTGATATGGGCATTATTCTTTGGTCTTGAGGTGTGTCCTTTTTGGAGAACGCTAAAGTAAAGGTCTCTCTCTCTCATTGACTAATTCTTCTTCTTATCATCTGGGTCTGATAGCAATAGGTAGAAAGTTAAAATTAAATAGAAGTACACATATTCATGTTCTAAATAAATGGATGATTATTTTTAGTGTGCAGTTGTATTAAAGCAAGGACAGATGAAGGAATATTTCCATGAGATCAGATAATATGGCTTTCTATTGTCTCTCAATAATATTTTTCAATGAAAGAATATACTTTTTCCCTTGAATATATTTAAGTTATCTGTTCCCTTCCTGACAAGGATTTCTCAGGATAAATTCAAAGCTATGGTAGGCACTGCTTTCCAACAAATGACATTGCTATGCATTTAATTCATAAGCTATGAGCATTTGAAAGAATTCTGGAGTAGCTCAGGTTTGTTAATAGCACATATAAGTTGCAGGATTAATTATCTAAATGAAAGTTATAGAATAAAAGTTATTTTATTTTCTCCTGTTTGATGGCAGGTAAAGAACAGCCCTTTTGAAGACAATTGTAAAAACTGTGCTATAAAAACAGGTAATGATTTGAGATATCTTGTCAATCGTCAAGTCAATTTATTCTAAGTTGCCAATTTCAGTTCTTTAAAACATCAGTTGGGAAACTCCAGTCTGATTAAACACATGTCTTTGGATGAGAAGATTTTAAAATCTCTGCAGGTCTCCAAAATTTAACAAAATCTGGTTACTAACTTAGCATATGGTCTAGACTAAAGAGACGTCTCTTAATTTAGGTTAGTTCAAGAAGTGAGTGTGTTTCCAATTTCTTTAGCAATGGAGAAATGCCCAGGACCCAAATCTATACTAATTGGCTCTCTCTGGGTAATTGTATACCATGCAAATGTTTCTTTTAGAGCACTCACTAAACCATGTTTAATTATATGTATTGATTGGTTTTTTCCTACTAAAACTATATCCTACTACTAAAATATAGTAGTTTTTGTTATGTAGCCCTTGAATGAATCAATTTAGATTGCACCTGAATAGGTCTCTAAAATTTCCATCTTTGTTCTACAGGATTTCAAGGCAAATTTTGGCTCACAGAATTATAAAAATAAAGGGGTCTAGTGTATGACAATTGGGATGATGATAATTAAAAGTTTTTGGAGGTAGAATAAGCTTCAGCAATTCTCATTCCATGGAAAAGACATAGAGGACCTTCTGCTACAAGGAATGTCAGCTGGTTTTAGACTTGGCACCCATTAGCGATGAGAGAATACAGTCACACCGGCTGCCATTTTGAGAAGTCTAGTGTTCTAGTGTATCATACACTGAGCTAAATGCTTTCCTATCCAAACTCTGTGAGGATTTTGATGCTCCAAGATGTCAACTGAATCTCCCAAAGCAGCAGGGCTAGTAAGATGATGAATTGGACCTCAAAGTGGATCTGATTATCCTCTGACTTTTCCCTGCCCACCGCGCAACTGTGACATCAACCAGCTAAAGTGAAGTAATGAGCAAGAGTTGATGGTTTTGGATGTTTTGGGATAATTTTTTTATCACTTGCTAAAATATATTTAAATCTTCATTAAATTGGGGCAACAAATGTGTTTTTTTTAATTTCTATTTTTTTAATGAGGAACAATGAAAGAAAACTGGAAATGACTTAGTTCTGATAAGACTTGAATGAGCAGAGGATGACAAACCAGCCCAGTTCTTTGAGTTACTGAAGAGATGAGGTGAATTACAGGGCAGACGTGCCGGCTGAAAATAAGGAACACCCTTCTGATGCCCTTGATTAAATGAAGGAAGAGCAGGGGGGCTCTTGTCACTGAAGCTTGAGTTTGAAACTGGCTCTAATGGTTTGCAAAAACTTCTTTCCTTCTGTGTGGGAGAGACAGACATTTAACCCTCCAACAATTTTGGGATTGAAAACACCAAGTAAATTTCCCTCCATTCTTGAATTTTTTTAGCCAACCATGTGAAAATAATCTAGTGATAAATACTTCTAGATCTTTACAGAAGCTGTACTTTTGTGTATCTGGAGGCCCCTTTGGCTTCCAGTGCACATCCCCCTCCTTTTCTTCTGATCTGAATGCTATTCAGCCCCAAATCTCCAACTAGATAATCGAGCTGAGGTTGATTTGCTGAGAATATCTCTGATCCTACCAATGGTTTTGTGTTAACGACTGAAAGTCAAGCAAAGTCTTTGTTGTCCTCTGAGGATTTAGTCTCCCAAATAGCTGATCAGGTTAACAAAATGTAGCAGCATTTAGGTTTAGCATGGTTTATTTTTGGAGAATTTGATCATTACTAAAATACAGTAACTTGCCCATGAAATTTTTGAAACCCAATCCAGTTAGGCATCACCAAAAGCTTACAAACCCTCTGAGAGTCTTCTTCCTTTGGAAGCAGTTTACTTTCTAACTCTATTTAGAGTGCAACTAATTCATCTTATCTTCAGATTCTCAGAGCTTAATCTTATTTCCAAAGAGAGCAGGTTAGACTGACTCAGTATGTCTGACTTTAAAAGTGTTTGTGGCTCTATCAGAATTGCTCCTTTTGGATGGAGAACAGATATTACAGCATGCTGGCATATATTCTCATAAAGACTTTGATTAACAATGCTTGCTCTTTGTCCTTGGCTCTTAATCATAATGGCATGCCAAGCTCAGAAACCATTTTCTTCTAGAAGTCAGATTTCTATGTCTCTTTTCAAAAACTGTGCCCCAAAGTTGGTTGTGCTAAGCAAAACATAACCACTTTTAATGAGAATATTTCTAACTTACATTAGTAAAGAATCTTTAAAATATGATTCAAAGCCTGTCCCATATATGCCTCACGTGGCTGTCATCTCATTTGGTAGGAAATATATATTTTTAATAAAAATCTTTTATTGGAAAATATTCTGAGAGAACGTCACTCAATATGAATAAATCTAAAGAAACATCACTACAGTCCTGCTAGCTATGTTGTCAAAAGGCAATCTATGGTTAGCCTTCTTGTTAATGGACAATTAATGTATTTTTAAAAATACATTCTTGTACCACAGAGGAAAAGAACCCTACTTTTTTATGGCCGCTAGAAGGAATGGATCAAGATGATATATTTGACAGAGAACTCCTTGTCAATGAAAAAAAAATCAGTTCTAGTAAATTTCAAGGCTATTTAAACTCAAAAGAATCCCCCTTCCAAATTTTAATGCAGTTTGAGCATTGTCTCCATTTCAAAGATTGAGCATTATTGACATTTTCAGCATTACCAGTCATCTTCCTTCATTTTCCAAGGATTCTGAATATATAGCTTTTTAAAATTCTTTGAGTAAATTTCAGGATTTGAAATAGCATAAGAAAAGTTGTGTTTGCCTGCAATAAGTTCCCATGGGGAAAGCAGCACCATAATCCTATTTGATTTTGGCTGAAAAAAAAAATTTGCTCATTATATTAACACTGATCACATGCTCAGATCTCTAATGGTGAAAACTTTAATTGAAATATGGGAAAAGAAATAATTTGTTATTTAAAATATTCAGAGTTTAAACTACTTCTCTAGAGCATTTTACCAAGGCATATTAAAATCATATTATTTCTATGGTTCATTTATTCATTTAAATCTATTTATCGTTAGTTTGCACTTTCAATTCATCCTAATGATCTTTCCTGAGCACATATCATGTGCTCTATCCTGGGACTACAAAGATAAATACCATATTTTCCTGATCATAATAGAATAAGTGGTCCAATAAGGTAGAGATATGGTTGAAGAGGAATTATGATAAAATGTGCTCTTCACAAACTAGGAAAAGAAGTGTTTTCTCTTTTTTTTCACACAAAGGTATTTACCCAAGCTTCTGTCCAACATCATATTCCTTTTACTAACAGTTATAAAAGAAAGATATTTGCTCTTCTATTTAACCTTTTACTGATGGCTTTAGGCAATAAAAGAAGAAAGGAGAAACAACAACCAAGAAGCAACAGAGAAAAGAAGAAATGAAATTGCACTTAGTATAAAATTTCCTGCATAGAAAATCCAAGAGAATCTATGAGATCACTAAAGTAAATCAGACAGTTTACCAAGTTCACTGGATAAAGGGAATGATTGAGATATAGCATCAATAAACAGAGGATGATTTTTTTTTTAAAAAAGGACAGTGTATACTTGTAATCCCCTAAGTAAGATAACTGAGAATAATGAAATCAAAACAAGCAGATACATGGATGAGAATTGTGAATAGTTAGCAAGCATAGGAGGGATGCCCAACCTCAAAAATGATCGTGGAAATGTGACCTAGAGCCAACATATATTTCATGTACATCAGGATGCTAACATTTTTTTTTTAGTCTGAAAACAGGAACTCTCATTCCTTGCTACTTTATGTGTAAAATTGTACAGTTTTAAATAGCAATTTGAATATGTCTGATGAACTTGGCTTTTATTACACTATCATTGCAGCTACTTTAGTCTTAAAACCACAAATATGTGTGTAAAGGAATCTGTGCATGAATGACAGTTGTTGCAGTTTGTAACAGTGAAAACTGGGGTGACCCTAAATATGCAACTCATTTTGCTGTGGAATATCCAGGCTTTGGAATCGTATGTGGGGTTGAAATGACCGAAAAACGGATAAATACATAAAATAAAAGGGTGGGAGGGAACTTTTGGAGGTGACAGATAGGTTCATGGCATAGATTGTGAGGATGTTTTCACACATAGATACTTATTTGCAAACTCATTGGTTGTATGTTAAATATGTACGGATTTTTGTATGTCAATCATACCTCAATAAAACTTAAAAAAAAAAACAACAAAGAACAGAAAAAGCAAGTTCCAGGAGCATGCGGTATACTTACATGAAATTAGGAGAACTGCACAGAACAACCTTTTATGTTATTCAGTGATGTACACATACATTAATAGGAAGAAAAATGAAGGACATACACTTGATAAGCAAAATGGAGGAAAACGAGGAGGGAGGAGAAACAAGAGGTGGAGGAATGGCCACTGGCTTCTGTTGTTTTGCAATATTTTACTTTGTCATCTCCATGGGACTATACAGTGAACAAGAGTTTTATCTCATCTCTTTACATGTGTCTGAAATACATCACAATAAATAAAAAGTGTGTCCCATTTTGCAAAGTTAAGTGTCCTTTGAGGCCAAGCCTGATGAATAAGGTAGCTAAGACTTTTTGAATAGAAATGATGAACAATGAGGCAAGATTTCCTTCTTGTGTGTGTTGTGTTTCTTGTAAACTGGCCCTGAAGCATTTCTCTCAATAGATTTGTGTTCTTTTGAGAAATGACTACATCACTGTTTTTTCTCTGTGTAGCTTCCCAAGGTGACTTCTTTGAGGGGACAAGGCTCATTTGGAGGCATACGGTGTCCAAGTTCTAGTTTCTGTGCTTAGAAGCTCAGCCTCTTTTATTCCAGCACCTGATAATTGGAGATACTCATCCCACAGGAGAAACTAGACAATTGTGGGAAATGCCTCTGTATCAGAGAATAGCTTATCAGATGATCCAGAGATTTTTTTCTTCTCGGAAATACTGAGCTATATCGAGCTACCCGTACTGAGCTATAGCTGGGATTCAGACTTTTCTACTATGTTTGTATTTCCCTGAAAGACTCACATGAGAACTATTTCATTTGTCATCACTAGGCACTAGATGAACCGGCCAAGACTGAGAGCATCCCCAGGGACCGCACATTAGACCCACCACTGGAGGTAACGGCTTCAGACCACCCCTGCTTTTGAAATGCAATCCCCAAAACTCTTGCTAACCCACTACCTGGTTTCAATTCTTCCAGTTGTGTTCCCCTGCACAGCTCAGGCAGCAAACTGAAGAGCTCTGTGCTACCATTGATAAGGTCTTACAGGATTCCTTGTCTATGGTAATGCCTTAGACTAGAACGTGCTATCAAACCTTTGCTTCGCTTCTCTTCATTTGCCTCTGCTTGACTAGGATGGATGCATCACAGCTTGTCCTTTTTTTGTTTTGTTTTTCCCCCCTAGCATTCTTCTGATTCGCCTTCAAGTTCCTTACAGACATGGTTGGGTTCTGACACAATCAAAGTATGTATCTATTTAATATAATTTACTGAACCATAAGAGTTACTAAGTCAGTGAGTTTTAAACTTCAGGTCAAGGCTCAGTAGCGATTTGGGATGTTAGTGGACAGCAACCAGCATTTTTGTTTTGTGTTTTTTGTTTGTTTGTTTGTTGTTAGCAAACAGCATTTTAGAAATATAATGTAAGATATGTAAGAATGTAAAATATCAGACTCTATTCTTCCAAGTGTTGAGGAGGTATTACTGACGTTTATTTCGGCTTCTTTCTATGTACACGTATAGTTATGCGTGTATGGGTTGCAGTAAAATCTATTTCTAACTATGGGTCAAGTTCAAAATAGAAAGTCAAAGTGTTGGACTGTGTTGTTCCATGTTGGCATTTAACATGTGGGACCGTATGGAGAACTTGTGACTTAGTTTCATCTCAAGCCATAGCTTCAGTCCTTATGTAATTCACAGCCCTTAAAATTGTAGAAGAGGCAAAATGGAGTTACAGTCTAAGAGCTTTCACACAGGTATTATTTCTGGAATTCTTTTTCTTTTGGTTGACTGGATCAATTTCATTGTTCTTTGACTCAGAGAGACAGAATCCTGGGTACTTTTGATTGTTAGAGGACGGCTAAAGCATTCACTGTCAGATTGCATATTTACATAAGTCCTTCTTGTAATGTAGCCATCTTCGTTTGTTGAGATAAAATATTACGTCTCCAGATTATTTTTCGAATGCTTAGTACAGATCTGCTTATCCAAATTGCAAAATGATGGTGCTTTTTCCTTAATGGCTAATTGTTCATTTTTTTCTGTCAGTCTTATTTTCTCTCTTGGAATTAGTATCAATACTTTTTGAACAAAGTTGGACATTGTATGTATAAAGTAGATCTTAAATGTACAGAATTGTCTGTAACTAAAAGAGTACTCCTATTTTCAATTGGACCGTTATAGACAAATATCCTCTAATAATGTAGAAATCAGGTGATCCATCACTGTCAATATTAAGAATTATATTTTAGTAGAGAGGACCTGCAAATAGATAATTATAATTTCTATGTTTGTAATCTATTTTGTTGTGTATTCTTCAAGTCTTTTAATCTGAAAATAGAAAACTTTGATTTGCCAGAGCTGCTATATAAATTTTAAATATATACTGTTCTCATTTCATTTGTTGAACATATAAAAATACCCCATATTACATTAAATATAATAGGAATAGGACTTAAGAAGTAATGTGTGAATAATAATCTGTACTATTGATTTATTTAATATATATGTAATGCTTATAGTGTCAAAATACATTATTCTAGGCCATTCAATTTAAAGTAGTTATTTCATTTAACAAATATGTATCAGATGCTTACAGTGGAGATGACAGTGAGCAAGGTGGGGTAACCTGAGGGGCAGACTTGGATGTAGCGATGGGAAAGGAGGATTCAGTCTAAGACCAGTATGGAAAGACACCAGCCATGGAAAGATCAGAGAGAAGAGCTTTCAGGCAGAGGAGTAAGCATGTGCAGATCTCCTGGCAGGTAGAAGCTTAGTATGTATGCAGAAGACCAGTGTGGGTGCAGTAGAGCGAGCCCAGGTGAACAGTGTAACACGAGGTGAGAAGGTGGGCTGGGGACAGTGACGATACTTACATGCCATGGCATGCAAGTTCGGATTCCATGGAAAATGGGAAGATATAAAAATATGGGGGGAATACTATGAAACCATTGAAAGAGATCCTGATGGCTGCTGTGAGGAAGCTACTGAGGTCAGAGGAGCAATGACGGTGGCCTGGAAGGGGTGGGTTCAGAGGAGCCGCAGAGAAGCCCGCCCTGGGTGTGATGGGCGCTGCAGGCTAGCTTGGGTCCGGGTGTGCTGGGGAAGGAGAGCAGAATCATGGAGGGGCTCCCGGTCCTTGCCTCCAGTGCAGACAGACATGAAGGAGGCGCAGTGTGGTAGCGGGAAGAGGGGTGTGTTTGCTTTGGATGAGTTCCAGGTGTGTGTTAAGGTGACCTTAACCCTGTGTGTCTGGAGCTAGCAGGAGGGATCGGGGGTGACTGGAACATCAATGTTGTGAGCGCCCTGTACAGAGCTCCCAGAAATAAAACATTGCAGGTCCGAAAAAGGAGCATGAAAAGTCCATGGCAATAAGGGCAAAGTCAGAGCGGGGCACACCCAGCATACAGCGTTTAGGGGAATATGGTTGTGGCGACTGCTGCCGACAAACAAAACAAATAAGGCTACAGAGTGTTTATTAGATCTGACTTGTGCATTTTGAAACTGTATTGCTATTGCTTATGTGTTGATGTTCATTCTTGTCTTTTTGATTTTTATAGCCTTTACTAGCATATGTAGTCCTTTTGAACCAAAAGTTGTTTTTTTTTAAAGTCTAGTATGAAAATAGTGACCTTATATAGGTAATATAAATGTAATTTTTATTCATGTTTTCCTAGATAGAACTTTTATTACTTTTTCTATTACTTTTAAAAATTATTTTCTATCACTTAAAAATCCTTTTTACATTCTTATCTTATTTTCTTCAAGACAACATATTTTTGGATATCACTTTTTTTTTTGTTTTAGGGGGAGGTAATTATGTTTATTTATTTTCATTAGTGGGGATACTAGGGATTGACCCCAGGACCTCATGCATGCTAAGCACATGCTCTATCACTGAGCTACCCCCCGCACCCCACCAGGTATCATTTTTATACTTAATCTGGAATTCTGTTTATCTGGGACCTTAAGCCATTCACAATAATTTTGATTCTTATATCAGGACTAATTTCTGCTATCTTATTTTATATTTTCCATTTAATTTTTTTTCCTTTTGGCTTTCCTACTTTCCTTTGGATATTTTGACATTTACTGGTTTGGAAATTTTAAAAATTTAGAAAATTTTACTTTGCATCTTTGTGACTTTTCCTAGCTACACATAAATTATTAAAGAAAATAATTATGCTTATTTTTCTATCATTTTTAAAGTTTACAAATCTCTTTTTCCAAAGTTAAGTATCATAGGACTTTTCACTTTCCATTTGTTTTTAATAAAGTTATATGTAAAATATTGGCTATATTCCCCGGATTGTGCAATACATCCTTGAGCCTGTCTTACACCCAGTAGTTTGTACCTCCCACTCCCCCACCCCTGCATTGCACCTTCTCCCCTCTCCCCACTGGTAACCACTAGCTTGTTCTGTATACCTGTGAGTTGGCTTATTTTTTCTTATATTTAGTATTTCTTATATTTGTTGTATTTTTTTAGATTCCACATATAATTGACATCATACAGTAATTCTGTCTGACTTACTTCACTTAGCATAATGCCCTCCAAGTCCATCCATGTTGCTGCAAATGGCAAAATTTTGTTCTTTTTAACAGCTCTTTTTTTCGGATGTATACTCAGGAGTGGAATTGCTGGGTCATGTGGTAGTTCTGTTTTTAATTTTTTGATAAACCTCCATACTGTTTTCCATAGTGACCGCGCCAATTTACATTTCTCCACATCCTTGCCAACATTTGTTATTTGTGGGGTTTTTTTTTTTTTTTGATGATAGCCATTCTGACAGGCGTGAGGTGATATTTCAATGTGGTTTCGATTTGCATTTCTCTTGATAATTAATGATGTTGAGCATCTTTTCATGTCTCTATTGGCCATCTGCATTTCCCCTATAGGAAAATGTCTATTCAGTTCTTCTGCCCATTTTAAAATCAGATTATGTTTTTGATGTTGAATTGTATGAACTATTTACATATGTTGGATATTAATCCTGATGGTATCTTCTCATAGGAAATTCAGAATTCATTGTGAGTAAATATGTAAATAATTACTAACAGAGATACTAAGAACATTTGTAAATGAGACTTTATGTGGCACATGCTTTCATTTATCTTGGCTAAATACCCAGGAGTGGAATGGCTGACCCAGTTTTTTACACTATTTACATTTTTCAGATGCCTTATTATTTTTTCATGAGATCCACTATGTGTTACCTGCCACCTCCCCCCACCCTCACTCTGATGACACTGTCCCACACCTTTGCCTCCCTGTACCTCTGTGTATGGCACTCCACACCCCTCTTTTCCAATAGCTGTCTCATTGCCATCACTGAGGAATGAATCAGGAGAGGGACTCATCAGAAACTGACCAGTTGTCCAAACCTATAATTAACTATTCTCTTCTCCCCAGCCAATCTGAAGGGCCACCTCTGTATCATCTGCATAGATTCTTCTTTGCACCATCCTTACGTTATCTGTTTGCTCTTTATCTGTGGCTTTGAAAAGTACCGTGAGATGAGAAGGCGGAGGCAGAGTATGTAAAACAAAGAAACAAACAAAAACAGCTACTTTGAAATGTTGGGCTCTGAAAGGAAGAAGGAAGTTGGGCCAGTAGTTGGGTCAAGGGAGAATTTTTTTGGTCTGCTTTTTAAAGCTGAAAATACCAAGGACAAGTTGGTGTGCTAGTGGGGCTGAGTCAGTAGAGAGCCCTCTCCATTACTAGAAGGTCAGTCCTGATCTGAGCTGACGTATTAACCAAACGGATGACAGTTGATCACGCCCTCCTCTTTGTAAACATTCCTCTGGTTTCTTCCAGGACACCAGGCTCTCTCAGGTTTTCTCCTACTTCACTTGCCATTATTATTTTTCAGTCTCCTTTGCAGGTTTATCCTCTTTCCCCCAAACGATTAATGTGGGAGTGCTCTAGGGCTCAGTCCCCGGACCCCTCATTCCTCTCCATATTCATTCCCTTGGTATTCTCGCCAAGTGACATATTTTGAAAACCAGGTATATACTGACAGCTCTGTGATTCTCTAGTCCAGAACTCTCTCCCAGGCTCCACTCTCCCAATTTCAATTTCTACTAAATACATTAAAAATGAAACCTAGATTTCTTCCCATGAAAACTATTCCATACCCCGCCTTCTCATCTCCCTTGACAAGAATTGCAGTCTTTCATTTGCTCACGTCCAGGAACTTGGGTGTCCTGTTGTATTCCTCTCTTTTTCTCGTGTTTCTCTTCTTGTTGCTGTAGATCCTAATATTTGTAGACACTGATTATTTCATTCCTTCTGTACATCTGAGCCACCATCGTGCTTCTCTGGATCGTACAGTGGCCATGTCACTACACCTTTGCGTCACGATGATCCATTCTGAACACAGCAAGCAGAGAGATCCTTTTAAAGTGTAAGCATACACATTACACCAGAACATAAGCCAGAGTCCTTACGAGCTCCTGGAAGGGCCTCCAGGATCCGGCCTCCCGACACTTCCATGGGCTGCTCCCCGTCTCCCCTCTTCTCTTCCCCCTCCATCCCCGCTCACCTCTCTGCTGTGCCTTGATCAACGCCTGTCCTGCATGCTCCTGCCATGGCACGTTTAGATCTTTTTCAACTCAGTTATATTACTTCCTATAGTTTCTAGTTTCCTGTAAAAACGTGCAAGTTTAACTTCTATCTCAAAACACATGGTTAAGTGTGGTTGTTTTTCAGTCAGGCTCTAAGAAAACAAATTTCTCTATGGTTTCTTTTTTCAGTTATTCATTATTTTTGCTCATTCTCCCTCACATTGTCTTACCTCTTTGTGTATCTGAATCTGTGTGTTGGGTCTTCTACTTGCAAACCTCATTTATAGAAATTATTTGAGGCCTCAGAGGATTTGATCTTCCTCTGGATTCTTTGCTTCTGTCACATACCAGGAGAACTAGCAAAGAAAGATGACTTCATTTAATTTAAGGTCTGGAGATTTTTTTTTTTAAACGATCATTTTCAATGATTTTAGGCCAGGCTAAAGACCATGCGAGGTCCTGTAGATCAGTCTTCCTTCTGGGGCTCAATCTATTCTTGGCAGATCCTGGGCTCTGACTTTTATCTCCCTACATCTCTGAGACTGTCAGAAGTTTGAATCAGCTTCTTAAGTAATTCATCATTAATTGCAAACATCCCTAGGTCAAAAGCACGTCTCCAATGCTTGACTCCTTTCTTTGGATTTTTTATCTTCTCTTGATCTTGCCCCCAAATTCTTCACTCTCCAATTAGCTCATCAGAGTTTTCAGTGAAATAGTATCTCCACAGTGTTTTCAATAGTTTGAGGAACTTTTCAGTTGTCTGTTAACGGAAGGACTGCATTGAGTTCTCGAGCTGTCATTCTCAGAGGTGGACGTCTAGTGTAAGAACCTGGCCTTGTTGCATCCTGTTGGAATGGTCTTCACCCAGATATCTGCACAGCCATCTCCCTCACTTCCTCCATATCTTTGCTCAAATGTCACCTGCTACAAATTGACCATCCTATTTGGTCAATTTAGGATCGTGACCTCCTGAACATCTGGGTGATCCAAAAAATAGGATGTTTAACAGAAGCAAAGAAGATTTCCTCTGGAAGCCCATACTACCTGAGGCTTCAAATGATTTCCACTCTTCTTTTTCAGGGCATTATTACCTTCTAACATCTGATGTAATTTACTTGCTATTTTATTGTTTATTTTCTTTCCTACTGGAATGTAAGTTCCCCAAGGGCAGGGCATCTCTGTTTCTTTTATTCACTATTTAAGTCTGAAGAACAGTTCCCGGGACACAGTAGATACACAACAAGTATTTGTTGAATAGATGAATGAACCAAATAGCCATCTTGTCTCAGAAAGTGGGAGAGTGGGCCCCCAAGAGAAAGCCTGGGGCGCTATTAGTGTTAAATACCCATCTGCAATTGGCAATTGTTAATTTACAATGAAATCAGTTAGCTTGGTTGAAAGAGTTCCCCCAGCTATGTTCTATATCTCAAGTACCTACTTAAAGGAAACAGATGATACAGTCCATCCAGGCTTTTGTTGTTATTGCTGTTGTTAGTTTTTGTGAGTTTGTCACAAGGAGAGAAGGAAGCAAGACAAATTAAGATGTTAAAATGGCTGAGGATCGGAAATATATGTAAGCAAGGAGGCAACAGAGCCAGAATGGCTGGGAGGCCTCATTGCTTTCGAAGTCTCCATGAATGAGGCTGAAGAAATGTTGGGATGTTTGAGAAATGAAGACAGTAGAGAGGAGGTGGAGTTCTGACAGGAGGACGTTAGAAATGAAATGAAATTTCAGAGGTTTTCCATTTTATTGGTGAAGGCAACATCCAGGAATGGTCCAGTGGATAACTGAAATAGAGCAGACGGGAGCATCTTTGGAGTTGAGAAGCTCAAAGAGTTGAGAGGGTAGAGACTTCTGCATGAAATTTCGAACCAGCCAAAAATTACAGAGGGAACCATTATGATCCACGAGTGAACATTATCAACAAAGAAGATAAAATTCACTAGAAAGCTGATACGTAACAGCTAAGAAAAGAATAATAAAGTGACAGTGTTTAATGAAAAATTTTCAAAGGAACAGGGGGTTTTGTCTAGAAAAGAGGGAATAATAGAAAGTCTTAATGGGAAAGAAAAGGTCAACCGTTAATCCCAGAAGCTGAATCTTTTAGTATTTTCTTGGTTGCTTCAGTAGCATAATTGTTTTTATTTTCATACAGATGCCTACAACTCTTCCAAGAGCAGCTGGTCGAGAAACCAAATATGTAAGTTCCTTCACAATTATCCATACTGCTTTTTCAGTGGGAGTGTGTGTGTGTGTTTTGGTGGCAACTCAATTATACAGTCATTGAAGTTGAATTAGTTGCATTTTTCGTAAATGGAAAGGGTAGGATGGTATGATTGGAAAATCAGGTTATGTTAGTTAAGTTTATTGAATAAATTCTTCTTCTTCTTGAGGGAGGTCTCCTTTAATTAGTTTGACTAAATAAAACAGAACTCCAGCATCCCGCTTCCTGTCTTTCTAATTGTCAAGGCTTAGATGACAGTTTCATGTTTGTGGTGGTTTATTGTGCTTATTAAGAAAGAGTCACCTCATACACTTGAAATGTTACGATTGGCCCATTTCCAAGAAGATTGCCAATTTAGTTGATTTTGACTGGTTTGTTGCTTTCTTGCATTTAAATTGTATCAAATAAAGCAATTTCCACCTACAAGCAAAAATGTATTAATAATGGGAGACTCACACACTTGATTCCATTAATTATGGGGAGCTATCTCCGAATATTCTAGACCCCACCCCTTTCCTACTCATTATTCACCAATAATCCATCATGCGGCCAACTTCTGCTTCCCACCAAACATATTCTGGTATAAACAAGATTGTCTCCTAAGCAAGTATTTAGTTTTTAGTTTAAAACAAAGCAATAAACTCTTCTTTTCAGCTTATACTTTACATGTTCTATTATGTAGTCTTCATCCTCATCCTCCAAAATAAATCAGTAAATATATATCTTGTGACATATCTTCTGTGAAATTTAAACATTTCTGCCTTCCTGTGAACCTCCCTAAGGCAAATAATAAATTGGGTGCAATTACTGAACTTCCATCACGTTTGGGAAATGATGTTCAGAGGGTATGGAAGGGAGCACTGCTTAGAACATTTTCTAGACGCTTTCGCTGGTATTTGCTGTTATTCTCAGAAATCATTTGGAGCAATACTTAAAAGTGTGGAGGCATTTGGTAGGCTGCACCCAAATTTTAATCACAGTCTTGCTGCTTGCTAACAGATCCCGGAAAATCACTTAACCTCTCTGTGTCCTAGTTTTTTTCATCTCAGAAAACTGGGAAACTAATATTTGGTCGATGTAAGATTTATCGTGGCTGATGTATGAAAAGCCCTGGGTGCAGTCCTGACACACAGAAATGACTCAGGGAATAATGGTTCTCCTCTTTTTTCTTCTTTTATTTTTCCCTTCATCCAAGTCTCCCCCCTTTACTCCTCCTCCTTGTCTCGGGTAGACTAGAAGTGCCATGATTTAGCTGATTTCCTTGAGTCTTCAGTTGGGTACAAGGAAAGAAAGTCCCTAAAGATGTTTCTCTGCTTTTGGTGACTAAGACCTTTTATGAAAACCAGACACCAGAAAAATTAGCTAGAATATTTTGTTCTCTCACCTTCCTTTCTCATCTACTCCTACTTTGCACGCAAGTGCCTCTGATTTAGATTCATTTACAGTAAAGACACAGAGAGCTGGTACCTTCTCCCTCTCCTCCTGGGGGTGGTGAATTTGTTAGCAATTGAAATACGTCTGGAGGGGGCT
This sequence comes from Vicugna pacos, assembly GCF_048564905.1. NCBI lineage: Eukaryota > Metazoa > Chordata > Mammalia > Artiodactyla > Camelidae > Vicugna > Vicugna pacos. Next base: position 7,888,453 of record NC_133006.1, on the reverse strand, counting down.
AGGCTGCTTCAGTCTCCAAAGGGAGAGGTTATTTCAAGTTATTCTTCTGTCAGTTACCAGACTTAATTGGGCTTAATATTTGCCCCAAACTTGGTGAGAGCATTGAGTCTTTCAAAGTTAACACTGAATCATCACATAAGTTTAATACGGACTAGAACAAATATAAACTGATTCAGATAAGATTCAAATTTGGTTTCTTTTTAAAAAAATTTTTGTAAGTTGATTTTAAATGGAGGTACTGGGGATTGAACCCGGGTCCTCATGCATGTTAGGCATGCATTCTGCCACTGAGCTATACCCTCCCCACCAAATTTGGCTTCTTGAGTGAGAAGCTTTGTGGTTTACTTTCTCTTACCTCATGACATTTGAATGGCTCTTTGTGACACTCCAAATGTGTCCACATCTTGGGGAAGACTATAAGGGGTAATTTATGGTGAAATGTGAAAACTTTGGAGTCATCATTGGGAAGTCACATGTGTAAATATTTGACTGCAGTTATGACATTTACTAAGTGATATCTGACACATTTCTTTTGAGGAGAAAAAAACGAAATTTTGGAACAGAAGTCTACCTTAGCTATAAGCCTTGATCTCATGTGAAAAATCTATCTTAAATACAACATGTTTTGATTTTTTTTTTTTAAAAAAAGAATGGCTCTGTCATATTTTCTTTTAGAGATTCTAATATTTGTTTGGGCCAAGCTACAAGATGCCTCACATTAAGTGCGACTTGAAAAGCTTTCACTTAAGTAATGAATTCATCTCTTGCTACCGTTTTCTCCCTTCCTCTCCCATGGAAACCAAAAAGCAAAGCAAAGCTGAGAACCTACAGACTTTCACATTTCAGTATTCCACCATCTCTCTTCGAGACTTTGAAGAAAAGAGGCGTTTTCCCAACATACACCTGCTGGGACTCCGCCTGTCATTGACTTTGTAGAGATTCTTAGGTTAGATTCAAAAGCTGGGATCACGCAATTTACTGACTTCCACACCACAGGGGATAAAAGGAAGACTTACACTGGAGCCGAGTTACACTCGAGGACAGCCTTAACGGATTGATACAGTCCACTCAAAATCCCGATTTCTGGGGACTTTTTAAAAGTACAGTGTATAGTCTATGAATTGTGACTAGCAGAGACTGTAGTTGGTACTTCTAGCTCTCTTATTCAATTTTCCACTTTCTTCCACTGATTTGACTGGTCTGAGTTGTCTGCCACCTCCCGGGACTCACTGCGGCATGACTAGGGTGCGAGGGGTGAACAGATGATCAGGGTCCCCATTGCCGAAGCACCCCAGGTGGGAGACAGTAAACAGGATGGTAACGAGCAAGATGCTTCCTGGCAGATGTTAGAGGAGAGCTAGCCAGAGGGCTGATTGACGTTAAAACACATTTGGACAAATGAACTTAATTACAAAACAGAGACAGACTCACAGACGTGGAAAACAAGCTTATGGTTACTGGGGGCAAAGCGGGCTGAGGAGGGATAAATTTGGAGTTTAGGATTTGCAGATACACACTACTGTATATAAAATAGATAAACAACAAGGTCCTATAATATAGCACAGGGAACTATATTCAATACCTTGTAATAACCTATAATGAAAGAGAACTTACATATATATGTATAACTGATCACTATGCTGTACACCAGAAACTAACACAACATTGTAAATCAATTCCACTTCAATTAAACACACACACACACATTTACACAGTTGCTGATTTTCAGTGTATCAGTATGCCCAGTGGATTTCCAATTTTCCTGGGGTGACTATAATGGTTTGATTAAATCACAAGAAGTTATATGACTAATTTCTCTTTATGAGGCTTTGGGTGAAAGGCTGGTTTTCCTTTATTAAAAAAAAAAAAAGAAAAGAAAACCAATGTAAAACAAGCAGTTCCCCTTTCTTAACGTTGACTGCAAACATTGTTACATTTCACATAGGCTGCCTGTTAGGGTGAGTCAGACAGAGTAAAATGCCATCCTTTTAGACTGATTAAAAGTTATTCTCCAATTCATGGTGTACTTGAATTGCAGGTTATCTGAAAGTAATGTGATTGAGGTTCTCCTGAGCTTAACAGAATTTAAACTAGGCTAATGGACGAGTCGAGTCGTTGTGGTCTCCGCCAGCCACTTGTGGGACTGGCTATATTAATGCATCTTTAGTATTTCACTTGATTGTTTTCAACCGATGCCAAATGCAACAATAATAATAACTAATGTTTTGAGCTCTTACCTGGGAAATGAGTTTTCACTATCTCATTTAACCTTATACCTACCTGTCCTTTGAGGTGGGTATTGTTATTTCGAAATCTCCATTTTACAGAGGAGGAAAGCAAGCTTCAGAAGTCATAGAGGAGGCAGAATCCAGCCCAGGTCTTCATGACAAATCTCCTGCCATTTACACTTGTGTGTCCCAAAAGAAGCTGTGAATCATTAGTCTTCCTTAAATATTTTATCCGTTAGTATTTATATTCTGAGTCTAAATTATTTCTTCATGCCCAATAACCTTCAGCCTAAACTTTGAATGAATCCTTTCGTATTTGGTGACAACGTCTAAAATGATCATGCTTATTATATTTCTAATGTTTTAAATTATTTGCTCACATGTAAATTAACTCATAATTTATCAGTTAATATATGAATGATTATTTCTCATGGCACTCATTTTTAGAGTTTTTTCCCCCTCTATGTAAAGAAATGGATTTTCTAATTAAATTTCTCATTCATTCTGTTTTCACTCTTTCATCTTTGGAGGGGAATATCATTTTTTTCCCCTTTGCATTGCACTTGTCTTTGTAAATATTTATTATTTTTCATTAGCTACTACTGGTATAAATTCATTTCACTCATGTAATTCAAAACCACAGTATGTTTGTTTAATAAAGAGTAACTTCAGAAAATTGGGCAAGTATTTGGACCTATGACTAATTTAGCAAAAAGCTCTCAGTTGAAATTACATTCTATTGATACCAACTTCTTCAATAAACTCTCTGCATTTTGTGAGTTATTTTTAAGTGCCAGATAAATGACAAAGACAGGCTTATTGAATAATATATAGCATACAGGTAAGATCTCATTTTAATGAGTTTGAGGGACAGAAAAATGTCATCACAATGGAAGCATATTGCTTTCCAAATATCACAGTATATTAAAAAATGTGTCAAACTTTATTAAGAATCTTCCCCTCTCTATATACAGATATTCAAATAAAGGTCATCTCCAATTTAGCCAGCTCACACACTCCTCTCAGTGCGGTGCTTGGCAATGTTGCTGTGCTGAAGTGTTTCAGAGGCGACGTGACCTAACGTAGTCCCAGATCCTGGGGTAAGAGGTGACAGATCCAATCCACTTACATCCAGATGTGGATCTGATCTGCTTCTGTAGCACTTGGCCAGAGAGCTGATGAGTTACGGGAAGAGCTGTAAACAATTTAAGCAAGCAATCCCACTCTGCAGATCATTCCCCTTCCTTCCTTCCTTCCTTCCTTCCTTCCTTCCTTCTTTCCTTCCTTCCTTCCTTCCTTCCCCTCTTCCTTCCTTCCTTCCTTCCTCCCTTCCTTCTTTCCTCCCTTCCTTCCTCCCTCCTTCCCTCCCTCCCTTCCTTTTTTCATTGTTCAGAAATATTTCCAAGGTACACGTGTGTGAGAGGGGATGAGGAGAGAATGGAAGATAATGATATGGCCTGTGCTAAATGAGGAAGAAAAGATTTAATGAGACACCTTTGTGCTTTGTATCCCTCCCATCATCATTTTAGAACTTCATAAAACACGAAGGCTCCATATTTCAGCCAAACTTGCCCTTGATCTGATATTTTCTCTCTCATTTGCACATGTACACTGGGGCTGTCACCAGTCACCATGCCCACTTATTCTGCCCACCAGTTATGTTCATAACAACGTGGAGTCATCATTCCCTAGCTTACAGACTCAAACTTCTTAAATCCTTTCTAATTTACTTTTTATATGTAGCTCTTTTGGGGATCTATTACTAACTTATAAAATGACTTTTCCTGAGATATTCATACAGGGTAAGGTGTACAGATGGTTAGAGTAAACAGTGTGAAACAAGAAGATACGATGCCTCATAATATAGGTCTCTGGCCTTGGTACCTAACATGCTTACCATTGGATTCAGTCTTTGGAGTAGTAACTTATGTACAAATAACAGGAACACGCTCTAGCTTAAGGGTAAGACAGTGTCTTACCATTTTATAATTTTATATTTCCTCAATGCCAAGTTTATCACTCAGGGATTCTTAGAGGCTCCGTTACTATTTTAAGTTTTGTCTTTTTGCCTTGGTCTTGTCTGGGAAAATGAAAATAATTCAGTTAACACACTATCACTAATTCCAGTTCTTCGAGCCTTGAGAAAAGGAAACTCCAGGACAATTACCGTCAACAGAGAAAAGGTCAAAGAGAAACAGTTTAATAACATTGAATTAGATGCTGTATTCGGGTGGGAGGGACGTGACTGCAGAAGGCAAGCAACCGTTCAGCACTTTTCACCTGCTGCAATTTGATTTTGTCCCAGTCCCCCAAAAGGGTGTCTGCTAGTGTGATGCCAGACATCCATGAATCAAGAGTGGGGAGAGGCTGCAGACTGCAAGGGAAAGCAACCCTAGACAGTGACTAAGGAGCTTGGTTGTACTTTATGTGCCTCTGGCATGAGGCCTTTGGAAGAGGAAAATGCTTTCTCCAAAGCTGACCTGGCAGGAGGGGTGGACTTTTGTAGCAATTTATTTTCCAGTGGATTTCAAATCCTCTTTTTTCCCTTAGTCTTAACTCTTTTAATCTCCATATAACCTACCTCTTTAATAGGTTTCCTTATAAACAACAAGGTCCTACTGTTTAGCACAGGGAACTATATTCAATGTCTTGTAATAACCTAAATGATAAAGAATATGTATTTATGTATAACTGAATCACTCTACTGTACACTGGAACCTAACACAACATTGTAAATCAACTAGACTTCATTTAAAAAAAAAGAAACATCACTTATCTGTAGAATCTAAAAAATACAACAAACTAGTGAATATAACAAAAAAGAAACAGATTCACGGATAGTGATTACCTGTGGGGAGAGGGAAAAAGGGGAGGGGAAATATATGGGTAGGAGTTAAAGAGACATAAACTATTAGGTATAAAATAAGCTCCAAGAATATATCATACAACATGGAGAATATAGCCAAGATTTTGCAATAAGTATAAATGGATTCCTTATGATAGTTTGGTATTATTTAGCACATTGTACTAATAAATATTAGTCATATATATGAACTGTGCAAATACTTTATTTTTAACGTGTGACCTCTTTTTCCTATAATTATTGAGATAAAAAGTTAACTGTGCTTTGTTCCAGTCAAGATACATTTGTCAGCATATTTCTTAGAAGCCATTTAACTTAGGGAATTCATAGAGAATTCTCTCATTATGGCAACAGTGAAGAATCAACTAAAGGGAAAAAAAACCTCGAGGTTTTAGAAGAAATAATTATTATTCATATTGCATTATAAGGTTAAAAATGAAACCTACTGGAAAAACACTGTAATGGACATTCTGAAAGACAATTTTCTGCAGCACAGAATAGCATAAACCTTGGTGGACACTCAGCTGGTCCACAGCAATCAGAGATGGGGTGCAGTTAGCCAGGATAGCCCGCTGCCTTAGAGCAACCAAGAATGGCAGTGAGCAGTGACTGTCCTGGTGAAGAATGGCATGAGTCAAAAATCAGAAACAAGCAATGTTGGACACCATGTGAGAAGGACCGCAGGTGCCTCCTCATCATGTTGGGTGATTTGCACTCCTACGTACTCGGCGATACCCCAGGAACCACTAAGCTTTCAGTTTTCAGTTATCATTCGTCTCTCAGAGAGTAAAAGCAATGTTGACACATCTGTAATAAACTCTGAAAGTATTTGCAATTTCAAAAAGAACGGAAATATTTTAGAAACACAACTTTATCATGTTTTAGTCAAAGATATATATAACTGTGCATCTGTATGTTGACCACTTCCCAACAATGTTGAAGGCTGAGCTGATGTGGAAGCTAAGTCTTCCACTGAAATGCAGAAATGCTTGATAAAACATAACTGTTAAAAAAAATACATATATATATATATGCACACATAACTCAACCTACAAGAAAAAGGAGCAACTCTGAGCTCCAGAAATGACAAGGGAGCTCCAAGTAGGGGTGTTAAGAAGAAGCTTAAGCTCTAGTAGAACCCAGGTATGTCAGAGCCCAGATGCTCGGAGCCAGGAGCCTGGAGTTTACCTTCTACTGTATAATGAGTCTTGAGACCTATGAATGAATCCTCTGTGTACATCCAGGAGCCTAGAATTCCACAGTGGCCATGAAGCATGGGATGCAAGAAAGAGAAATCCTTCTGCCATCTTTACTGTGCACTCTTGGGTGATAACATAGTCCTCCACGAGAAAATGAGTCCTAAACCTGTGAACCTGAAGATATGAGGACCTGCCACCCTTTAAGTTCAAGAATATAAAGGTAATGAAATAACATGAAAACTGGTCCAGAATCAGTGGAACTCCTGGGACCCCCAACAAGGGCAAATGTGAAAGGTACTGCAGGCATGGTTCCCCAGCCCAGGTTTCTCAGATACTTACAGACATCATCACTAACATTACCCTGATTGAAGATGAGCCCAAATCAAAACTAAAAAGCCATAAAATGAGTTAAAAAATCATGGAGCAGAGCATACAGGAGAGACAGCAGATACAAGAAACAGGCGATCTGGCAGTGAGAGACTGTAAAAAAAACTGGAATGAATTTATAAATATAATAAAAATGTTGAAGTAGTTAAAAGGGTTATAGATACTTTAAAAAAGATTTGATAAAGAACCAAGTAGAACTTCTGGAAATTAAAAATCAATTCATTAATATATAAAATTCAATGGCCATGTTAAATGTGTTAATATACCATCGAAGAAAAATTAGGTAATGGTCAGGTTTGTATGTGGAAACCATCTAGACAGTAGCATAAAGAGTAGCATAAAATAATATGACAGGGCATTTTATAGAAATGGAGGATGGAGTCAGAAGACCCAACATGCATTTCATAGATGCTCCGAAGAAGAGATTGGATAAAATGGGAGAGAGGCAGTATTTGAAGAGATACATGGAGGATTTTCCAGAACTGAAGAAAGACATGCCTACTCGGAATGAAGGGCTACAGCACCCCCCCAAGAGGATACGTAAAAAGAAGTCCGCGCTCAGATGCATCATAGAGAAATTACAGAATAGCAGGAGAAAAATCTTAAATGCCAACCAAATGACATGACCCACCAAGTTATGACATTCAGACCAACAGCAGGAAAGGGAGCCAGAACAATTGGACAATATCCTCAAAATGCTGAGAGATAATAACGATTGCCCTAGAATTCTGTGTCCAGGTAAATGCTCATTCAAGATGAGAACAAAATAAAAGTGTTTTCAGACAAAGTCCAAGACAGGAAGGTCTAAAAAAATCTACCAAAGCAACTAATTCAGCGAGAAGGAAACTAAATATCAAAGAAAGAAGTGAAATGCAGGAACCAAGGTTGATGGAACAATATTAGCCTTCTCTTTACTGTAAAACAATTTAAAAACCCAAATAAGTTCCTTTCCCAAATCATAAGAACTTTATTTTTAATATAAAAGTAACTTAAGAAAAAAATCTGTTATATGTTTCATTTTGCTGTAAATAAATATAAATATCTCACAATGCTGGTATATTTACGTAAAATATGGAGTTTACTGAGAATGAAATATGTCACCTTGAAGAATTGTTACTGTCTTAACACTAGTGCTTGTGTTAAGATGTTAGGGAAAAGCAACATATAAAACCTCATATTTACTATTATGTGAACTGAGTAAAAATTCATAAAAGGAATATTATAAGGCAATGTGTGAAAAATGTAAAAAAATCATTTTTGGTGGCATAGGGATGTTTTTCTTTTTACTTAGTACCTGTCAAAATTATTCAATGGGAATGTATTATTTTCATAATAAAACTTCAGAATCCTTAAAAATGTAGACATATTATTTTACTAAATTATGCATTTTACTAAATAAACACTCTGTTTATAATTTTGCAGGCAAACCTCTCCTCACCATCTTCTACAGTATCTGAGAGTCAGCTGGTATGTATCCTTTTACTAAATCAGGGACTTGATGCTTTAGAAAATGCTGACCCTTCAAAAGACAGCTTTATCTGAACAAAAATGAACTGAGGATAAATTTGCTACCTACTGTGTTTATTTGCTTACTTGTCTAACAGAAGTTTACTGATGCTTTACTAAAGCTCCATGGGGGGGTTTTGCGGGTTATAAACATACGTGAAGTCATAGATAGACTTCAGTTGCCAGTAACTTGCATCCTTGTAGTGGTGTTAGAGTAGAGTGGGCAGGGTCAGAAGCAAGATGATGATGGAATCTAGGGAAGACTAGGGTTCAAGGGCAAGGTCACATTGGAAATGTAGGGTAGGTTCTGGACTTGAGGAAACGGGAAACAGACAAGATATTTCAGACAGGAAGATTAGCATGTGAATGGTCTCAACCCGTGATGAGCAGCAGAAATATAGGGTGAACTGCAATGATAAGCCACATATGTAATTTAAAATTTTCTAGTAGCCACATTAAAAAAGTAAAAAGAATAGGTCCCGTTAATTTCAATGATATATTTGATTTAATTATATATATGTATTTATATATGTAGTCATTGTGACGTATAATCAGTATAAAATTGAGATTATTTTACGTTCCTTTTTTGGGGCAAAGTCTTTGAAATCCGCTGTGTATTTTGAATTTACAGCATATCTCAATTCAGAATAGCCCCATTTCAAGGGGGCTAGTGGCCACTGCATCGGACGACCCAGATCTAGGCTCTTGACTCCGTTATTTATAGATAAAATTTGATTAAATAGGAGGATAACTTTTCTTAGAGTGTTTCATATTTCTTCATACAGTGGTTAGCGCGTTGAAACCATGATGTAAGTTGACTAGCTATTACTGAAGATCTTCTTTATATCTTCTAATTTTTATTGTTTCTAATTATAAATTCCTGAGCAACAGACACTTTGAGTAAAATGAATGGAAACATCTAGTAAAGCAGTGTGAGACATTAAAAAGACAAAATCAGTTAAATACTGATTTTTCCCCCTTTTTAAGCGAGTAGTTCGGTGTCCTACATTCATGGCCAACAACTCATCCTGTCATTATAATGTCAAAATGACAGCAGTGTATTTGTTTGTAATACTGGAAAATCATAAAAAAAAGGTAGTTTGACTCTTCAAACGGCCTGATTTTTGCAAACTGCTTGCGTATGTCAGCGTTTATTCATATAGTGTGTATATGGGGCGTTTGCGTGTGTGTGTGTGTGTGTGTGTGTGTGTGTGTCTGAGTGATTCTAGCGTCAGTGGGTTTGGAAGAGTGGCAGGCAGTGTAGGAGAGTTGAAAGAAGGCTGGAATCGGGGTGCCAGAAGACCCACCTTTTACTTCCTGCTCTGACACTAACTCCCGGGCTGACAGTGGAGAAGTCGTGAATCTGGGAGCCTGGGCTTCAATCTCCTAAATGAACACTCGGTTACGCCCTGTCCAGGCCTCTCCAGCGCAGTGAGTCCGTGATTACTAACATAGGGGAGCGAGGCGTTGCCATGGAAACAGGCACTGCAGCAACATAATGAAGTTGAACAGTTTCCCACTTTAGATATGGACCTATTATCACGGCTGTTTTAATATTTAAAGATAAATGTGCTCGTTTCTTGAGAGGAATGTGTAAAAATCAAGAAATATTTTATATACCCAACATTGTATACAAAAAACAGATTCAGGTGTTAAATGTGAGTGTGTGTATATATATATATATATCTATGTCTGTATCTGTGTTACCAGACTGACATATATAGATGTCAGTTCTTGGCTGATCATTTTAACAAACTATTTCAAAGAAGCAAATATAGTGATTTCATAAGATAGGACATAGAATAAATGACTCATTGTAAATGTAATAAGTAACCCTTTCCTTGCCTAATCAGTTCCCTGAATGTGGTGCTTGTGTTCTCTATGGGGGAAAATACAAAGCGTTGCTTTGACAGACTTTGATGATCATTTTTTTGCATTTACTTTGGACCTTTTCTCTAAAGAGTTCAAGGAATTTCTTAACCAAGTTTTAAATTAAATTTTAATCCCCAAATGCTCTTGAGATATAGGTCAGTTTGGGAAGGGATTATTATCAAGCAAGCTATCACACACACAAAGAACAGCTCTTGGATTGATGTAATTAGTCACTTCCATCACTGGTTCCTGCTTCATGACATTAACCCTGTATTTACACACCCTGAATACAGACCAGAGTAGAAATAATTGCATGCAAGCCATGTTACGTGACATTTGCTTTTTAAAGGATTTATAATGTTTCCACTCTGAAGGGTAGCAATTTATGAATGAAATCATATATATATTTTTATTTTTAAGAATGGATTTCCAATATTGCCTTCATGAACTCTCTTCAGAATTAATTCTGAGTAATTTGAGTAAATAAGAATGCCTTTGAAGAATAAACATATATTGTATATGCACACTATGCATATGGGTGCCATGTGACAGTTAATTCTGATTATAGGCATATGCTGGTTTTTGTTTATATATGTGTGTACATGTGTGTGTAGCACATAAAAACAAATTATTGGGAGTAAATGATAGATTATCATTAAATTATGAATGTAAATATTGTATGTTTTGCATAAAATAAGCAGTTAGTTAAAATTATTTGACTTCAATTTTAAGAGAGAAATGTAATAAATTGAGGTGAAAATAAATGAGGAATTGGTGTAATAGCACAAGTTTAGTACAGGAACCAGTTTGCTTTTGAGCTTTGACTTTTTAAGACTATATCATTTTTGTCATATTTTTTTCTTTTTAACTGGGCTCACCTAACTTGCTTGTTTGCCAACTGTGCCAATTCAACGCTGGAAGGAAGAAAAGAAATGTGACCTTGCCCTGTACTCTTAAACTGTCTCCACTGTTTACTCTGGAACCCAAATGACGTAGTCTTGGGTTCAGAGAGAGTAGTTTGGGGGTCTTTATGAAAATTAGCTCCCCGGTCTGTGCCTCAGTTTCTCTTCTTTCAATAAATAGGAGCACAGTCTGTCAAAACAGGAAAGGAGCTGAGAGGGGAGGGTGTTGAAAATACCCTCCATCTAGAAAATGGAGGCGAGAGCAACCACTCTGCCGACCTGCCGGGGTTACCTGAGGGCTCCCATGTGTGAGGGTGCCAGTGTAACCCTGTGCACACGGGGTGTTATTATTGCACAAAAAGTCTCCTGTATATTACCTCTGACATTTAATAAGAGCAGCCATTTTTACAGATAAACAGAGGCCCACAGAGTTTTCAGTAGATTATCCAAGATCCCAGAGTTCGTGGTCATCTTTGTTCTGCATGACTGTCAAAATGGAATCATTACTGATTTTAGATAATTCAAGGAGAATAAAACAGGCTGATGAAGGAGGTGGGGCAGTGGGCCTCTGCAGAAGGCTGACCGCCACTGGGCACCCCCCGCCCGGGGCCCAGTGCCCCGGAGACGTGACCTGGGACCGAGGACGAGGGGCTGAGTCCGGTCGGTCAGCGTGTGGAGGCTTCACACCTGAGGATGGCACTTCCCAGGCATCAGCAAGGGACACGGAAGGGAAGAAAGATCTAGGCTCTAAGCTGCGCCTTCACCAAGCTTTCCTAATTCCTTAGCTCTGTTCTCACAATATTAACGGAGGCTGGTGGGATCTCTTTTCTCTGGATGAGAAAAGGAGCTGGGCTCTGCCAGGAGGGTAAGCGCTGGTCTTCCTTGGCGGTAGGTAGAGGAACCCAGTTTAGGGGACATTTGGCTTTGGCTTTTGAAATTTCATGCCATTACAAAATGGTCCTTGTTGCTCAAGACGGAATACTGAAGCCAGAGAGCACAAAACAATAGATTTAAAAAAACACACCACATGGCTCTATACAGCTAAAAGCAAAAATGCAGCTTACTGGAACATTATAAAGAATGCTTCACCCTCCAGATATTTGTTCCTGGTTCTGAAAGCCAGCTGGTGTGTCCCTGTGTTGGTGCCGGCCTCATCTTTCCAAGGGCTCTTGAGGGCTCTGTTGTTCAGAAAATGCAGCCTGAAAGCTTTCCTGGAGAACTGTCTTCTTTAGCTTTAAGGCGCTTTGTCCTTGACCAATTCCCCTTGATACGGCGCGCTTAAGCACAGAGCATTTATCACGGGCGCCTGTTCGGGTCTGAGTCATGTGGTTTGTCTTTTCTTTAACCACTGAAACATTTCAATCTGGCCAGCCTGTGTTGTGTGCAGTCCCCACAAATGCTTCTTGAACTGTGGGATATGGTTTATGATTACTGAAATCCTGTGTATGTTTATTTTAATAGTAATTATAAATTTTTTTTTTGGAAGAAGCCCATCAGGTTGGTTCTTTCCTGGGTAGTCTAGATCCTTTAGTATCAACACTCAACATTATAATTGCAAAAACAGGAAAAAGGGAAGTTCTTTTAATTTTCCTTTCAAAATCTTTTTACGCTGTTTCTTCTTCACAAAGTTCCGTCATGCAGATTATGTTGTTAGATGCGCACCATCACTTTGTGAGTTAGTACAGCAGGAATTGTTATTTCCATTATTCTGATGAAAAAACATCCCCTGAAGTCCAGAAATCTACAGTGCCTTGTCAACAGTCCTACAGCTGAGGGGTGGTATAAAAATCTGTCACCCCCCCTCACCTCATCCCCAGTCTTGGAAGCCTTCCTCTGTACTGTAGTGTTTTGAAATTTGAGATATTTCTTTGAGGGGGGAAGAAAAAGCTTTTAAGTCTTTGTTTCAAGCATATAACATTGTTTATTTAAAAAAAAAGAATGAGAGTCAATAAACATTTATTAATTGAATGCATGACTCAGCTAAATAATTTAGAAGATATTGTTTTTGTCAACAGTCTTGCCTGGGAGGATGTTTTTGAGTTTCTATGAGCTTGTTGCTACAGAAAGTCTTAAAAAAAAAAAAAAGCAAAAAACAAACAAAAAAACACTGAAAAATGAAGAGTAAAAGCAAATGGGGGAAAAAAATACCCAACTGTGGCACTATCACAAACTCTTTGGATCCATCAAATTAGTAAAAATCCTAGCCAGGCTCACAGAATTGTCTATATGCTGTGTTTTACTACTTTACTGCTGTTTGTTTATACATCTCAACTTTTCAAAAAGATCGAAGTAAACCCTTGAAAACTGGGACCCTATCATTTATTTCTTTTGTTCTCTTATCCCACGAGCCCAGAGTTTAACTACTATAATCAAAGGCAATTAAAAATACCAATCCACCAGTTGAAGTTAATTTAAGAAAGATGCTGTTCCAAGAATCCATATAACGGATTCTCTAGGTCAGTGCTGGCGGTTAATTTTCAACTGTGGTCTCTAGCCAGAGGCAGTACCAACTTGTTGTCATGGAATTAAAAGTTCCAAAGGACAGAAATGATGTCTTTTTTTTTTTTTTAACAGTGCCTGAGTAGCAATATTCAAGGATTTGTGTATACTTGATGACTTATACACACAAATGAATAGCAGACTGGGACCAGTGCCCCACAGGCCATTAAAACCTGCCCTCTGGCCCCGGGACTCCACAAACTGTATCTCTTGGATTTTTTTCTCCCTTAAGACTAACAACAGAGTTAGATATGATCCCCTGGTTTCACCCCACTCCAGAGAAGCTGACATCGTTGTCTTCTGGTATTAAGAGCTTTATTGCTTAATCACCGTAAGCAAACAGGGGGGAAAAGAAACATTTGAAAAAAAAATAGGGTTAAAATTTTGTAAAGTCCTTAAAGGTGTGGTCGCCTGGCTTGACTTACTGTCTTATCAGAGATGACAACTTCAGCCTTGTACTCTTATCTCCAAGGGTGGGGCTTACCAAACCACGTTTCTCCTTCTGGTCCTCTGTTGCCGGAAAGCAGTGTAGACCTTCTGTCTTGCAGAGTTCCCTCTTGCCGGGTTACACTGCGTTCAAAAAGTCAGTCCAGGAAAAATTAGAGGAGACCCTAAATGGTCCATCAACACCTTTTAAGGCTTCCATATTGGATTATAGCCAGGAAACCGAGCTTCTGCCTGTGAATAGTTTATTCATTCTTCAAATGTTTATTTAATATCTGCTAGGTTCCTGGCCCAGTTCTAGGTGTTGGAGGTACAGCAGTGAACGAAGAGATGATTGCTGGCTTCCCAGAGCTTACATTCTAGTGGAGGAAGCAAGAAAATAAACAGGACAGATTGTGTTAATTACTTTGGGGAAGAAAAAATAGGGCAAGCCAGGGGAGGTGGGGTTAGTATTTTATGCGGGCCATTAGGGAAGACCTGTCTGATAATAAGGTGGCATTTGAGCAGAGACTTGAAGACTTGAACAAGAGAATCCTGGAAAGGGAGAAAAGAGTTCCAGACAAAGGGAAGAAGAGAAAGTACAAACTCGCAGAGGATGGGGGACACAGTGCGTGCGCCGGTGTGGAGGGTTGGGGAGCAAGGGGGCCGCGGCAGGAGACAAGACTGGAAAGGGAGAGGCTGGTTGGGGACTGAAAGATTAGGTCCCACAGCACCTTGGGGGCATCACCTTGCAGACGTTGTAAGGGTTTCGGCTTTTACTCTAAGTAAGAAGGGGAGGCAATGGAGAGCTTTGAGAGGGGTCCCGTGACATGGCTTGACTTACACTGTGATGGTTCTGTGCTTAACTCAGCTGGCTTGTTGGCCCTCGGAGAACAAGGGTTATGGCTTATTCATCTCTGTAGACACTTCCTGACATAGACGAGGTCTCAAGTGGCAAAGTCTTGGTGGGTCGTCTGACAGAGGTGTGCTTCAGAGCCTCAAGACAATGGTTGTCTTGTCTCTCAGGCACTTCAAAAGTGTCGCACACCCAGTGTAAACCAGTTCTCAGTCAGTTCATCGTAATCAACTGAAATTGACTATTGGGACCATCTACTCCTTGTTCCTTTTGTGCCCTTTGTGCTGGCTCTGGAAGTCATTGCCTGTTTTTATTTCCCCACTTTGGTTGGAAAGAAAGTTACGGAGTTGCTTTTCCTGGCATCATAAGAATGACGTTTGTGTGTAGTTATCAGCCCTGAGTCTGGCTGGATCTGTCAAGTCTTTAGCAGATAAAAATGAAGGAAGGGCCTCTTTGGGCTCTTGTAGTTATGAGATTGCTGGCAATGACAATCTTCGAGGAGCTCACCTTGATAGACGCTTCTTTGTTTTTGTTCGGACACAGACTTAACAGATTAGATCTGCCAGAATCAGCGAACTAGTCTGCTTGATGTTTGAAGATACCAGGTGACTATGGGCAAGGATGCAACGTAGATTAGAAGGTCATAAAGGACATTCTGTTCTAAGCCTTGTGCAATAACCAACTGGAGGGCTGTCTTTTCTGGACTTACCCTGAGGGATGATGGGCCCAAGAGAGAGGATCTGAGTGGAAAGGCTGTAGGCTGGGATCACCCAAAACATCCTCCTGCTCCAGTGCAGGGACCAGGGCATCACGTCTCTCTGGGGTGGGATTCTCATAGCAGATCAAGTGCTTCTGGTCAGGTGTCTTCCCTCTGCTTTCATGCTTCTGCTGCTTCCACCAAGCTCAGCTCCTAAAATGCCATGTGGACTCCAGAGCACTGGTGGTGTGCTGATTTCAGGACTCACATTAAGAGCAGGAGAGGAGGAGGCGCAGGAGTAGAAGCAGCAGGGAGGAGAAATGAAACAGGGAGTCACGTGGAAAAGAGAGACAGGCAATCTAGACCACTTAGGATCATGACCTGGATATCCGGCATCTCCCTTACTGACAGAAGGCTTGCCCGAAAGGACTGCATTTTCAAGGACATGTTAGATTCTGGTGACACTTAACTTGGGATTTCCCCAGCCTCCAAGTCACCAACTGCATGTGTCATGTTTCTTTGCATTCTCCAGTAATGAAGGCATTGATGTTTTTGAAGAAATTGAGGGCTGTAGAAATCAGTAGCTGCGTGGGCTTTGTTCTTGTGTTGAATTCACTGGAGGATACCGCTCTCATTTGTATACTCAACAGTGTGACTTCACCCGTAATTGAATGTTACTTGTTCATTTTTTTTTTCCCCTGGAGAGAAATCAGAGCTTCTTAAATCAGAGATGTTTCTCAGCCTGGGGAAGATGGAGACTTTTCACAATCTGTGTTTCCCCAGTTGGCATAGATGTGAAAGCCAGTGGGGAAAGTACCAGTTGAAAAAAGTATTCAGAGCGGCATTTATTCAAGACCGGAAACAGATCAGGTGGCTTATGGAGCAGAGAGATAGATGTCTTCCCTTAAGACTTAACTCGCGAGCTTCAGCACTGACTGAGCAGAGCTAATGTACTCTTTTCTGAAAGGAAATGGGGCCGAGAAGAATGATGACAGCAAAATGCTCAAACAGAAAAAAAATCACAACTTTTTATCGAATTCTCGTTTGCGATGTGTGGTGTAAACTTATCAATCATTGTGTGACATTTTACAGTGTAGCAAGATTTTGGTGTTTGTGAAACATCATTTTGAAATTGCCCCAAACTAGATTTCTCTCTCTCCCTTTCTTTCTCTCTCTCTCGTCAAACTGACGTTGGGTACAAGTTTATGAATCTTGAATGACAAGTCTATTCGCTCAAACTCTTTTGATTGCAAGTTACAGAAGTAAACTTGAGTTTTCTTAAAAAAAAATAAAAGGTGGGGTGGAATTTTGTCAAAAAGAAAAGTTATGTCTTGGGGAGCTTCAGACAAGAAATCCAGCTGGGTCCCTGGAATGTTCTGGAATTCAATTCTGGAAAGCTCTCAAGTGACTGTCGCCTTTCTGGGCTGCCTCTCCATTCATTTTGCTCTGTGTTTCTTGATCTCATCAGATCTGCCTTTATGGCAGATGGAGGCTTTCCCATAGCTCCCAAACTGCCGTAATTTCAATCTCCCAGTGTGACTGCACAGCGGTTCAAAGCCTGGTTTCACGTCCTTGGAAGGGAGCATCTGTTTGCTACTCAGACCCCATCCTCTTGGGTCAGAAAGCCATCCCCGGTTTCACCATCCACAGTATGAAAATGGATTCTGGGGGCCCTGCTCTGTGGACTTGGGGGCGGGGGCGGGGAAGTTTCGAGAAGAAGAAAGTTGTGATGGGCTTGGTGTGTTGTGCCAAATTCATCTGTCCTACTGTGTGCCAAGTGAGGTGCTGCCTGGCCTCAAGGATGCTCTGAATAAGTATTTGTCAAATGAAATATTTATTGACTGGATATAAGAACATATTTGGTTAGACGAAGAAGGCCATTTTTGCATTTTTAATTTTCATAATAGAACTCTATGTTGATTTTATCGTCACAGGTAACTTAAAACTTAAGTTACATTTGTTAAAATCATTGGATTTCTAGCTGTTTCTTTGTATCTGTAACATCATTTTAAAATTTAAAAAAAGATAAATTGCTGTGAGAACATATGAATGACTTAATATACATATTAATTCGTTTTAATAATATTTTTTCTTTATTTTTTTTAAAATTTGTTTGCTATTCATGAAGACTAAGCCTGGAGTAATTCGCCCTGTACCTGTGAAATCCAAAATCCTGCTGACACAAGAGGAGGAGGTCTACGAACCCAACCCTTTCAGTAAATACCTGGAAGACAACAGTGACTTCTTTTCTGAGCAGGTGAGCGTGCACACGAGAAAATCTTTGGTATTTGGATAAATAACTGTATGAAATAGAGAGATGCTTTTTTGAATAGAGTACGTGCAAGAAAATATTTATGTGATGGGACTATCCTTAGTAATAAACAAGATCTATGTTTTTGTATAATAAAAAATTCGTAAGTATTTCCAGAATGATATTTTGAAGTATTTAAATGCTTTTTTCCTAAAAGTTTTCTACTCAGTGCTGGGATCGTTTGGGCGACAAAGGCACTGCCGTCTGAAGACATCATGGAGTCACTGGTTGGAAGGGCCATATAGGTGTTGGTTTCTTATTTCTAAAATCCCCAGGGGGGAGGGTATGGCTCAAATGTGGAGTGTGTGCTCAGCATGCATGAGGTCTTGGGTTCAATCCCCAGGACCTCTGTTAAAAAAAAAATTAAGTAAATGAACCTAATTACCTGCCCCCCTCAAACAAACAAACAAACAAGCAACAACAAAAGAATTAAATCCTGCTTCCTTTTGAAGTGAAGCAATGCTTTATGTTAGTACATTTGACAAAAGGTCTCTTGTTTGGATTCATATCAGCTTAGTAGAGATGATGTGATCCCCTAGAGTGAATGGTACCTGTTAGGGAATAGGGGCTTACGTTATTCTAAGGCTTTGTTGGTCTTTGGTTTATGTGCAGATACGGTACACTGTCTTCCCCTTATGTAGCTGCTATGTTGAAGAAGGTATAATAGAAGGTTATTGATGGTGCTTTGTAAGTTACTGGGAAAAAATATAACAATATACACTTAGGCAACATACAAGTTCAAAGTTAGTTCAAAGAGAAACCTTACATCTTTGCTTGTCTTATTAAAATGCAAGAAACAGGTATGGGTTCTGTATTTTATGTCTCAAGCATCATTACAGGCTTAAGCAATGTATGCAGTCCAGAAAGCTTTCTGGATCCAACCAGGACACGCTAGATCACCATATTTGGGAATCTAGAATAACATAGATCAGCAAATGAATATAAGGCGCTGTACTCTTTGTAAATTCTAGTTTGAAAATGGTAACTAAAAGCAGTCTTGAAAATACAAATTACGTTCATCATCGTGATACCTAAGGACTGTCTTACCTGCACGCAGGAGCTGTGTGACACTGAGCAATTTGTCTCGTCTCGCCTGCCTTCTGGGTCTTAATGCATAACATGAGCTATTCAGATCGGGTACTTTTAAGCATCCTTCAAATTCTAAAATTTGAGTTCCTTAAAAATCTAAGGCGAACTGTGACTAGGGTAAAAGCCTTGAGAACTTTCATTGTAAATACTTTCTCATGCTTAGCTACAGTTTTTCTTTATAAAATGAAGATGATAACATTTTCTTATTTAGCAGTACTTTGTGAAGACTGAAAGGATGTTGGTAAGTCACACATTTTTAGAAGCCACTAACATCATTGAAAATGCTGATGATTAGAGGCAGTTATTATCACTTTATAGAATAAAATGTAGCCCTCACTTTATATTAAGTAGAGAAATCTTACTGAGATTTAAGATTGTCTTCACTCCTTCTACATGTAACAGAAATGGAAATTCCTGGTAGGAAAATATATTTCCATCAACAAAAACATGTACTAAATAGCTATTGCTTATCTGACACTAATAATTTAGAGGCTTAATGTGACATTTTTGACAGTAGGGGATTGTTGTAAAAATTTATAAGAGTAGTCTAGTGTCATAGGACAAAAAATGCCAACATTTAAAATAAATTTCACACATTCTCCATGCAACACATTCTTCAAATAGGATCGGATGCTGTAAAATTATGTCTGTTTTTTTGTGTTAGTATAATTTCAAATGTATGCATTTTATCTTGAACAAGATTCTTTATAGAATGTCAAGTTTATCTACCTATAATTTGTCACCCATTTACTGTCCTCTGAAATGACAAAATTTTCAGGTGGCAGAAATTCTTCACATTAAAAGGAGTTACCAATTCTTTTCATGACTTTTCCTGAACATACAGCCAGTTTGAAGCTCTGTTTATGTACCACAGAAACCTACGTACTTTCAGATAATTTGTGGAAAATCTGAGGTCTTTGACAAGCATTTGGGTACCACAGACATAGTCTCATTTATATTTTCTTTCAGTCAATTCGTTCTTGTGTGTATCCCAGCTTCCGTGTGGAACACGGGAAGTGCTGAGTCAGTAGACTGTCAGGATGGAAAGAGGTCTAGTGTCCTACTTAAAAGTGAATTCCAAGCATTCCCTGGTCTTATTCACTGACCTTGCAGGAGAGGAAAAATGCATATACTGGCAATTCGGAAGCCATCCCATATAATATATAGTCTATCAACGGACCTCTACGTCGGCTCGAACTACCATTTCCTTGGGTCCAGAATCCACAATGGAGGCAGATACAAACGTCAGCTTACAAGGGGAGATGCTGAGATCTTAAAAAATAAATCGAGTAACAATCATTTTTATCTCAGCATCGCTACTTCGTCAGAACTTCAACAGAAGAGAGCGTACTCAGATTCAGCTCTAGTCACCACTGTGGCCGCTACTACAGAATAAATTGAATAGTTCCGAACTCAGTGGATCTCACCCACCCATGTAATGGGAAATTCTTTAGCCAGACAGCTGGGCCAAATTGAAATAGCTCATAGTCACTAATCTACCTTGTACCGGGGACAGTTCCACATGACGGGAGCTGTTGGATGGGGCTGTTAAGTCAATAAATTTCCCCCAGCGGCCTCGCGGCCATGAAATATGTTTTCAAAACTCTGTGAGAAAATGTCAGACACCGAAGAGGATGAGACCAGATGGAGGCGATTTCCTGTAGCTTAAGGAGGTACAGCCAGGCAGCCTTCGGAACTGATAATGAACTGAATATTTGCCTGGAGATAGCCTCCGAGTCCTAACAGCAAAGTTTGAAACCAAACGCCTGATCAAGTAACGGAGACTTATTCATCAACAGTTTTCACATCCAACTGGCAAAGGCCAGGAGACACCATTCTGCATCAGATGGATTTTCCCATAGAGACTCCTCAGAATGAAATGTGAGCTGTTCTGGAATTACCTTTCGATCCATTATTGTACCAACTTGTGGTCCTTTTGAGTTCTTCCAGAATATCCTCACGCTCCACATACAGATTTCAAACGCTGGTGGTGCGCTTCAAAGCACGGTTCTGTTGATAATTAAAGGCAGAGGTGGAAAATAATGAACCGAATTGATTGGACGAATGGACCCCCAGAAGACAAAGAGGCTGAGAAAAATCCATTCACTGATGAAAATGAAGATACCAAAGAGACAAAAGGGTTTTTGTTTGTCTGACTGCTTGTGAGTTTGCAAAATATATTGATCGCTTTCTGGTCATTTAATGATCGAATTAGATACAGGTGATCTTCTGCATTTGCAGGTTCTCCACCTCATCTAAAAAGTGATTGCTAACCTAAGTTATAGAAAATGTTATATAAAATATCCTCTCATTCTTTATCAACTAATAATTCAACCCATAATATTAGCTACGTCATTTCTCTCTTGAAGCCCTAGAGAAATGTATAAAAAAGATTTTTGGACAGAAGTGAAGGGGGTCACATTGTTGTTTCATCTGATTTTTCCAGGAAATCTTTTTTTTTTTTTAATGAGAAATAACATTTCCAGCATGCGTGCCTCTTAAATTTTATTTTCCTTCTAATTGCTTCAGTAGGGAAAAGAACATGTTTTCGTGTGAGAATGACCATTTAATGAATTTCCTCCACACTGCTGTCACAGAGAACACGAAGGATCATGACAGGGGATTTTCTTTGTTGTAGTATTTTTGATCTTTCTTTTCTTCTGAGTTTTCTTAGGCATCTCTCTTCCCTACCAAACTCTCTGTTTGACATTCAACTTTGACGATTACGTGGGTGACTTTCAGTTTTCTATCTGGTTATTCATGGAGCTGTATGTTTACCGTGACTCTCACCTTTTCCCCCTTATGTCAGCCACGTGTTACTGTTACAGAGCAAACACCTCTGTCAAAAGGTGAAGTAGATAACCCTACTGCCTTTTATTCTGGATGGCTTCTTGCTTTGCCACAAACTGCTACTTTTTCAACATTTGTTTCTCGAATCACGATGGTTCACTCACATGTAATCATTTATTCATTGGCCAAGTAGGAACAACTTTTTGATACCTCTAAGGAAGTTTTTTTCTATTGCTCTCTTAATTTATCTAGGTCAGCATTTCCCGTGAGTTTAAACAAAAGTAAAAGTTTCTGTAACCAGTAAATCTGAGAAATGTTAAACGAGCTTCATTTTCTTCAGGACTTCTTTTCTCCATCGTGACTCTGCAGATAGCAAAACGTAGTTTTTTTTTTTTTTTTTGCAAATCTGTAATCACAAACCGTTTTCACTCAGGAACTCACTTTAAGAATGAAGATTTAGGTAAACGGGTGTGTGAAAATCGGTGTACAAATCTGAGATTATTTTGCACCCTTTAATTAGAACTGGTGGACTTGTGTAGGAAGTTAAGAAAACACGACGTCACTCTCTGATTCATAACTCTGCTGCGTGGATGGTTAACAGAAACAGGATGGGTGCTCCCTGAATGTCAGTGGACTCTGAAGATTTGGAAACCTTTGTAGAGAACCTAGGATTAACTGGCCACATGGTTTTCTTCTTAAAACTCTTCTATGCCAGCCCAAAAGGCTTTTTGTTTTTTTCTTTAAAGCAGTTTTCGTGATAACAATGCAATTGTAGTAGTTAGAAAGGGCTCCTCTATTTTGTGGTCAAATAGAAACCATTGTTATGACTTTACCTTTTTAAAAACTGAATGTGCCCAGCAACCAAATAATAAATCCTAAAATTTTATTTTTGAAAAAAAAAAAAGATGGTTCACTCCCTTTTGTTATAAATTTATCTTTCATCATTGCTAACCTTTTATTAAGAAATAGTTTTCAGATTAAAACATTTAACCTTTTTAAGGCTAGAAATGATTAAGTGGCTTCCTCAATAGTTTTGAAGGGAGAGATCTGAAATTTCTTTCAGGGTTACAGTTCTGGAAGAATTAAGATCAGAGATTTGGCTTCTCCAAGCTCTACCAGGTTGTTTTTGTTTATTCAAGTGATGAAATTCTGAGATTTTCTCTTCATTTTTTTTCTTCCTTCTTCCCTTCCCTCCTGCCTTCTTTCCTTCCTCTATATGTAATAAGCAATAGACAATTTATCATAAACAGGTTATGTACTATATGTAATAATTTATCGTCAACACAATAAACTTTTTAAAAAAATATTTTTTAAAAAATTATCCTATAGAAACAAGATTTGCTTCTTCCTCCAGGATATAATCAGATAGGACTATCTCTTCAAACTTAAGCTTTTATACCCCCCTTTTATCTATTATTAATAATAATAATAATAATAATAATAATAATAATAATAATAATTTTTTTTTTTTTGCAAATCTGTAATCACAAACAATTTTCACTCAGGAACTCACTTTAAGAATGAAGATTTAGGTAAACGGGTGTGTGAAAATCGGTGTACAAATCTGTGTACAAATAATTATTATTATTATTATTGGCTTTAAGCTTCCTCTTGACCTGGTTGTGTATGTACCAAGGAAGACTGGAACTGAACAGTTCCGGTTTCCTGCATTGCTAAGGGACACTTCTTTTCCTGTCCCCTTCCCATTGCTTTCTGTAGGGTTCAGACTCTTACAGAGATTTTTACTTGCTTTAAAACAAACACACACACAAAGAAGACCTATTGCCACTTGTATCATAATCGGTGGAATAACTCTAATAAATCACTTAAGCAACTGAACTCTAATAATCAGTTAAGCCCTGGAGCACCTGTTGTTTAGCAGATACTTGGTGAATACAGAGTGACTGACTCGGCCCCAAGCTGCTGGGAGATGAAGACAATCTGAAGGCTTTCTGCGAACGTGCCTGTGTTTTGTTAACTCATGTCGTCCCCAGATACTTAAGAGGGCTGATCATTACCATATTTAGAACCTCTCAGGTAAATTATGCTCCCGTTTTTTTAAAATAAGGTTTTGTTGCGGTAGAATTTACAATTCTATATCGATTTTCCCTGAAGAGTGTCAAACAACAGAATTTCCAAAGAGAGAGGGTAGCTGTGTTAAAGTAATTTGAAGTCCTATGCAAAGTAGATACTGCTCAAAGATTAGACAGTTCCTTGTATTTGTTGGCAAGAAAAGAAAAGATGCATTCTTAGGTTTTACTTCAGAGGAGTCTGTGTCTCGAACCTTCTGGAACTTCCAGTCAAGGTCGGCCTGTGGATAGAACTGACGATGGTGACGACCACACGCCTTTGGCAGAGTTTTGTCTGGTGGCACATGCACCACGTGGCGTGCCTGTCCCAGGACACTGTCGACCGTGGTCTCCTCCCTTCCCGCCCAAACAGCTTTGATCCCACAGCATCCTTAAGATGATCTGGGGGCTAGTTATCAATACGTACACCGAGGAAATGCAGTCAGAGAAAGGGGCTAGTAATTTTCTTTTCTCTGATGAGCAGTGAGAAGTGGAATCCAGGTGGAATGCACTGAGGAAGACACAGTAAACACTGGATCTGTTTTTTGTCTATAAATGCTAAGATCGATGTGTTTGGAACACATGTTACAATCTCTAAACATTGGAGAGATTGTTAAATATTTTTTAAAAACATTTTATTGAAGTGTAGTTGATTTACATTGTTAGTTTCAGGTGTACAGCAAAGTGATTCAGTTACACATCTACGTACATATATATTTTTTCTTTTCAGATTCTTTTCTATTATATGTTATTAAAGAAACTGAATATAGTTCCCTGTGCTCTACAGTAGGTCCTTGTTGTTTATCTATTTTATATACAGTAATGTGTAAATTAGGGGCTAGGGATTAACGGACACACAGTACTAGATTATTAAATATTTTAAAGTGTGGATGAGATTAGACAGACTTTGCATTGTGACACACGTAAAGGTCACAGCAAGATATGTAAGTCTGAAGCTGAGTTATATGAAGAGAATTGGGAACCTTCTCCTCCTCACTCTGTTCCAAGATAAAATAACTTTAAGTTTATAATTTTGGCAGAGAAAACAATAAATCCAAATGAGAAGGGCAACCAAGAGAGCAACCATGGGAGAGAATGAAGCAGAGAGTTAAAACTGCTAAATAGACTGTGTTTTTTATTTTTCTTAATTCCATTAATGAAACCAAAGACAACTTGAAAAGTTCAGCCTATGGAAGCTGAAATCAGGCTAATGAAGGAGGTGATTTTAAATAAATATACAGGAAAAAAAGAAAACAGAATTTAAAATGTATTTTTCTTTATCTCAAAGGCTGCGTGAAATGAACAGTCTGCAGTAAATTTGTGAATTCAAAATTGGCAAGTCCTTAGAGTTGGGAGAGCTGGTCAGTTTTTAGAGTTCTTCAAAATAATGTTCTCATCTGCAAATAGAGATATCTAAGTGACATTTAATCTGCTACAGCCCAGCCATCCAAATCCCAGTGTGTCTTATGGACCTTTAGATATATAATATATATATATTTTTACCTTACTTTTCCTTGAAAATAGAAAATGCGTTTGGTGAGAAACAGCTTCGCAGGAGCCGATTGTCACTCATTTTTGTCCAGTAGAGCTGAGAGGCTTAGCATATTTGACCTGCTCAAAGAAAAGCAAGTATATATGATTTTTATCCCATTGGGTAAGTTCAGAAAAATAGAAGTGTTTTTCTCCATCTGTGGCTAACTGGTTTTCGGGAAGTTTCAGGCCCTCATGAATCGCGTTTTGTAGAAGGACTGGCCCTTATTCAGAGGGCAGGCCAGTTTCACCTCCCCATTCCAGAAACCATATTCAGGCAGGAGCGAAGGTCCCTCATTTGTTTGATGTATAACTGAACCCAAAGGGGAACTAAGACAGCCTGGCTCTGCAGAGAGAGCTCTGATGTACGTATTCTGGTTGCCACGGCGTGGTTAACCAGTACGCAGTGCATTTGTGAGATCTGAACCTCATCACTGAAATCAGGGGACTGGACTAGACCGGTGCTTCTCAACTGGCGTGACTTTGCCCCGGATGTCATCCATTGTCATGACTGGGGAGGGAGTGCCAGCTGGTGGATAGAAGTCGAGGGTGTTGACAAACGCCCTACGGTGTCCAGGACAGTCCCCCACAACAAGGACTTACCCTGCTCCAGCAATCACTTTTCTGCTTCCTGAGAAGGAGAGAAATGTCATGATAGAATGCAGCGGAATGAACATGGGCTCCGTGTGATCTTGGGAGGGTCAGTCAACTCTCTGAACTGCAGTTTCATCCTAGAAAGATGGGGCTACCAATCTCATTTCTAATCTCTTTTCATGATGACATGAAATAGTCCCCGTGAAAGGGCTCTGGACGCTTTAAAGGGGAAGGAAGTTTTAAATGTTTATTGTCATTAACCTTTTCTTTTAGAATCACTCTTAACTTTCGAAGAAAGGAGTTGACTTCCTACTAAAGGATCGCCAAAGGCGCTCTCCTCTTTCTGCCCACCTTTATGAGAAATCAGAGAAGCCTTTTTTCTGTGTTACTGTCTAACAACATCTTTAACTTAAATTGAGCCTTCCCTCCCCCCCTCCCCGCCCCAAACACATCCAGGTTAGCAATCCAGGATGAGAAACTATATGTAAAGAGAAGCATTAAACTCAGCATTTTAATGCTCTAGTGCCCACTGTGATTGATTATAAAAAAATTTTTCTTTCTTTTGTCTTGAGTGGGTCTCCATCAAATATCTTTACACTTCCCTAATGTTATCTGCTCTGTGAAACTTGCCCTCAGCCAGCCACAAACTTTAAGCTCTAAATAATCCAAATCCTATCTTCAAAATTATGCTTGAATCATTGAAAATCTTTTTATAGGGAAATTGAAATAGCTAAGCATATGCTACCTTTTTCACATTTCACACGTTCACATTTTTTGGTTCAAATCAAGATGTGAAATAGATGTGTTGCTTTAAGTATGTCTGTTTTTAAAATGCATATGGATTCTTCAAAATTAGGGCAGATCAACAAGAAGTTATGCCATATGTTCAAAATTAAGGGACCTAATTCATCTTGGTTTGGTCTTAGTGAAATGTGGATGATTGGAATCTCTTCTTAGTAATTTGGAGTTTCTGTGATAATATGGGTAAAATGTTGGTAAATCTTTGGCTGGAGGAGGAGTCACTCCTCAAGAAATACATTGTAGCTCTTCTTGACTTTCTGAGCAGAGTGTTGTTTTAAATTCAAGCTGTAGCAGAAATGCTATAGTTCTGATTGTAAATTGTTCTAAGCTCCAGGCAAGATTAAAAAAAAAAAACTGCAAGTAAGTGCTGCATTTAAAATTAAGTGTTGTTGTACCAAAGAGGTGGGAGGAAGGAGGGAGGATGAAGTTAAAAGCTCCAGTAATTTCACCCCCTGGTGCTCTGAGTCCCCAAAGGCACAGAGGACTGTGGTGTGGCGAGGGGGCAGTGGGGATCCTGGGGGAGTGGATTTTCACCCTTCCCTGCCAGACCTCAGGAAAGGAGGGAACTTTAAAAAGCCGAGATGGACCAGAAGAGCCTCAGATGTGCAGGCTTTCATGAAAAGAGCTCATACGCCTTCCAATGCCCTTTGGTGCTGCAAAGGAAACAGCTCTTGCAGTTACACAATTTGACTTGATGGTGGATGAGAAAGTGGGCTTTTCCTACGGTGGTAAATGCATCTGATAAGGTTATAGCAT
Organism: Vicugna pacos; assembly: GCF_048564905.1. Taxonomy (NCBI): domain Eukaryota; kingdom Metazoa; phylum Chordata; class Mammalia; order Artiodactyla; family Camelidae; genus Vicugna; species Vicugna pacos. The sequence goes on along the minus strand of NC_133006.1, from coordinate 7,861,081 downwards.
TACTTTCTGGATGTCTCTGTCCATATTTAATTCTGCAGGCTCTCTAAGCTCTCTTAACCAGCAAAGCTAGGTTAATTTATTCACTGAGTATCTGCCTGGTGCACTTTCTCTAATGGACAAAGAGATTATCTGCTTTAAAACTTCATGTGTTCTTGAAAGTTTGCACAATCTGATACCCTCCTCAACGCAAATAATCAATTTCTTTTTGAAAGACCAAGCTCCTACCTCCAGCTGACTTTATTTTGCAAAATTTATTCCAAACATTTTTATATTGAAAAAGACAGTTCTCAAGTAAGTTAAAAGCACTGTGAAGCATTTTATCAGAAATAACTATGTTACCTAGCTCACTGGTGGAAACACGTACAAGACGATTTTATGATTTTGGTTCTTTCCTCAAAAACTAGAACCTTATAAGATTCATCTTTTGAATGCCAAAGCATGGTAAATGGTGTTCATTTTCAGGAATCATTTAGAATAGTCAGCTCCAGAGAAATATGTACCAGCCTCGAGATAATTCATTGAAGGGAGGTAGGGTGCAAGACATGATAGAAATTTTATTAAGGTTTTTTTTTTTTAACGTAAAACAGGGATTACAGATAATGACCTGTGATCCAGATCTGGTCTACTCCTTGCTTCTGTACAGTTTTATTGGCACACAGCCATGCTCATTCATTTGTCTACTGTCTGAAGTTACTTTCACACTGTCATAGCAGGAGTCATTGGACAGGATTATATATATAGTTTACAAAGCCTACAAAATACAGTAAAAGTTGACCAACTCCTGACCTAAAGGAGTAAGAAGAATTTTAAGCTTTGCAGATGTACATGGCTTTACACTGGTCTCTTTTGTAGCTCTGAACACCAGGCAGTTACAACTCATGGAAATTCTAAGTGAGATTTCCTGGGCGAGGGTCAGGATCTCCAACCTGGTGCACTGGACAGTCTGTTCCTGAAGCCTGTTGCACCTTGCTGCAGTTCGTGTGCCCAAGTGTGATTTATCATTTCAACTCTTTTAACTATAGTAATTCTCATAAAGTAAGCAAATAACTTTATTTTAAAGAACTCCTGCAAAATAATCTAGATTGAATATGCCAGGACTCATATAGGCATAAACAACAAGAAATTCTGGGATGAAATAACACCTATGTCTAGGATAAGCTTGTTATCAGCCATAAATATAGGTTGTGAATGCTGCTAACTTCCTGGAATTTGACAAGAAGTAGCCAATTTTTTGAAATTATTAAAATTTATTTGATATAAGACTTTATATCTGCTTTCATTATTAATATATACCTAGCCCTAAGCTGTTGTTTTTGCTGTGAGTTTTAGCTAATAATTGTATTATGGCATCATAATTAGCAAGGAATTTACAAAGTAGGCATCCAGGACTTGAAGATGCTGTGCGATTGTCAGCAATATTTAAAGACCAGGGGTTCTCAGTATTATAATGTTTAAAGTTTCACTCCAGCAAATGATAGAAGTCTTTTCCTGAGGAATCTTAATAAAGGAAGCAATTTAAAACCCGATTTAACTGGGATACACGTGTTCTTTCTGCTACGGTAAACACCATAATATAATACACAGGAAACAATAGAATGCTGAATTGAAATTCATTCCTTTGTATCCAATACCATTAAAAAATGCATAGACAATACCTCTGAAGATTTGAAAAACTGAAGGAGCAAATTACATTGTATTGGAGTTTTATGGTGCTGCTGGATCAAAGGATAAATTTAACAATATTCTCAGTTTATAGCATTTATATTTTATGAAATATGTGAAAGTGACTCTTTTTGAGTCACTTTATGTAGGAGAAGTAAGTCAGAGAAGATTTATTTCTCTAAAATTAGTGACTTCTTTAATAAAATCACTGTTCTGTGGGAAAACTGTGAGGGTAAAATCGACAATGCAGGATACATAAAGAAGATCGTGTTAAGAGGCTGCAGTTATGTCAACATCCATAAATAAGCCATGATAAAAAAGAAGATGTAAGTACACACACACACACACATACACATATATAACATATATGTACATAAGATTATGTATATTTATATATATAGAGAGAAAGATTCCTGTGTAGAAGAATAGGAATTTAGAGATATGGTAATAAAGATATTTACATTATTTACAATAATGAGATGGTCAAGAACCAAGAAAATCTTCTGGCTCTTTCAAAGTTTCTCAAGTTATTTCCTTGTGGCAAAGTGTTTTAACAGGTTCTCATGGCATTATGAATACTTGTATTGAATAGAACAGGCATGAAGTTAGCAGTGCATCACATTTGATCATCCTGATATCGTCCTAAAGCCAAAAAGGAGGAACAAAACAACGGTTAGGTGAGGACCAGAGGGATGCCCAGGGGCAACCCAGGGAAAATGATACTCATTTTCAGGAATTTCTACTTGAAAATAACAGTTAATGAAATGATCATCTATTCTCATGTATCAAATATAGTTAAAATAGCTCTTGGAAGAAAATTTAGCATTTTAAATATGCTTAATGAATCAGTAAGAGAATAAAAATAAATCGATTAAATATTCAATTTGGAAAATTCAAGAACAATCAGATTTCCTGTGCGTAAGGAAAGCAAAAAAAAGGAATTTCTAAGAATTGGCAAAAGGTAACTGGAAAACAGAAAATCTGTAGAAATCATACATAAAAAATATGTTTTTGGAAAAAATGTATAAAAGAGTAAAGTGTGATAACACTATTACAGTGTAACAATACTTTACAAATTCTGAAGGAAATTACTTTGCAATGTGGAATTCTAAATCCAAAAAATTAAGTGTAAGGGCAGAACACAGTTTTCAACATGTAAGGTATTAAAAATTTGCTCCCCAAAATCTATTTCCCAGAAAGTTCTCTTAGGGCCCAGAAAATATGAAAGGAACCATCGGGAAATAAACAAAGAAACAAAAAACATGGGATACTGGAAACAGGAAATCAAACACAAGAGAAAGGCAAAGAAAATTCCCAGGATGATGGTAAAAAGAATCACAGGGTCACAACGTATACAAGCATCAAAGACAACAGCTCAGATTGGAAAAGATGTCGCAAGTGGCATCCGTGTTGAGGCTGTCACCACCAAGGATGCTTTCAGCTTTGTTCAGTACTGTCCACGGACTGTGTTCAGCGGTGCCTGCCCAAGATTCTTCACCCTTTGGCCTGTCCAAACGCTGATAAAATTCTGCTCTCCCCTGCCGCCCAGCTGCCTGGAATAGCTGACACCATCTGCCCCTACACAAGTGTTCAGGTTTGACCGATCCCTGAGCAATGGAGGTTGGCCAGTGGGAGCTTAGCAGCATAGAACACAAAGCCACACACACTTTACTATCATACCCATATATTTTACCCTTGGTGATTGGTTTGACCTTGACCCTGCCAGATTGCTCCATATTAGGAAATCTCTGGTTCCCGACATCCTCACAGTGGGTTGTGGTACCCTCCAGGAAAAGCTGAAGCCAGACTGTAAACCAGAGACTGTCCACCTCTCACTTCCTTGGCATCGTCAACTATCAACAATGCTGCCTTTTCCTTTAAAAAAAATTTTGGTTTTAATTTAGAGAATACTTGATTAGTTTCTATAATCAAACCCATGTGGATAAGACCTTACATATTTAATACAGTGCATTACCCCTGTACAAATGGAAAAAAAAATTATGTTTAACATTTCCAGAGCAAGATGGCTGTTAATTTCTGCACAAGGCCAACCCAACACAGTACAGCTGGGACACTTTTTTCCAGAGCTGACACAGTGCTGCCTTTTCCTTGCACAGCTCGTCTTTGTGCTTGCTACTCAATTTTCATATTAATCACTTTCCACACTGACTAAGAAATGTTAAGAGTTGTTGATAAATCATGAACTCATTGATTGAGGAATAAAACGCAATTAGAATATATTTTAATCTAAAAGCCATCGTTAGCAGGCCACTACTACAAGCATTCCATTAAAATTGCACAATGACGTGACTGTTATCTAATGATAATAATATTAGAGGCACTAGCCAATGCGATTAGTCAAAAGAAAGAAATAAAAGTATAAAAAACTGGCAAAGAAGAGGTGAACTGATGGCTGTGTTAGGTGGTGTCACTGAATGATGAATTACAATCAGTGAGGGAACCCAGTCATGTGTCTCGCAGGGAATCCATAGCTTTCACGTACTGATACCGAAATGTTCCAAAACTGTTGTCAAATGGAAAAAGAAACTGAAAGAAATAAGAATGCTGTATATAGAATGCCGTCTTTTTAATAAGTGTGTACTCGTGTGTGTGAAATCAGAATGCGTATTTGTATTTGCCTCGTGTGTAAAACAGACTCTTGAGGCACAAACAAGAAACTGATAAAAATAAAACACATTTAGTCACATTTTCAAGGTACGGAGGGTTAAAAACTCTCATTTCTACAAACTTAAAAAACCCTAGAATTATGATTTTCTAACCTGCTTAACATTTTCCGGGAGTTTTTTTAAAGTAAATTTTGCAGTAAGTTTTTAAAGTGAGTTTGAACCCATCGTAGGGACATCTTCTGATACAGCAAACATGTTCAGCATACATTTTAGAAAACCAGTCAGTGGCTTGAAAATACATGGCTTTGGCAAAAAATCAGTTCAGCTTACATGAGAAAAATGATTAACGGTACCATTTTAAAAGTAGACCTGTTTAGCTGAATGTCACTTTGAGCAGTGTATATTATTTTATAATAAATTTCCATTTCATGCAAAGCCAAGCATATTTATTCACTACTAATGGAACAGAGCAACAACTGAATAATAGAATGCTTTCTTTTTTATTGCACTTTTTATTGAGGTATAGTCAATGTACAATGTGTTAATTTCTGGTGTACAGCATAGTGATTCAGTTGTATGTGTACACATATGTATTTCTTTTCATATTCTTTTTCATTCTAGGCTATTAAAAGGTATTGAATATAGTTCCCCATGCTAGGCAGGAGGACCTTGTTGTTTATCTATTTTATATACAGTAGTAGTATCTGCAAATCCTGAACTCCCAATTTATCCCTCCTCAGCCAGCTTTCCCCCCTGGTAACCATAAGCTTGTTTTCTATGTCTGTGAGTCTCTCTCTTATTTTGTAAATAAGTTTATTTGTGTCCTTTCTTTAGAGTCCACATATGAGTGATATCATATGGTATTTTTCTTTCTCTGTCTGACTTACTTCACTTACAATGACGATCTCCAGGTCCATCCACGTTGCTGCCAAAGGCATTATTTTATAGGCTGCATTCTTGGCCTCATAGAAGATAACATATTCCTTTGAAAATTCAATCATCCCTGCATTAAGCATGTACTGTATTAGGCATTGTGCTTGATGCTGAGGTCACAAAGGGGAACGAAAAACAGGTCTCATTTGATGAGGTCTGTCCCCGAAGGAGTTTTATTGTAGGCTAATCACTGTCAATTTATTATCTTATATTAAAACGTTTAGGACTATAAGAGGTACTTACATGTCTGCAAAAAAGGTAGCCCTTTTCTTTCACGATATATACGCACATACTGTTTGTTTGTTTGTTTGTTTGTTTTGTTTGCGAGTTTTCTCTGTAGGCTTGGATTTCCCTGCCGGTTTCCTTGTTCCTTTAGGGGATTCACAGCCTCGCCTGGCAGCTTCTTCTTCTGCAAAGACTTCCTCATTCATCCCCTTCCCAGGGGAGGGAAGGAGCCTCTCTAATCAAGCCCTCATTACTTCTCCCCTCTACAGTGGAACTCACCTCTTGGCTCTCCAATTTCTCTCCAAAGTAACACACTGCCTGGAATGGATGCCTTGGTTCATTCTAGAATCTAGACTCACCTGTGCCCCGTTTCTTGTCCAGGCTCAGCCCGACAGAGCAGGTCCCTGCACCGTGAATTAAACCCCAGGTTGCTATACGCTATGATGCCCTCCCACTTCTCCCCCAAGTTCTTCCAGACCAAATCACAAACACCTTTAAATTAATTCCCACTGTTACCACCTCTTCAATGAAGATTTTTCTAATCCCATCTTGCCCCTTTGAGATGAGCGCTCTCCTTCCTTAAACATACGTGGCCCCTCTGGGGGACACCGCAGGGACCTGTTTAGTTCTGCAGAAGGGGCTGGAGGTGGGCGAGCCACAGGAATTATTGGAAGAGATGGACAATGTGCTGTGAAAGCACAAGTCTTGTTTTCTTTCTGCTAGTAAGAGATCCTGACACAACGTCTCTCATATGGAGACTTAATGCCAAGTGAGCGTGACTTTTGTCCACTAACATGCTCTCTATGCCTTTCTTCCTCCCAGGATGCGCCAGTCCCTCCCAAGCCTGTTTCTCTCCATCCTTTATATCAGACTAGACTCCGTCCTCCCGCTAAGTCCCTGCTGCATCCACAGACCCTCCCACACGCTGACTGTCTTACCCCGGGACCCTTCAGTCACGTGTCCTCCTTCTCCCTGAGTGATGGACAGGAGAATTCTCACACCCTGTTTAGTCACAACGTGTACAATAAGGTGAGAAATGTCCTGCATGGTGAACCTTCTTCATGCTTTACTTTTACAACTGAAATGCAGAGGAAACAAAAATTCAGATATTTAATCTATTAAGAATATTAAAGAGGGAAGGGCATAGCTCAGTGGTAGAGCAGGTGCTTAGCATGCACGTGGTCCTGAGTTCAATCCCCAGTACCTCCACTAAACAAATAAACAAACCAGATTACCACCCCCGTTCCCCCCCAAAAAAACCCAACAAATAAAAGAATATTAAATATTTGTGTGAAGGCATATGTCCTTATAAAAAGATAATAATTAACCTTGGGAAAGGATTAAATATTTATTTTTCTTTTCAAAGTCATTTCTTGATTTTCATTCCTCGTTGTTTCGTATTCTAATCCCAAGGTGGGAACCCCAAGAAATTTTTCAAAATCTTACAAGAATGCCATTGTTAATTTATCTTCTTGGCTTCTAGTTCAGCGTTCTTAAAAAAGTTCTTACAATTATGATGCCTTGATGAGGGAGCATTTATAATTGCAGTCAGTGGGGATATATATTTTAAAAAGCACAAATATCTATAGTTGGCTTTGGAATGTAATCATAAATATTCTATTAGAAGCGAGCTGTCCGTATAAGCACCTTTTGCTTTGCTGAGCATCACCATAAGGACAGCCTGGCTAGCTCAGACTCTCAGACCTGGAAACTTTTCTTTGAAAATTGACTAGTGAAAGTCAACCTGCAATTAAATCTTTTTTTTTTTAATTCAAAATCTGGTTTTAAAACCTTTATTTTGCAAATTCTCTATATTTAATGAAATACACCTCTATATTTGGAAATCATTCAAGAACATAAGTTTCAGAATGTAATTGAACCATATTCCTTGGAACCTAAAACAGTTTTTTTATTTTTGGAAAAAATGTTCATAAACACAATCTAAACACAAGCAATCATCTAAAAAGTGAACACAAGTATATGAGGAAAAATTTGCTTTTTATATTTAATAGCATTTATCATGACTAAATGATCAACCCTGAATTAAATTTTTAGAGTATTCACTTTCGGGAAACAAAATGTTTCTAGGCGAAGTTCAGGATGACATTTTTATGACCTTTGACTGCTTCACACTCTTGGTCTAGAAAAAAGAAGTATTTCAGAGAGAGTACAGTATTTTAAAATGATTTTATGTTACTTGCCAACATCTATGAAATCTGTTTAGCTATTAAATAGTTAATAATTCTGATAACAGCATGACCATTTTTTTATAACTGTCATCCATGATAGACAATTATCTATGATAGGATTAGAATTGTGTTTTCTAGATATCCATTGATTTAAATATCTCTTCTTTTGACATTTTTGTGGCGTTTCCTAGAGGCGTTCAACAAAGGTAGAGTTTGTATTTTATCCATGTTTTAGCCTTTGCTTGATCGGGCTGTGAAGAACGATATATCAAAATCCTTTGAGGCTGGACAACTATTTTCAGTCTACATAAGCTTCATGATAGATTTTGTCTTTCAGTGTCTGAGATTTATTGATACTGAATAAAGAAACAGTCATATCTGAAATCATAATAATAATGGTGATGATAATAATAATGTAGTTAGACAGCACTTCCTGATGGAAGATTCAGTTGCTGAGTCCTTTATTTTAATTGCTTCTATAAAAATGTGTGAATTCCTCAATTTGGTATCTATGTGTACAAACTCTGTGTTGTAAATATTCAGCATCTTAAGTTATCAAGATTTTTTTTTTTAACTTGAAATAGCTTCTTGTCTGGAACTGTAAAACATATACTCTGTCATTTAAATACACTTCTCTCCAAGACCCTGACGTCCTCCCCAGGCCTTACTTTGCAGCTTTGCCTGCTGGGCTCATCCACAAACACAAATCTTCCCACCCCTCCCCTGGAGAGCCGCACTGAACTTGGTCTTACGTGACTATCTCTGAGGCTCCCTTCTACGCTGGGGCTGCAGAAGACATGGGCAGGTTTCACTGCTCTGTTGCATCTGTAGTGTGTGCTCCTTTCTCGTCAACTTTCGTCAGGTTCAGCGTGTCCTAAATCCTTACACTAACCCCTGCTCTCTTTCACTTTCAAGACAGGGCTCTGTCATCTGATGTCCTGTCATGTAGGACGGTGCTCAGGCACTTTGCCTTTTACCTGGGGATGAACCTCTCTCTTCCCGTCTCGTGAAGGGAGTCTTTACTCTGACTTCCTTGTTTAACACTTGTAACTAACATAGCCCAGTGGATGAGAGCATGACATCTTTAGGCAAACCTGTCTGAGTTCATTTCTTGACCTCATTTCTTCCAGATGGTGATAGTGGCTGTCATATAATATAGGCTGCAAATGCCTCCATTTATTCCCCTTTAAAATGAGGATGATAACAGTACCCACCTTGGTAGAATATGATGAGATTAAGATGTGCTAATATGTGTAAAGCACTTAGGACGGTGCCTGGAACATAACAAGAACCAGGGAAGAGTTAGCTCTTGTTATTAATCAGCCTTCCTCAGTCTTCATCATCATCACGCTCTTCCATCATCATGTGGTCTCTTTCTGTCGGACCCCTCCTCTTTGTATGCAGAAACTTCAGGTCACAAAACAAAATGACGTCTTCCCTACCTTTCCCTTGAAGATGCTGCAAACCGAGTCATTTCCAAACTTTCTCTCAAAGTGACCAGTAGCCATTATCTCCATCCCCCTCTGTGAATTCACTCTTTTTTCTTTTTTAAAAAATAGATTTTCATTGAAGTATAGTCAGTTTACAATGTTGCATCAATTTCTGGTGTACAGCACAGTACTTCAGTCATATAGGAACATACATAGCTTCATTTTCATATTCTTTTTCACCACAAGTTACTACAAGATATTGAATATAGTTCCCCGTGCTCTACAGTAGCAACTTTTTTATAAACTCACTCTGTAACCCGTTCTCAAAATCATTTTGTCTTTCACCTCAACCATGCTACAGAAATTTCCCTCTTAGGGGTAAACTGCTTGGCAACAAACTCAGCTGAGTTTCCTCAGTCCTCTGTCTCTTTTATCCTTGGAGCAATTGATACAGTTGATCATCCATTCTTTTTTTTTTTTCAATTGAAGTACAGTTGATTTACAATGTGTTAATTTCTGGTGTACAGCAAAGTGATTCAGTTGTATACACACACACACACACACACACACACACATTCATGTTTGTATTCTTTTTCATTATAGGCCATTACAAGGCATTGAATATTGTTCCCTGTGCTGTACAGTAGGTCTCTGTGGTTTATCTGTTTCACACGTAGTACTGTGTATCTGCAAATTGCAAATCTCTGTCCTCACTCTGCCCTCGGGATAATATGTGCATTTCAACTCCCTGACTGTTCCTTCTTTGCTTCCCTGGTGGACACTTTGTCCTCCTCTACCTCCCCTTTCCAACTGCCTCACATCAGAGATCCGCCCGCTCACAGGCTCTGTGATGATCTCAGTTGTACTGAGAACCCTCAGATCCACATCTCCAATTCTGCGTCTCCTCTGAGAGCCTGTTTTATCCCTTCAGCGGCTTGCTTGTCAGTTCCCCTAGGATGTCAGGTTGTCACCTCAAGCTCATCACTCACGTCGCCTCAAACCACTTCTGTTCTGGCTTCCTGACTTCTGTCATTAATGCCCTGATGCTCAGTCCCCAGACTCCAAACATGGTTCCTCCGTTAACACTTTTTCTGCTCTGTCCTTAAAGCTAGTCATTCAGTAAGTTGAATGGATTCTTCTTTTGTCATGCCTGTCATGTTGTTATCTCTTACTCTTTTTTTCTATTATTCCACTTTACTGAACCTAATCTACTTAATTCCCCCCAGCGTGCCTTGGGAATTTCTCACTGTTCAGTCTGCTCCTGCGTTCACCCTCTCCATATAAAACACCTTCCTGCTTTTCACCTGGCTTAGGCACACCATCCTCATCCCTAGCCAAATTATCTCTCCTCCTCCGGGGGAGTCTCCGTGCATCAACATTCAAAGGGATATTTTTCTCCTTTCAATGTCTAGAACCCGTGTCTGTGCCAGGGTATCTCATGCATGTTAAGGGTTATCTTGTATTCACGTGCTGTGATTTTTCTGGGGTCCACCTAGGGCATGACATGCTTACTGTGGCATTTTTCACATCACAGGTACAGCAATAAAGACGTGCTAATGATGAACAAAGCCTCACATGCCCTGACTTGTTCCCAGGGAGCACAAGATGCTTGAATATTTCTGATTATTTCCATTTTTAGCAGAAACTAAATCTGAGTCACTCTCTGGATTTATGAGTACGTTCAGTAGAATTTCAGTCAATTGAGGATCTCCAGGTTTTGAGGGCTACCTCTAATTTCCAGCCAGTTTACAGAGCCCCTCACCATAGAAGCATGAGTGGGGGCAGGAGGCCCCATCTTCCTCTACTATATGTGGACGCTGGTATCCACTGGGAGGTCCTCCATCCTGTCCAGTGCATGATCACCAATCATATGATACGTTGCTGCATCCTTCTTCACTCACCTGCCCGGCATGCCCTCCCGGCTCTGGGTCAGCTGCTCCTGAGCCTCTGTGATGCGTGGGGAAACACTGTTACCTGTACACCAGGGGCAGATACTCGCTAAGACTGTCTCAGAACCATCAGCTCAGAGACGTACTCTTCTCCACTCTTCTGTGCCTGCACCCTTGGCCACAGGGAACTCCAGAGAGTCCATGTTTGTGTATTTGCCTACAATTTATTTGTAAGCCCCAAGTGGATACTGGTTGCATTTTTGTGGTTAATTGTGGACAGGTGAGGATCAGCGGAGAACTTGAGTGACCTGTGCACGTGTTCCCAGCTGAGAGAACATGGGGATGTTTTTCTTTTTTGTTTTTGTGTTTTTCCCCCAGTTCTCACATTATAAGCGATGCTTCTTTCCATGGACTGTCTGGTACCACAGGTTTTGAACTGTTGTGCTTTTGGTTGGTGATGTCACTGTTTTAAATGACCCCTGAGTGTGGTGCTGAAGTGCTGAGCAGTGTTCTAAATGCAGGAACACGGCCATGGGTTTTAGGGAGAAAATCTACATTTGGGATAAGCCTCCTTCAGGCATGAGATTATGCTGTTGGCTGTGAGTTCAATGTTAATGAATCAGTACTATATATTAAATCAGGTGTCTTTAAACAGAAGCACACATAAAACAAGGGTATGTCGGAATGGTTGATGAAAATGTAGTTAAAGAGACTCGCAGGAATCCAAGCCTGTATTTCTTCTTGGGGCAATGGTTCAGGATTTGCTAATGTCACATTGGCAGTGACCTTATGGAGCAGAACGACTGCGGATCATGATCTTCGATTGTATCTTTGTTTGGATTTCCCTGAGACGAGGATTCGTATGTGAGTAATTAATTTGGGAGGTGGTTTCAGGAAACACCTGTTAAGGGAATAGAGGCTGAGACAAGGGTGTAAGTTGCCACTGTGGGTTTGAGTCTCCTGGGGGAATTCTGGGCGCCAATGTAAGGTGGACGACTCAGAGTCAGGCAGTCTGCGATGGGCGACGGGATCCTTGCTGGTCCTAACTTGAGGGGTGCATGGTGGGGGGAGGACAGTATTAATTCCCAGAAAGAGACTTCAGGCAAAGAGAAGCAGGGACAAGCGTTTTGAAGTTTAGAGGTTGGTATTAAAATGTCACGACCTCAGATGACATTGGCACGTCAATAATTTATAAAATTCATATTCACAGGTATCACGTGTATGATCTAAATGTGAAGTCCAGGGTTCTGCAAACCCAAATTTTGGCTGTTGCAACACAAGAGAATTCTCTTTATTTTGAATACATTATGCTCCTGGCTGTGTAGATCTGCTGAAACCATAAAGAGTACAGAGGAATTTGTGTCGGGGCTGTGGTGTGACTGTCTAAAAATTGTGTCTCATCCAGAGTCACTTTGCCATTTTTTCCTCTATCTTGCAACACATTTTAAAATGTTTCTCTTCACGGGGGGAGGGTATAGCTCAGTGGTAGAGTGCATGCTTAGCATGCGCGAGGTCCTGGGATCCATTCCCAGCACCTCCATTAAAAAATAAATAAAAAAACAACTAACCCTAATTATCTCCCCCCCCTGCAAAAAAAAAAAAACCTAAAAAAACCAAAAATTTTAAACATAAAAATGTTTCCTTCAGAGCTAGTAAAGTACGACCCATGACATATCTTTTATGTCTAAGTTGAGATCTAGGGCTTTCCACCCTCTGTTTTTGAGAATTCCATTTGTTTGTTTGTTTTTTGGAACTGGGTTTGTTTAGAAAGACGCCTCTTCCCAGCCACGGCTAGTGCATCACCTTGGGGTGGGGTCTCAGCTATTTTCTCGACCCTCAGGTGAGGAAACCTACATGCATGTAACGTGCATACGTGGAACGTTGATTGATCTCCCAAGTGTCTATTCTTTCCTCCATCCTCTGCCTCGTTTATTCTGTCTTCCCCCCTCCCAGTCTCTGAGGTTCCGCCGTCTTTTTAGTCAACTCCAGATTCCAACTCTTTTCACCCTCTTTCACCTCCAGCCTCGGCACTTAGCTTCGGGCACTTTTTCCTCTTTTCATTTCCTGAGTACATTTCTTTCCGAATGTCGAGCACAGCCAGAGGCTATGTAGACGGGAAGTTACTTCTTATCCTTGTCTGCCCCGAGTCTCTACTCTGCCCACCTGGACCAGCAACAAACAAGAAAACCCAGGGCGGCCGATGACTAGAAGCAGGAGGAGACAGCGCTAAGCCTTCGCGGTCAGATGGCTTTTCTGATCCGCTGGCAGGAGAAAGACTGGGGTTTCCCACTCTGGAAGGCTCTGTTTACAGTGAAAGCATGAGAGGTTTTACAAGGAAGAATAGGATCTTTATAGGCAGAGAGACAGCTTTGAAACCCTGGGAGAAATTTCCCATTCTCAGTGTGTCTTCTCTTTCAGTTACCAAAAATGATGTGATCTGGGGGCCAAGTTTGTGACTAGACAGCCATTTCATTTCACTTTCAGTTCTGTAGAAACCCTTGAGCCTTGAGCCTTGTTTGTGACGTCCCATTTTATTTCCAGTCTTCTTCTGTCCATGGCAGAGGCAGTATGGCTGGTTTCTTCACATATGTGCTCTCCTGTTGGTCCCCCCGCCACAACATCCCCTGGTGTATTTCCTAGGCAAGGGCTGGTTCTGGCTCCTCCCAGATCTTACAGTTGTTGTATTTCAGTGTTTATCTCTGGAATAGCTTCTTGAAAAATCCCTTCCACTCTAGTGGGAAGGCATTAGTTATTCATCTCCCTGCCCAGAACCCTCCCCTGCTCTGACCCCTCCTGCTTCCACTCCCAGTGCAAACCCCCAAGCTGGTATCCCTATTGCTAGAGGCCAGGGCAAAATTTTAAAGGCTCTCACAGAGAGAGGAAAACATACACTCCTATGTAGGATAACCTTGTGTCTTCATTTTGCCCAGACATTTTTTTTAAAAAGTATACCATTACGGGGGGAGGGTATAGCTCAAATGGTAGAGCGCATGCTTAACATGCATGAGGTCCTGTGTTCAATCCCCAGTACCTCTTCTAAAAGTAAATAAACCTAATTACCACCCCACTACTGCCAAAATAAAATACTTAAATAATACGATAATAAATAAATAAAATATTTAAAAAGTGGGGGTGAGTTTATAGCTCAAGTGGTAGAGTGTGTGCTTAGCATGCACAAGGTCCTGGGTTCAATCCCCAGTGCCTCCTCTGAAAACAAATAAATAAATAACTCTAATTATCTCCCCCAACACACACACAAAGTATACCATCACGTTTTTCTATTTGAAAGAATTTTACTTTAAAAAAGTCTTTTTGAAAAGAAATACTTAACAAATCTGTTAATGTAACAAACCGTTAATGTAACAAAGCGTTAATGTAACAAACTCTTGTTACCAGGATCAGCTGATACATGGAAGTAAAACTTGTATCTTCCGCCTAACTTACCCAGTTTTATAAATTTTTAGCATGCTATCTGTTATTTGTAGATTTTTGGTGCTGAAGTAAAGGAACAATCTATCAATGTGACCAGTAGGACATTACTCTCATTGAAAATTGCCTTTTTCCTTTTATTATCATCGATTCGTTCCTTTAATGCTTCCAAATTTATTCACATATCTTGCCTTTCATTCTGATTTTTCGCTTCGCTTTCCCTCTTCCCATAGGGAACTATACTGAAGTTTTTTTGGTGGGGGGTGATAGTATATCTTCTTTCAGAAGTTGCATCATTATTTTGTGTGTTACAATTTAATTTGCATAAGCTATTGTGTGACATGCCTCGCTCTTTTTCTGTGGGTTTCTTTATTCTCTGTAACAGGAGGGTATTGGGCTTGGCTCCCAAACCCTTACTCTGGGATATAAGCTGGGGTGATTGCATCGGAATTACCTGGAGATCTTAGAAAAATGCAGAGCAATGAGACTCACTTGAAACTAAACTCAGAACTGCCACTGGACTGAGGGATCTTAAAGTTTGTACCCCACTGAAAATTCTGTGCTCCCTCTGTGATAGCAAACGTTTCCTTTTTTGCTGTTTAAATTCTGTAATGATCCAGCAAGAAAATGAATTTCAGTATGAAAAATTACTTTACAAAGAAAAACTGTTTGTACTGACATGTTTATAAATGCTTGATTATAATTGATTTTTTTTTCTACTAAACCCCTAGTAAGTAAAAGGAAAAAAAAACTGTTAAATGGTATATTTATTAACTGAGGTCACAGGATTTTTTTTTTTTAAACTAGAGAAAGTTATAAAATGTATGGTTGAGTTCTTAATCAAAATTGTCCCCATGGCTTATAACATTTACAACTGGGCTGAGTGTTTATACATCCAGTATTCTTGGACTTACCGAATCAGAGGGTACTTGTTTTTCTCCCAGTGCACTACTTCAATTATTAAAAGTCATTTCTCTTTGAAAAAATACCACAGCTGACAACACAGACTTTCTTATGATTTACTTTATAAGAAATTAAAGTGCCTTTTTCGTAAAAAGAGATTTTGAAATATAGCAATCCTTTATATTAGAATTATGTTTTTGCTAAGCAGGGTGAAGCATCTTACTTGAAATGTATTTTATCTTTACGATATGCCAACGGACAATTTACTGATCCGTTTTTATTAGGCTCTTTTCCAAGCAGCTGCTTTTGAGATGGTAGAGTAAGAATAAAAAAGGAAATATAGCTTGCCTGCGATGAAAAAGTGAGAGTTCAATGAGCAAGATGAAGGTGTTCGCCCTCCAATTCCTTCCATTATTTGTCTTCTCTCCGTAGAGGATCACGCCGCTTAGAATAAGCCAAGGTTGAGACATCTATTAGAAAAGGGCGGAATCTACGTAGAAAAGGTAGGTAGGTTCTCACAATAGAATGAGAAATACACAGTTTCAAAAACAGAGGAGGAAGACAACAGGTGTCATAGATAACCGACTCTTTGGGTGAGTGGGGTCTTGTTATCTTTTATTTTCACATCATGGAGCATTGGGGGTTGGCTCACCGACTTTGGAACCTGTGTTGAGGTCTCATGGCTGTATGGGGCCATGTGAATGAGGCAGGAAGACAGAAGAAGAAAGGAAAGAAACTGCTCTATCCAGGATGGGTCAGAGGGACAAGGTCTTTCCATAAACTGGCTTCAGCCTGGTTCCTAGTTCATGGCCATTTGTTCTTTAAAACTTTTGGATATTTCAACCTATACATTTTGACGTTTCTCATTCATTTCTTTCCCCCCATTTTTTCTCTCCTACTTCTTAGTTTTCAAATTTCATCCATTTGTAAATTTTTTTTTTATTTTTACCATTATTGAGAATATCTTAACTGGTATAATCATTGCATGGCTACTCGGAGAATTGACTCTCGTAATCTACAGAAATTCAATAAATGAATTAAAATATTAATATGAAAGGCGTTATTTCTAACATGGGCTAAATTTTTTAGTAGCTCCTCTGAAATGAGATTTCTCATCTGAGGTGTCTTTTGATATTTTAACAGAAATCAGTCTACAGATGTTAAAGCAGATTGTGACTTAGCTGGAGAAGGGAAAAATCTAAAGTAATTTTAAACCTTCACCAAATGGTTCAAAGGCTAGGGAGTTTTGAAATAAAAATTTGCTTTTCTAATGTAAGCTGTAAATATTTAGATCTGAAGATGTGAAAGATCCTTTTACAAATATATTTCAAGAATAAAGCAACACCTCTTTGACATAAGCAGTTGGCAATGGTGCGTAGATTAAGGAGCAGAAAACAAGCACCAAGTTGAGTGATTTGGTTCAAGGTTAAAAAATCCTTGTCCAACTAAATAGCCTAATTCCCTGCCAGTAACAAAGGGACTAGACTTTGCAACTTTTTTATTCCAACATGAAGTCTGGGAACCCTGGAGTCTGGAAGTTGACCAAGCACACGTATTTATTTATTTCACGAAGATTTCTTGAATGTCCCTTATTTGCAAAGCACTGCGTCTGTGCTGGTCACGCATTGGAAAGCATGATGAGCCTTTGCCAGGTACTTTTCTTCATTTGGGAAAAATAGAAATTAAATAAACAAGCAAAAAAAATCATTATAAATGATGCTTGTGACAACTGCTATGCAGAAGACAGTCAAGTAGTCGTGAGTGCAGGGAACAGAGGTCCTGATCTAATCTGGTCATCAGGAAAGACTTAAGGAGGAAGTGAGGTCTTGTCTGAGGTTTGACAGGAAGCAAAGTTTGGGGCCAGACTGGGCATCAGGTCAGAGGGAAGAGCATCGGGGAAGGTTTCCAGGCAGGAAAGAAAAGGAACAGGGAGAGTTTGAGAAAATGAAAGCAGGCCAGGATATGGAAGAAACAACTGGAAACAGGAAGTATGGCTGGAAGTCAGCAAGAAGTCAGACAGACGGACAGGTCTGCCGCCCTGGGCACGATGGCTCTTCTGAACTTGTGAGAAGAAAGCAGAGAGGGAGATGGAGGGTGGTCCCTGAATTTTGTAAGATAGAAACTGTTGCTTAGAAAAAGTAGACCCCAGGCCACTTACTCAATGGACAGCATTTTATTTAACTTTGCAGACAATCATAAAGTAGGGGTTTTATCCTCTTTGTTTTACATGCAAAGGAACTGAGGCTCAGAAAGTATAAATAATTTGTACACGATTCCACAAAACTAGCGTAAAGCTGATACTTGACTAATTTTTCTTAAGAAACTCCCTCCAAAAAAAAAAAAATCTATAGATGAAAGGGCATCACCACTTGGACATCTCCATCCTGGAGTCATGGGTTTCACTCTGGTCAGATGGCAGGACCTAGACCTCAGAACAGGAGCGAAGTAACCACTGAGGCCACCTGACTTCCTTCAGTCTCCAGATGAGGCACTAGAGACTGAAGATGCAGAGTGACACCCGCAAGCTCAGCGTGATGAACACCGCATATGCTTTTCACATCTCGTCCCCAGGCTCCAGCCAACCTTCCTGTAGTTCCAAAGGCTAACGGCTAAAAGAGTCCCTGTTTAGTGACTACTCTGACAAAAATGGACTGAACTATGTAGCCACATTTACTGAAAAAATTCTTTTTACATTTTGGAAGCAAAACCTCCTTCCCCTCATTAATAATGTCTGTTTGTGTTCGGTCCACATCACTAGAAATTCCTTCTGTGCGAGTAAACGCAGGTAATTTATTTTCTATCATCACAGAGATGCACTGCTTTGCTCTCAATTCTAAAGCTTTTCTGACAACTTTTGGACTTAATGGGAACTGGATGACTACGAAGATGCTGTAGATGAAGAAAGCTTTGAGGTGGGAGGAGCAGGAGAAAAAGGTCCATAAACTCAAAATTGGTTTTTAATGTTTTGAGATTTTTTTTTTCAGGAAACAAAATCTGAGCCCTGTTTGCCTACACCAAATTGTTTTTAAGACGGATGACTTTGTGTAATACTTTCATAAAGAACATTCTGTGTGAAATGGCCAGATGCGTATTAATTGAACTTTCCACACTAAGAATTGAATGCCAGTGAGCAGGTATTTTAATAGAAGCAGTTCTGAAAAACATTTATTTTGTTAGGTTCCCCTCTTGAGGGCAAAAAGAACATCTCAACACAATAGATGTCTTAATGACAGGCTGGCATTTGAAACCAGGCATGTTTCAGATTATCTAATTGTCAGTTATTTTAAAATGTACTTAATATAATCACAAGCAATTGGCTTTTATATTTCTTCCAGGAAACGGAGGACAATCCATTTCTCATACATCTGTGCCAGAGCTCATGTGCTGTTGTCTTGATGAAAGTTTTTATTGTACCACTTTCAATAAACTCACTTTAGAGGGGAGGGGATAGCTCAGGGGTAGAGTGCATGCTGAGCATACGTGAGGTCCTGGGTTCAATCCCCAGAACCTCCGTTAAAAAAAAAAAAGCCACTTTAAAAATTAAGAATTCGCTAACTTGAAAGAGATGTGCACTCGGAGGCAGGCTGGATGGCTTTTAGTGAAGGAGAGTATCCTTGGAGAGAGATGAGTTTTAAAGCTCTTGTAAAATAAGATGCTGGCCCCTTAGGATGTATTGACTCTGCCTGTGTCTCATAAGCAGAGAGAAACTGTCCGTTTGTATCGTGCTCAGATAGAGGCACTAAGGAAAAATGAGCTTTCTGTGCTTCATGGCACTCAGCTGCCACCTGCCCCGTCCCCATCGCGGGGTGTCTCAGGTGGAGGTGGAGCCTGAGACAGAGGCCCCGGTGTCCGGATTCGCTGAGGATGTGGCTCTTCAGAAGAACGCCCTGTAAGGGAGGGTGTGCGTCCTTACCGGGAAGGGCAAGGATAGAGCAAGCATGGCCTCAGACAGGCCAGCCTTCTCCTAATTCACCGGGAGAGGGCTCTGGAGCATAAATCGCAGGGTTATCCACCCTTGAGGCAAAGGAGCTGCCCTTGGATACCCTCCATCAGTCATGATGGGCTGTGGACCTTGGCGCGGGGCGAGGGTCAAGGAGCTCTGCATTAGGGGACACTCTGCTCAGTGGAGGTCAATGGTCTGTGAGAGGAGGTGGCTGTGGGCTCTGAAGTATGATAAAATCCCTGATGGAGGTGTTCATCTTTGCAAATGGAGTTTTTAAAATACACGTATTTTGCTTACCTTCGAACCTCCTTTTAATGCTATCCTTTTTCTTAAATGTCTTTTACGTGAGGTTGATCCATATGAAATCACATTATTCAACCGTTGTCGACTTAGAAAAACATCAGTTTTCTCAGTTTCATAGAATTCAACCTAGTTACCACACTGCTTTAATTTATTTGGGTTCCTTCACGCAATAAAAGCCATACCCAGCAGGTGGCGTTTACATGTAGTTAAGGAGTCTCTTTATTTTGAAGCTTCAGGGCAAAATTTTCCCGTGTGGCCTCATCTGGCCTAATGCTTGACCACCGTTTCATCTCTTTCACTAAAAATATGACCATAAAATTGTTTCAGATGGTTACATTTGTTGGAATTTATCCATGAGTGACTGATGACAAATGCACCTCGGACACTTCATGAATGGCCACCAAAGAACGGTCCCCATTTGCCCTCTGAGAAGCCATACGTGCTACATGTCCTGTGGATCAAATAGAAATCTCTTTTGCAGAAGAAAGATATGACAGTGGGATTGGACCCTTCCTCAGGCTGTTTAAAAATATTTATTTGGCTCCCATTGGGAGCAGAGATACTTCCTTGGCTCTTGAGGTATTCAAGTGAAATGTAACATCACTCCTGGCCCTTATAGTAGCACAGGCCAACCACTGGAAAAATCTTACACGTTTGAGGCTGTATTATTAGGAATTCATGTGTATGATGGTCATATCTTCTTGTTCAGTGATTTTTTTTTACCAGTATATAATTCCATTTTAAAGATAGTAAGACTGCTCTCCCAGTTTTATTTTGCCTCATTTTGGAGAGAGAAATCTTTTCCTCCTTTTTTCTTTTCAACTTACGTATGTCTTCTTGTTTGTGTGCATCTCTTGCTGAGCATAAATTCTCCCATTTTGATTTTTTATTTTATTATGAGAGACTTCTCTTCATGTGTAAGATGATCTCATTCCAGGGTGTTAATTCTACCATCTTATTTTATGTTTTCCATTACTGTGTTTGTTTTAATCTCTTCTTTCCAGCTTTCCACCTGAGAGATATGGTTATAATTTGTTAGTTTAGAATTTCTTCATCCTACTTTGTTGGTATGATTGCCCTTAGTTTAGGGCCCACATTCATTTTTATGTACCTCTGTCAATATCAATGTCTTCTCCCAGTAAAACAAGTTCATTTGGCCCCTTCCATGGTCTCTCAACATGTTGACATTTTTCAATTCTAGAGTTTTGTTTTTGGCATGTTATGTCTATAATTTCTTCCTTTCTTTTCCGTAGTTTTTTTGCGTGTTTTTTTTATGACAATGATACACTTACTCAGCGTGTTTTATTACCTTACCTTCCTCTATTTCTTGCTGCATCTTTCTGTGTTTATTTATCTTCTTATTCAAGTCTTTGATCCAAGAAAGTTTTAAGATGGGTCTTTATTTGGGAAATATTTTGAGGCCTTGTATGACTGAGGATATATTCTGTGCTTTCATATTTATAGGACATTTTAACAGTTTACTAAATTCCAAGGGATAAAAATCTTAGACAAATTTGGTAATATGATAAGTGTTTTTACCCTAATTTCCAAAAGATCTCAGTCTTTAGAATGGCTGAAACCTACTAATATAACATAACTAAATAGAGAGTTTGTCTGTGGGCTTCTTAGCAATCAGTAAATACCCAACCTATTGTAGGGTTTCAAGTTTTGGTACAGAACTACCATGGTGTTAGGATGTGGTTCTAGCCGGGACGTAGCAAGGGGTCAAAGAGGACAGGTTCTCCATACTGGAGACCTTAGATTACAACAAGGCTCCAGAAAGCAAGGCTGACAGAATCCCTTAGGCGTGTTCTAAAACCCAGTTGCAGTGCCTGACAGATCTGTGCAGTTGGGGCAGGGAACGTGGACGTCCTGAAAGTTCAAAGGTGTATAACAGACATGGTAGAGTGTTAGGCGGTGCTTACATCATTCCTGGAATGTGGTTTGAAATTATGCAGGGGGAGATGTCGGGGATGGAGAAAGAGGGCCCAGCTCCAGGGAGGTGGGGCTGGCAGGTACCAGATAGGAGGCACCTTCCACTTCATGTGTCGGCTTACAGTCCTCTGCTCACCTGCCTACCCACCATTCACGCATCCTCTCCCTCTTCAGCCTCCCTCTGCATACTCTCAAAGATCCCCCTGGGGGAGCAGTGTTAGGAGAGAGCAGGGTGGAGTCTGGTTGAGGGTCTCTGGAGGTGGGGGTATGACTGACCCCATCACAGTCATGCCTGCTCCTCCTCTTCAGAAACACTTCCAGATTTTTGTGATACACGAGTTGATGCCTCTTGACACACTCCTGGGTTCTGCCAGAGGTTTCCTGCAACTGGGGATAACTAGGTACAAATTAGGAACAGCTAGGGTGGGACTAAGGCTGGGCAGGTGTCCAAGCTTGAACTGGTCACCATACAACAGGTCAATAAATGGAGAAAACGTTGTTGGGGCAAGGAATAGTGACTTTATTCTGAAAGCCAGAAGACTGAGAAGATGGTGGACCAGTGTCCCAGAGAACCATCTTGCCTGAGTTAGAATTCAGGTTTCTTTGATACTAAAAGGGGAGGGAGTAAAGTCAAGCATTTCCTGCTTCCGGTTAGCTTCTGGAGAGAAGGTGTTGATTTCTTCCTTCCTGCTGCCAGTCCCAGGTGGGCCTGGTCAGGATGTTTCCTGTGAGCTAAACAAAGGTATTTTAGCTTAAACGCTCATTACCTGGGGGGCAGGGCTCCCAGAGATGGGCCATTATGTGTAATTTAAGTTTATAGGCAACATCCCTTTAGTGATAAACAAGCCATAGAATGCAAAGGTTAAAATAAAAGAAACAGATCTTATATAGAGTCAGATTTGTTTCTCCCAATCATAATATGTCACATTGAAATAAACGGGTAATGCCCCATATATTCTGTGGAAGAGAGAGGACAGGGCGAGAAGACTCCACCAACATCATCCGTTGTGCAGAAGGAGACATTTGGTTTCTGACGGTGCTGGAGTTAGTCTGACACTGAAAACAGTTGAAAATGATGTTTCATTTCAATTGCTGTAGCACTGAGCAGCTAATCATGCCCTTAAAGGGGAGAGGAAAAAAAGAGAGCAACCAATATCCTTCCTTGTCAATTCCAATTTCAGTTTCCGGAATTTATTTTCGGTCCTAAAATGTTGCTAGAATGGAGATTTTGCTCCATTTCCATTCCAGCCCGGGAACTGTGCAGTGAAGAAAGTGAATGATCTGTCTGACCCCCTCGGGGAGTGGCTTTCTGGTTGAGAAAGAAGCAACTCTAGGTGAAAAATGTGAGTCAACATTGGGACGTGCTATTTGTTTTCAAAAACAGGCTGATCGCGCAGATGGCAAAAATTCCATCCTCCTGCCCTTTTGAAGGTGATCGTCGGGGGAGGAGGGGATTCTAACATGTCCTGAGTCTGGGCCTCCTGGGATGGAAGAGGAAAGGTCAGGAGTGAAAAATAGTATAATTGGGGAATTTTCAGCCATATCTCAAGAGACCTGCTGCAAAGATCAAAGCAGAACATTCTTGTTCTCTTACTGGTGTTAGACTTACTGGTACTTAGACACCAGTATGATGATATTAATGATCAGCACTTAGCAGCGAGTTTTCTGTGGGTTTACCAAACAACTCACATGAACTGAATTCCAGCTGAACATGTGCGAAGACTCAGGGAACACACAGAAGGATGCTGTGAATCTGTGTCTGTGAAAGGTCACACAAGGAGCGATTGGCACACGTTGGAACTGCCATGAAGGATCCCAGGTGACAGTCTACGGAGAAGGCATCCCCGTGTGTGTCCCTTCCTCCCCAGCTGTGGTTCAGTGTGGGAGACTCCAGAAAGGGACATTGTTTTTTTTCCTTCTGAGACAGCATCACTTATCAGTGAATGGATTTTTGCTTACCTATCAGACTCACTGAACAATCCAAGCAGAGAAGGAGTGGAACTCATCGAGTTAGGGCCCAGAACTTAAAGATAGGAAAATCGGGGGCCCAGAGACAAAGGGATTTTCCCCAGTCTACACTGGAAGTTAGTGGCCTAGACAAATTTGTAAACCTTTGGATACCACCAAAAATAGATGCTGTACCTTTAAATTCTAAAATGAAATATTCAAGCTACTGATGGGGTTTTGGAATTAAAAAAAGAAAAACTATTGAATGCTAATGCGGATGAAATCTTTAAGATGTGTCAGTGGGAGGAGCGTGTGTCTGACTATCATTAAGGCAGCTACGTCCTCACTGCACTAATCGTGACCTGCCCGCGTTAGGGACAGACCCGGAGCACTGCCCGTGTTTTGTTCCCAGGCATAGATGCTTGAACGATAAAATCAATCAGCTAGTGTTTGGTGCACAAAATGCCAGCGTATGGTGGGTCCTGTCCTCAAACAGCTTGGGGCCTTTGGGGGAAATGAGACAAACTCATGTTTAACAGCCTTAATTCGTGGAACGCGCATTTTCAAGGACTTCCTAGGCTTGGTTTCCCCAGCGGAGCCGATGCAGGCGAAATCTCCACTCCAGAACTGGCTTCCTGGAGTGCTTGCACTCATTTTGCCCACCCGCTCTGAATTTTCTCCCTGTCTTCCCGTCAGCCCAACGATGAGTAATTCCTTTCCAGCTACGAACCCCCACCCCTATCAGGGGACTTGCCCTGTAGCTTTCAGCCTCTCCGTAAGAGGGGCCTTCCTGCCAGACCAGGTCAGACTCACCTGCTCTGAACCCTCGTAACACACCGAACTTGTACTTCAGAGCACACTGTTTTGTGTTTGCGCCCGTAGAATCCTGCTTATGTTGAGATCTGCCTCTCCCACCGCACTGTGGTCTCCGGGGGCAGGACGATCTCTCTTTGTTCACTGTCATGTCTCTAACATCCAGCACAGTGTCTGGCGCATTAGCTCACATCAACGGGCACATCAGTAAAAAAAGACCCCCGGTAAATTATTTAATTATACACTTGCAGGACCACTTAATTGATTAGGACTGTTTGACTATAGTTCATGTCAGTTGTGGATAGATAAATATTTGGAAAACATCAGTTCCACCAGCTCATATGAAAATGTTGGCTGTGGTCTCAATTTTCAACCTATGGTAGGATTGGCACCTGCTGGGACCCACTTGAAATGCAGGTGCTCAGGTCCCTCTCTGGACTTACTGCGTCAGGGGCTGAAATTTCCAGAACTCCCCGGGTACTTCCTGTGGGCTGGGGTATGTTGTTGAACAGGGATTAGAAACTCAAATATTTTGTTTGGCCAGGCAGAGGGCAGAGCCCCTAAGTGAGTGAAGGAAACCAGACAGACATGTATAAATAATCATGATCCTAGGTGACCTCCGTCGGTAGGACTGGTGGCCCCTCGGTTGACCTGGAGATTAGCTTCATCTAAAGGGGGCAGCGCTGTACAGATCAAGACAATTGCAGGCCTAGTGTTGCGAGACCCTTGAGCAGTTCAAGAGAAGGAGACACGAACCTGCAGGTAGAATCTGTGGACTCAAACACTGGCAACTACATTCAATTCTTTTTGAAGGAGGAGAATCATGAAGGTCCAACAAACACATGCGTGATAGCGCTGGTTCAAAAAGTTTGCAAGGTTTCTCTGGTTTGCAAAGTTTCCTACAAATCAGGAGCCTGGGGGATGCAGTATATACTTCTAATTCTTCACTAACACAGACTTCTTTAGTTTTGCAAGTCAGAAAACTCTCTTTTCTCTGTTTCCTGCCTATTCTCTTTTATTACTAATTTATCTATTCAATACACATTGTGTCTTTCCTCTGTGCTGAGTGGGCTCTGTCCCAAGGTACTGGAGCCCTAATGGTGAACAGCATGGGATGCACATGACTTCCAGGGGCCACGGTCTCAGGATGACAGCACCACACTCGGGAAACACAGTGCTTTGTGTCAGTGTTGCCATGAACGGTCACGTCTGTCTTTGAGAGATGTTCTTAAGAAGGTTACGCTCTGGCTTGAGTCGTTCACAAATCTTGGTGGGGGACAGATGTCAGAGGGATGGCTTCCTGAAGACAAATGGGGTGAAAGAGGTTTTATAAGAGGATGTGGTTTAGCCAAAACACAAGCCCAAAGGAGGGAATTCTGATTAGCAGGCGTAGCATCCTTGGAGACTCTAAAATGTAAACACATCCTGTGACAGGCAGGCAAGAAAAAAACCCACTTGACCATGTTGCATATTTTCTTTTCTTCTAGTTGCTGGCTTCTCATTTCTCTAGTTGGGTGGAGGGGATTTTGTCTGTCTTTGGAGAAGCAGTGACATTTATGAGAAAGCCCTGCACTGGCGACAAACACTCCTCAAAGCTTTCTATTCGTTTGGTGGCAGCTGTAATCAAGAGTGTAATAAAACTCAACTGAACGATTTATTCAAACGTGGCTTGTTGATTAGCCCATGGTGGTGGTGAGAAAAGGTATGATTAATCTCTTCTACAATATCTGGTGCTGGAGTGTCCATGCAGGATCAAAGGATGCTTTGTCTCATTTCATCTGAGCTTTCCATTTTGTTGATCTATGCTGAATAATGCTCTGATGATAAAACTAGTAACTTTTCTGTTTTTTTTTTTTTTGAGGCAAAATAGTAATTTGTTCTCCAGAACACTCACCACCAAGTAAACAGGCTTGGAGATCTCTCTCTTTCCTCCTGTGTTTACCTACTCTCTATAGTAAGCCATCCATCTATATGGAATGCATTTTATTTTATTTTTTTTTTCATGGAGGTACTGGGGATTGAACCCAGGACCTCGCGCATGCTAAGCACATGCTCTACCACTGAGCTATACCCTCCCTCCCTTGTAATTTATTTTAACGTTTTAGCTTCATCATTTCTATTCTGATTGTGAGAGGGTGCTTGCACTTGATTTGTTCCCCCACGTAACATCTGTAGCCCTCGCGCTTTACAAAGCCTCTGCATTCAGCACACACAGCTTCAGCATTATTTCTCTGGAACCTTTCCCATTGTTTCTTCCCTCATCAACGAAATATCTTGTCTACCTGATGCTCCTTCACTCAGCCAGGAAAACGTGAATTCATTGTATTCCCTAAGGCAATGATTGAGTTTAAACCTCCTTTTTTATTCTCTCTCTCTCTCTCGATTATTTAAATATCTTCCAATCCCCCAACCCGATCTATATTCCGTGCATCAGCCACCGTGACTTCTTTTGACATGAAAATCTGATCACGCTTGCCCCTGTCTTGCTTAGAGACTTCAGTGGCTTGTCACTGCCTTAAAAATGAAGCCCAAACTCCTCATCTGACATGAGAGCTTCATTGTCTTGTGTTTTTGCTGCATGGCGCCATCAGCTACACCAGCCACTCCTGAACTGCTTCTGATTTCTGAAAGGGACTCTCTTGCCTCTAGTATGTGGCTTTTCATTTTGCAAAATGGCCCACACCACTGCCTCCCCATCTCCCCTCTCCCATCTCCCGAGTGTCTTCCCGGTGGAATGTTACCACTTCTTGTGCTTTGAGAGCACCATCTCTCGAGACTGTCACTCTGTGTTGCAATCATGACTCTGCCGCTTACTAGCTCTGGACCTAGAGTAGGTTATCCTGCCCTTTGGTTCTTTTGTTTCCTCATTTGTGAAACAGGGTAAAATTAGTGCTCATGTCATTAGGCTTTTGTCAACACTGAATAAACACATACAATGCATTTATCACGCAAGTACACAATAAATTATTATGATTAAATCCATTAACAGTGTCACATTTTATGTACTTTTTTTGATCACCTTGAAGGTAATAAAAAAGCAAAGCTATTATGACCTGAGATCTTAAATGGAAGAAAGCATTCCAAAGCCAGGTATAGATGATTTGAGAATTACTGGTGCATTAGGATCAGTCCTTTGCTGTTGTGTTTTGTTGATTTGGGTAGTTGATGCCCAGTTTAAGTGTATGAATAGTGCTCCAAAGACCCATTTAATAATAAAAATTCCTATGTAAACAAAAGAACCTCCCTCTGTTTAAGTGTCAATGTGTTGTAAGCTGCAGTGCAATAGCCTCGTCCGGTAGGATTGCCATTTTATGAAGTCGCTGTGTTTTGAGATGTTTTACGTTCACATAAGCATTTACCGTCTACAGACGCGTCCGCACTTCCTGCGGGTCTGAGTGTGATTTTTCTCCTTTGCTTTGGAGCTTTGCAATTAGAGGCCTGTTGTGAGAGTTGAAACAAATTTAACTTTGTTTCCTCTCTATGATATCTGTCAGTGTGTGTGTTTTTTTTTTTTAACAATTCATTCATTCAATAAACATTTAATTGCTGCCTCTGCTGTGTGCCAAGCGCTGTTAGGGTTTGTGTAGGACACAGAGATAAGTAAGCTGTGGTCTTAGGCTCCAAGTCATCAGCATCTGCTGTTTTTTTTTTCTATGTTATGAATATCTTTGTTTTTAATGACCATCAAATCTTAGTGTTTATACTTGATAGACTCTACTACAATCAGCAGTAAGTTACTGACGTCATTGTTTAACTATTAACTGCAATGAAACTTAAACACTTATTTCTCCTTAATTCTACCCCCATCACATCCTGGGCACCTTTTCTATGAAGCTGAGTCATCCAATGGTGGCTATTCCTGAACACGAAACTCTTGACTCCAAAGAGGTAAATACACGTAAGGTACAATCGGACATCTGGTTATCCATTTGCACGTGACACTCGGTTGTAGAAATAAGCCAATCTTATTTTTTTTAATATTCATAAAATCAGGTTTTTTTTTTCAAAGAAAGAGTGAACTGGCCTGCTCTGGGTTGTTTGGAAGCCCCTGACAGTTAAATGAGTAAATTGTTGCTGCTTCTCCGTGTGGAAGATGGTACTAAGTTCCCCGTGTTTGTAGGACCTTGATCACAAGCAAACTTCTATCCTGACTGTCTGTCTTTGTGATGTTCTCTCTGCAGTCATATGTGAAACCACCCTTGTCTTCTTTTCCTAGAGGGTCAGTGGATGTCCCATAATACGTCTATGTGTACCTCATGGTAGCTCAGTTTCCCAGCCTCCAAGAGAATTTTGCCTATGGCAGGTAGCGTCCCAGCGAAGCATCTCAAACACAGCCTCTAAATTTCATGCAAATGTCTAAACACTTTCACGTTTTGAGCTGACAGACACAAATCTAAATTTTAAAACCTTGTTATTTTTATAAATGCTATTCAAAGAGACCAGAAAACAACACTGTAAAAAAAAAATTATACCAAAAAGACAAGAAAAAAATTTGTAAAGAAAATATTAATTTTGTGTTAATTAAAAGCAAGAATAATTGAACAATGTTTTCTTCTTCTACATCCTCTCAGGCAATAAATGTGGGAAATGTGAGGGAGAAAAGTGCTTTGATGGATTTCTCTTTAAGAAGGTGAAAAGTGAGCTCATTCATTCATTTCAGATACCCTCACAAATGAGGCATGCTCAAGTCTGCAGCATCTAAGTTTAGGGGAAAAAATACAAAAGAGAAGCAGGAATAGTAAAATTCCAAATTCCAAATGAAATTCTAAATAAAATCTGAATTTATCCCCCAAAGCATATTTTCCACAATTTAGGGCATATTAATCCACTTTTCAGAAACTGACATCCCTGTTTCTGCAAATTTTGAAACCTCTGTCATGCAAGACCCATGTGCCTCTCTGCTACAACTGTACTTATTAAAATAATAAAAGCATGTTACGAGTAGGTGTGAATTCGTATCCTTGACCACATCTCTGATTTTTTTTTTTTTAAACCAGGATTATTGGCTTAATGAGTATGGACACATGGAAAACGTTCAATGCATGTAGCCAAGTAGCATTACTGAATAATTGTGGCAGTTGAAACCTGTTACAATACCTGTTTCCATGTTTACTCACCAGCATTGAGAATTACTATAAATTGCTAATTTATGGAGCGCTTACTATATGTTAATGTGTTAGTCACTTTATATGCATTCTTTTACTTAACCTTCACAAAACATTGTAAGTTAAGTATTATCATTGGTCCCATTTTACAGATGAGGAAAGTGGGGGGGAAATCAGTATATTGTATACAGTCAAAGAGCTGACCAGTGTCTGCACAATCAGGAACAGAATCCAGATATCACTGCCTGGAGCCTGAGTGCTTAACCAGTCTACTGTCCTCCATCACTTTCTTCATCTAAAACTCTATGCCATTTAAATCTTTTCCCCTTTGAAAATCATGTTTTCAAATATTTGCAATTTAAAAGGGAAAATGATGTTTCGTTTTCCTTTATGTTAAAAATTTGTGTCTTTTTCTGTTATTTTCATCTATTTTGCTTTTGCATCGTATTACACATTTATGTACTGATTTGGCAATATTTTTACTATTGAGTTGTAAACTCCCTTTATATACTAAGGAGATGAACTGTTTGTCAAGTGTGGCAAATTGTGTAATAGTAAAAAAAAATTGGACAAATATAAATGTCCTAAAATAGGAGAATGTTTGAATACATTTTGCTGATTTCAGATGAATGTTAAAAAATAGCCAAATATTCCCTTTCAAACATAAGAATTTTGGCTCAAGTTTACAGTGGCTCTAGATACAAATGAGAATGTTTCTAGACAATCAGAGAAAATCAATTGGTTATTTAAATAACAGAAGCGTTTGGTTCAGATAATGACTGCTGAATGAAGAAATTCTGAATGTTGAGTAATGTGAAAGGCTCTGTTGCTGAGAAGAAAGAGCAGGGTAGATGCAATAGTGTAGAATCTGCATTTTTTTTTTTTACCAGTTATGCACAACCGTAGCAACAAAACTTAAAATTAAGCTAGCGGATAAGATTGCCAAAAAATAATTTCAACTCTCATGTTTAGAATATACAAAAAGAAAAACAAAACAAAACCAAAAAAACCATCATAAAATAACCCCAAACTTTGAAGTTTAACAATGGTGAGAGAGAGTTATTGTTAGTATTAAAAGAAACAAAATTAAGCAGACTACCATTTTATGCATCTAATATGCTGTCTTTTACTTCTTTATAACACTGGCACATTTGGGAGCCGTTTAACACCTTTTTTTACAATTCCTTATGCCATGTGGTCAGACTGTAATATTTACCCGAGTATTTTTCCCAAACCCTCTCTTTGTTACTTATTTACCTGCAAAGCACCGACCAAGAAAACGACTTCTTTTGCTTTATGCATTTCTGGTCTTATGAGTATAGGACCTAAGAAGTAAAATGTGCTAGTGACCAACCCAGTGTGAATAAACAATCATGGAGAACCTTGATTGGATCTCAGAATTTCTGCCTAGCTGTTCTCTCCTTTTCTAATTTTTTTGGGGGGTGTAGGAGTGGAGAGATAATTAGGTTTATTTATTTTTAGAGGAGGTACTGGGGATTGAACCTGTGACCCTATTCGTGCTAAACATGCGCTCTACCACTTGAGCTATACCCTCCCCACCTTCATTTCCTACATGATAGCAGTTTGCCTTTCTCGCAACCATACTCCTGTTTCCTGCATACGCTCCGTGCTATTCGTAGACACTAGTTTTTAAAATTAGCTCAGTAATTCATTTAAAAGCAAATAGACCACAGATTTATCTGATTTAATTTGATCACCATCTGGATAAGTCCTATGATTTATAAAGTACATTGAAAACCAACTAACTCAAAACAACGATGCTGCTTCTCATCTGGTTCAATGGTTCAATGTTTCTCAGCTCTGGTTCTGAGCAGCAGCATCTCCTGGGACTTTTTTAAAGTCTGAGTAACGGGGTTCCGCTCTGGGAAACTGAAATCCAGAATCTCTGGAGGTGGGCGGAGGCAACTTTGAAGTCTCCACGTGCATTGTGATCCTCAAATACATATATTTCTTTTCATATTCTTTTCCATTACAGATTATTACAAGATATTGAATCTAGTTCCCTGTGCTGTACAGTAGGACCTTGTTGTTTATCTGTTTTATATACAGTAGTGCTTATCTGCAAATCTTGAATTCCCAATTTACCCCCCTCCCCCTGGTAACCAAGATTTGTTTTCCATGTCTGTGAGACCTGTCACTCTTCATGTGACCTGCTACATGTGGCCCTAGGACTATTTTATTTTTAACTTGAGGATCAATTGATTTCCAAAAACACAGTTAGATGCATTGGATTCTGACCTTTCAGATCCACTTGTCATTAACACAACTGGAGAGCTAATCATTCACCCGCTGCCCATAAAACACACACGAGGCAGATTCTTCTCCTGGTTTCTTATTCCTTCTCGCTGCAGACTTTTGATAGCAGTTCTGCTGGCAAGGTGGCTGTCTGTGGCTGATTTCCCCCTGTGGTGTCTATAAGTTTCCATGTTCATTTTATTTGGAATTCCAGAACCTCCATGGCCATCTCAAATTCTAATTTTATGGACCAAGTGTCTCATTCCTTTATCTCTCTTCTCCAGATGAGATGCAGAAAAGAGAAAATAAGTTACTTGTTTATGGAAGCCACTCTCATTTTCTGATTTGCGTCAAGGGTGAAAAATCAAATTATTAAGAGGAATGGGCCCATTCTGTTCCCTTCAGGCAGCTTCCCATAGATATGATTTATTAAGTCAAGCTTTGATAAATCTTGGATTGCAGTGTTGGAGGTTGTAATTATAGGTAAGAACTTGGAATCTGGATATTATTGACTGCTGGTTAGAAGGAGTTTTATATGCTTTGATGGACAACTGGCCAGCAGGCCAGGGTAACTTTGTCTTATAAAAACACCTGACACGAATACCTGAATGGATGCCCACCTTGCGCACGTACCCAGGTGGGCAAGGAGACAATAAAGAGACATTCCAGTCGTACCTCCAGACTTGGCAGCAGTGGACCCCATCAACATGAACTTCCTGTGTTATAAACCCCCAGCTGTGTTGAGAAAATTAAAAAAAAAAAATTTTGTCAACCCAGAATTCCTCTTCACAAAAGTAGTAGAGACAGAAAACACTTTTTATTATTGAATTAGTATTAAACCAGAATGTGATGTCTGTCCCGGACCAGCACGAAGAGGTTGCAAAGCCCAGATGGCATCTCACCCTTCATGTAGCCAAGCAGGTTTAACTCATTACATGTATGTTCTCGACATAAACAATAGTTCAGTTTCTCCCCAAGGAAAAGGATTTGACAGCACCATGCATTACACGCAGTTCATCCTAAATCACCCTGGTGACTGGGGGGCCCCCCGCTTTAGTCAACTGGCTCTACACAAAGGAAGAATACACTTTTCATATCTTTATGGCAGGAGGCGGTTTTACGACACGGAGCCAGGTGTCAGTTAATGTTAGGCTCCTCCCCTCCCTGGGAAGCTAGGAGAAACTAGCAGATAAGGCTGCCATCTCCCTGGGATGTTTACCTTCAAAGGAGATTGCTCTCAAGTCCTTGAGAAAGACTTTCCTGAGTCTTAAAGCCGACAAAATGCCCATCTCGTTTTCAAAAGGATTTATCTACATTTCGGACAGAGGGGTGTGTACCTAGAAGGACCAGTTTTCTGAAATAAATTTTTTAAGAACAGGGAAGTGAAATCTCTTCCTTTATTTTCAACAAGGAGAATTAAGCCTCTTTTTAGAAATTTCGATTTGTCCTTACACCTGGTTGACGTGGGGGCAGAATTGAGGTCCAAGAGCATCTGACTCTGACGTAGCCAATAAAAAGAATCAGTTGTGACTTATGTTCTTTTCTAGGGACTTGGTTGAAAATACTGTGGGAGAGGTGGCGGGCTGACGATTCTGGACTTTCAAAGTCATTTCAATCCATGTATGTCAGGTTTTACATTGTAGTGAATCATGGCGAAGCTGAACGGAAGTCAGAGAGCAGGAGGATGGATATTCCTGTGTGTGCTGGTTTTTTAAGATACCCCCCTCCCCCGCCAAATAATAGAATGGGGGGAAATAACTATTTGGAGCTCCGGTCATCCAGATATTAAATGTTTTGACCTCAGATTCAATGTTGTGTCCCCTAGACTCCATTTTACCTGCTTTATACCAACCCTGCCACCTTTACAGGGCCTTACTTACTAAACTATCATTGCTTCTGGCTTATGGAATCTGGCACTAGATCTTGTATTTTTAACCCCCAAATTAGTAAGCATGTAAGTGTCCCAAATGCATTTAAAATCTTTTGGGAAAAAAACTGAATATGTAGCAGTTAATAAAGTATGATGTACCTTTTCTGGAATTGACTATTTACTCTGGAGACGTGAGGTCTGGTTTCATGTTGACAAGAACATACATGGAGGTCATTTTGCTTTCATCTGGCAGACAAGAATATTCCAAGTGGGTTTTGTATTAAAAGGGAACGCAAAATCAATTTACACAGCACATTCTTTAAAAAAGTGCTTTCTGAGATGTTGGTTTAAAGTTTCACCACACTACATCACTTATTACCTAAAGTTAACTCTAAACAAACCAAATTAAAAAAAAAAACCCAAATTGGAAAGTGACTCCCTTTAAAATGATGATTTTCTAAATGTCTGAAGGTCTTTCTTATTTACATTTTCTTATCCAAAGTAAGTGTGTTGTTCCACGGGCCATATGATACAGAACTGAGCCTTCACGGCCAGGGGGCCTGTCTGAAAATACGGATTTGTTCATTTATTTGATTAATGATCGTCATCTTTCTCAGATGTGGAGATTGGTTTTTTCCCCAAGTTACTGAGCTCTTTACCCCTACTGAGATTGGCAGAGGGAAGTAAAAACTTCACAATGTGTCCACAATCATGACTCCACCTGTCACAGCATAAAATGCATTCAAACCAGCCGCTGAATCGCGGTACCAGACATGCCTTTGACCTCCCGGTGGGTTCAGGAAGTGCTGAGAAACACCGCTGAGGCCGCCAGCATCGTGTCGGGGGATGGCCTACCTGGTCCCCTTCAATCTGATTTAATTATTCCATGTCCAGTATTTTATTTGACATTATGATCCTGTCTACAAATGTATCCTTATAAATCTTCTGTGTAAACTCTTTTGGTGACGGTGGGTTTACTGTTTACAAGCCAGACACTATTTATGTCTTCATGTGGCTGAGACAAACTAATGACTGAATAAAACGACAAAAACAAACGGGAAACACTGAACAAACTTGGGTTTAAGTTCAAATTCCACGGCCTTGGGCGCGATATGTAATATTTGGAGCCTCCATTTCACTCTCCATTTCTGTGAAATGAGATCAAAGGATTATGGTGAAGATTTGCATTAATGCATGGAAAGTGCTTAGCATATAAAACACATAGCGCTTAATAAGTGTCAGCCTAGTGGTAATGATTTCTTGAAATCACTTGTCACAGTAACTCCCAGATGTTGCTTCTTTCAGGAAAATCAAATACGAGGTCGTTTTTATTTGTTAGAGAGAAAAGGCGAGGGAATTGAATCATTTTCTCCTTTCATTCTAAAGCTTCGGCGAATTCCAGGCGATGGAAGCTACAACTCACTTATTCCGTGACTGTTGATTTTCTATGACCGGAGCAAATCAGTGCGGGATTGGAGCTACCTCCTGTTTCTAGTCGCTTTGTCCCACCTCCTCCTTCTAGCCTAACAAATGCAGCTTCTCCGTGATGCGGTTGTATGTCCCTGTTTCCTCATCCTGCTCAGCCGCTTGGCCACGCCGCACGCAGCCTTCCTGTCTGCCTTCCTTACACCTTGCACGGCCCCGCTGTTCCCCTTGGAGCCAGCCCTGAGCCACAGCTCCCTCACACCACTGCTTCTTCCCCCTGTGATCCCGTCCAGGACAGAGCAGGGAGAGCAGCCTGCAGAAGAGAAGCTGACCTCCCTTGTTTTCCGCCTCGAGATGTTCAGTCATGGCCATTTCCTTCCGTTGGCATCACTTCGTCACATTGTTCCACTAGGGTGCGGTTCCAGAACTAAATTTCCCTTCCGCCCTCCTCTCTGACGGGTTCCTTTGTACTTCTTCCTCGACTTGTATAATCTGCTAACACCTAGCTCCACTCAGTCAAGTTCATCTTATCTGCTCCAGACAGTGTAACCCTATCCAATAGGAACACGTAGAGATGGATGGAGAACCAAGACACGATTCGATTGGCAGCATTAGGAAGCTAACTGAATCAATATGTGAGAAAAGGGCCAGAGGTCCATTTGCTGTCTCTCTTTTGTGCTGTGCCGTTTGGCAAAAGCTGGGACTGAATCCAATCCCCGTTCACTCTCCCTCCCTGTTTTCGAGGATTACATTTTGGGGAGTGATGCTAAAGGAAGAGGACGGCAGCGGGCAAGTGACTGAAGGGTGAGGAGTTGTGGGCGGCGTGGGGCTCTTCCCTACGGTGCCCTGCCCGTCCCAGCCACCCGCACCCCTTGCGGAGACACAGCTCTGCTGGTTTCTCCAGAGACCACAGTCTGATGTGAACAAACAGCTGCGTGTCTTTATCCCACATTAACTGCATAACAAGAAAAATCTATCGAGGAAAAAAAAATGAACAGAAGTTCCTTTCTTAGAAACCCTTTTTTAATGTGAGATGCTCTGTCTGAATATGAATGTTTACATTTGGGGGTGTGGCTTTAAAAAGTATGTACCCCCATGGACCTGACTCCTCTTTTCTCTGATTTTGCAGCAATGAAGATGGAGCAGGAGATGGAACCATAGACCGGGCTGAAGTTTTTTGGAGTGCTGGTGCTAATCACTTGCTAGATTTAACTTTTATTATTATCTTTATTGTTTTCAGTCTTAGCGTTTTCTGTATGAACCGCAGCACAGCAGCAGACCTAAAAAAGCCTCGCGCCGGCACAGAACGTCACAGCATCACTAACGCCCGGCGTAGGAGACATTTACCTACAGCTTCTCCCATCTTCTGGTAGAGCCTTAACGCCTTCTGTTAAGCTGACAGCAATACTGATGCGCCCCTGTGTTTAGCAGCCAAATAAAGAAGAAATATGAGTAAATAGAAGAATGGGTGTGGCAATTTTTCAACACCAGTTTTATTTAACGCATACGTTACTTCCTGAATCAGGCTATATTCCCCTTCTGCTTAATTTTTTTGTTTTACATGTTAATAAAAAAAAAAAAACTACTAAAAGAAATGAATCCACGCCTGCTCTCAGGGTTTCACTGAGGAGCTCTTGAATGTGAGAATGTTGGCATTTCACCAAACACACACTGTTATCCTGTTCTGGCTGGATTCTCCCGTTGACGGGACAGCCAGCCATGTTGAGCAACCAGTCGCTGGAATGTGCCTAACATCACTGTCTCTCTGTCCACCACCCCATGATTCTTGTCGAGGCTGCTTCAGAGTCAGTTTGTGCTCATAATCTTGGGAGAAGCCAAGACCATAAAGCAAAGCAGACTGTGACAGTCCTGGGAGCCGACGCTCTGGCACAACCGGTGCCAGTGCCCGCGCCCGCCATGTTGGCTGTGTTCAGATTCTTTCCCAGCTGCCGTCCCCAGTAGCCTGTCCTCACCTTCTCTAAGTGGTTTCATTTTTTAGCCCTCTGCCCAGCTGGGAAGCCTGGGGCCACCCCTCAGGAGGAATCCACAGTGGTTCTGGACAGTGAGCTCCTGGCATCAGAGGAGCCTCAGTAAAGGCTACTTATCCTTGCTCACAACCCATGTTCCCCTTGGAGCCAGCTCTTTCTGGGCCACAGCTCCCTCAGACTACTGCTTCATTATCCCCATCATCCGGGGCAGAGCAGGGAGAGGTGCTCACAGAAGAGCAACTGACCTCCCTCATCCTCCATGCGCCATTTTGGAATGCCCCGTTGTCCGTCATCAGCTGGCACCTGGAAATGCAGCGTCCTCATCGTCCCCTCCATGAGTGGGTAAGGAGCGATGGAGCCTCAGTCAAGCCTTCTGCTCATCTCTCCTCCCCCAAACAAAAGCTACTCGTCCAGCTGCTAAATTGTGTGCGGCATCCCTTCCAATTATTGATGATAACCTCTAGAATTTCCAGTGTTCCATCTCAGGTGTAGGGCACCCCCCTAAGTGCAGCACATGAATTGAATCTAACATTTACAGTGAGCCTCTGAGGTAGGTAAGAGTGTCACTCATATTTTATGTTTGTGCAAATGGATTCCAAAAAATTCAATCAAGCTGGTAAGTGGTAGAGACAGAATGAGAACCCAGATAATCAGGTTCCAAGACCAAGCCATTTGTTCAATCATTTGTCCATTCATCTCTGACCCTGGGAATAAAGGATTGAGTTCATCACACTCCTTGGTTCATGGCTATCATAAGTTTGGGCAAGACCCCTCTCCTGTGTGCTTGTTGATTGGATATTTGACGAATTAACTTTTATAACAATTTCTATCTTCCTGTCTCCTGCCATAGGCACATATTCTTGTGTTTAATGAATATACATTCTTTACAGATATATGTTTTGAAGATGTGCATTGTGTTTCTCTGCATAGATATTTAGTAAATGTAGATGGTATAGCTTATATTCTGTCTCTTTTCTTTTTTCTCCACTCAGCACGATGGTTTTTAAGCTCTATCCACAGTGTTCTGTAAACGTCTAGTGAATTACTTCCTCACCGCTGCCCGCTGTGGTTTCGTCACTTCTCACCCACCCACCTGCCCAAGGTGGGCTCTCTGGTTGCCTCCCTCCACCAGGAGCAGTCGTGATGCGCTTTGTTGCATGTAACCTTTTGTGGACCTTTGTGAGAATTTCCCTGGACTAGATACCCAGGCTTAGCGTTGTTTAATTTTAAGCCTCCATGTGCTTAATTTGACTGAATCCTCCCAGATTGCCATTCTCTAGGATGGAGGCGCTCATTTCATTCCCACCAGCAAGGCGTTAGTGCTCTTATACCTCCAAGCATCTCTCTACTTGGATCTCTGTGCCTTGAGACATCAGGCTTTACTCTCACTGAGGGCAACGTTTAGGACAGGAAGTTTGTTGGAACAGGGGTCCCATTCGCCCTACCTTTTCCCGTTCTCAGAGGCTTTTATACCCTCTAACTGTGCAGCTGCCATTCAGGTATTGTCTTCATAGCACTGATGGAGACCTTGAACCCGGAGGTACAGACTGCATCTTAATTTGCAGGCAGCTATTTGAACGTCTCGTTTTCAGATCTTTTCCCTCCCAAACCAAGTGGCTTCTTGATCTTCTTGAACAGAAAGAGTTCCTTTCCTCAGATTCCTTTCGAAGAAGTAAAGTAATAATAAGTTACGCCAGAAATCAACAAGGGGTCGTATCCAAAAATTTCATTTAAAAAATCTGTCACAAAATGTTTCCCTCTTCTTCTGTGACTTCACAGAAAGTAAAAATATTACAAAACGTAAGCAAGTTGGAATCACTGCAGTAAAACAAATAAAAACTAAACCCAAATGGTCGTTCGTGTGGTTATCCGATGCCCTGGGCAGCTGGGCCGGACTCCCCTCCGATGAGCAAGTTGAGCTTGAATCACAGCCTGGACTCTGATCTGCCCCTCCCCTGAGGGGCTGATCGCTTAAACTCCGTGGGCCTCCGTTCTGGGAAATTTGCTGTTTTCAGGTCTCTGGTGCAGCCGCAGAGATCTCCGGCCCCAGGACCATCCTCTACAGCAAAGGGGGAGGAGAAACTTGACCCTCGGCTTGAACCAGCTGGGAGTCTCATGTGTGGTCACGAGTTGAATGACAAGCCTTGGTGAAGGTGACCTGTGCTTTTCACTGTAGCTCGGAGGGAGATGGTCACTCCGGGGGAGACAGTGAAACATGCTGTTGATTAAAACCTCACTTGACTTTCCGGAAAAATGCCCAGAAAGCTTCTCAGTTTCTATTGACTGGCTGCGTGAGAGCTGCGCTCACTTTAGATTTAAATGGGGCAGGATATATAAAGCTGAGACTGCATATCAGGTGTATCAGCTCTGAAACCCAGAGAGTCTTCTTTTTTTTATATATATAAGCTACCTTTTTAGGCTTATTAAAAATATTTCATGTCAGTCCATTTCTTAAGTAGTACGTGCTTTATCTCTACAACTAATAGAAAAATATAAATGGAAACCAGCAGCTTGACTGAATGGGCCTTGCACCTTGCCTCCTACCCCCAGCCATGCCTAGAGCTAGAAGTTAACTAAGAAAATATGCCTTGTACACTTGATAAGGTACTGCTTTGTGAACTGCCCTGGGGAGTGAGCGTCAGGCATTTCTGACAGAGAGAGTGTCCTTCGCTGTCGGGTCCAGCCCAGACACAACCTCGGGGAAGCTCTTCCTGGCAGACACTTCCAGGTCAGCTCTCAGGGCGTGAAAGCTGATCAGGCCGTCACAGTCATCTCAGGCCCCTAGCTCTGGCAGTGTCCCAGACTCTCGGCACCTTTACCAGATTCAGGGATGGGAGGAGGGTGGGCAAGAGGATCAGGAAAAAAAAAAAAGCAAATGGGTTGTCAAATCAATCTTTTTTTTTTTAGATTTATTTATTTTATTTTTATGTTTGTTTTTGCAGGGGGGGTAATTAGGTTTATTTATTTATTTATTTAAAAAAATGGAGGTACGGGGGATCGAACCCAGGACCTCATGCATGCTAAGTACGCTCTCTACCACTGAGCTGTACCCTCCTTCCTCAAATCAATTTTTCATTTTAAATCCAGTCACAATTCTGCAGTTTCTGAGTGCTTCTCAACTTAATCCCCAGCACGCGCACACACACACGCACACACACATGCACACACACAAAGTTCCTCTCCCTTACATAACTACACACACACACAAATGGACACACTTCTGTACTTCATTACTAGAAGCTGCATTATAAGCATTCTTTTTTCATTCTGATGGCTCTAGAGTATCTAAACTTCCCTTTACTTGACTATTTCAATACAGACCAGTGAAGACCCACACGGTGGTTTGTGTAAGCTTTTACACAGATCCGAGGTGTAAGGGGTTGAGACAACTCTTTCGAGCCAGAAGGGCAAACGTCTGACATCAGTCTCCCCTGACCCCATCCTGCAGTCGTGGAGAGCCCTTTCCTGGTCACGGTCTTGAGCTATGCAGTCTAGGTTTGGGTTTAGAGTCTCCCGCACAGAGTTCCAGGCAGCCATCATCAATGCGTATAGTTTTATGTTCAAGATGAAACCTGTTACTGCCTGTGCCCTCCAGTGTTGCAAGTTAGCTCTTAGACGACACTTCCCTCTGCTCTTCTTCCTCCTCCCCAAGGACCTGATGGTCTAAATCAGCCCAGATGCCCAGACCTCTCCTCAGCCCTGGGCACATGGGGCTTATGCTCTGGGATCTGCACTTCAGGGGTCCTGAGCCTTGGAGTGCTTTCCTCAAAATTGTCGGAACCCCTCTTTGGTTGCTGGAATGAGTCAAGGTCAACAGCACCACCCAAATGGGGCATCCTGAGTTTGGACAAGAAAATTCATGGGCCCTAGTCCCTCTTTCTCCCATTCAAGGTATCCCAACCCTGTGTATCATGCTTGGGTCAGCCAGGTACCCTAAGATGCACAGAGACTCATACCTAGAGGGTTGTCCCATGGTCCTGTGGCCAGGACCCAGATATAGGGAACAGATCTGTTGAGTGGGTCACTGTGGCTACCCTATGAGTTATTTCTTTCACAGGATCATGCATGATCGGGCCTCTACCTGGTGCTGACACGCTGATTTTCGCTGACTCAAGTTGCTTACACAGGCAGAGAGGTCATGAAACATGGTTATGTCTTCCTGCAGTGTCAACACCACTTGTCTTCCACTGCATCCTTCCTTCCTACCAATTTCTAAAAACCACGATTTTTTTTTCCTGCAGAAAAGAAATACACTCCTCTCAATATCTGGCTTCTAAAAACTTACCTTGCTAGTTATTAGTGCCATTGGAACCCACTGTTTCTGATGGGGTAAGAAGGAACATGGACCTAATTCTGGTCAATGAGACTTAAGAGGATGTCTACTCAGGGTCTTCTAGTAAAAATTTCTTCGTTCTTAAAAAGAGACACAATGGGGTGGGCAGTGAAGCTAGCAAGATGGCAGAACAGGAAACTCTGTTCTCTCCATCCTCCCAAAGAGACACAAATTCAATAACCATACAAGGACCAGCTTCCTTAGTGGGAAATCCAGAAGCCAGCTAGGAGGCTCCCACATTCTTGGCAAGCACAAAACCAGGTGCATCAGACCCAGTAGGAAAATGTATGGCACCTTCTGGCAGTACTCCTACCCCGGACATAGCACCGTATAATTGAGAGGAAGACTCTCAGCTACCGGCTTCTCCCTGGGGAAGGAAATAGGAGACTGGATCTACTGCCAGCATTCTGAATTCTGGAAGTCTACTCAAAAGGACTGATTTCTGTCTCAACTGTCTTGGAGAATGTATGAGAACTGGTATAATCTAGATGCTGGGGAGCTGCTGAGAACAAAAAAAAAAAAGAAAGAAAGAAAAGGCTTGGATGGTGTGTGGTGTGCTCATGCTTCACAGAACAGCAGAAGAAGACACCAGAGGGATCAAGAGATTCTAAGCTCCTGAAGAAAGAATAGAAAAGAAAAGAAAAAACCCAGCAAATTCATCTAACTAGGAATCCACACACACATGTCCGGAGAAGGCACATCCACAGAAATTAGTGTGGGATGTCATAGAGAAAACTAAACACACTGCAATCCTGAATTTGAATTGGAATGTTAGAATTAGTTCTGTTCACTGAAGATGCCTCGTAATAATGGCTGACCCCGTGTCAGTGAAATCTCTACCAACCTGAGTCTCATCTTCAAATACTATATCCCATCAAAAGCAGCTCTGGCTTCTTGAACAAACAGCTGGTTTATATTCTGGGGCAGGAAATGTACAAGCTGAACAAGGAAGCTGTACACTGCAGTCGTGTCCGGAGGCCTCAGGAGCCGAGTGGAAGAGCTCTCACTGGCCAAAGATGGAACAATTTAAGTTTCCATAAGGATAACATGGAAATCAATGGAGACCCGTGAGTTTCTAATAAGACTATGAAGTAAATTCATCATGTCGAAAAGTGACAGGAAACTAATCCATCTTGAAAACTGGACGAATGAAGGGAGAGCCTGAAGCTTTATCCTGGCTTTCCTATGTGAGTCATAGACCCCGGGCAATTACGCAGGGGATGGAAAGAAGCGTCTCCTTACAAAAGCACTCCAGCTAATACATGAAAAGAAAAGTGATGGGATGTATTATTTTGCAAACTCCAGTGGATTAATGGATCTAGACATTGAGCGCCAATGACTGCAAACATAAAAAAATGAGGGACTATTTATTGCGTATTGCGTGCCTCTTGGTTAAGGTATGTCACTACGAAGAGTCTTTCAAATGGACTGGAGGTGATCTGGTCCAACCTCCTCATCCAGCTGCTAATTTCCAAGCCTTCTAGATGATGGAAGAATACACCGAATGATGTCATGAGGATGCAGTCGAAAAAATCCAGATTGTGGGAAACCGTGTAGGACAACAAACATGAACATGAACTTTTTAGTTGATGTCTGATTTAAAAAAAAAGTGAGAAAGAGATAGAGGAGGAGCCTGTAGGTTAAAATAAATTTTAAAAACTTATTTTAAAAAGGCAAAGGTAAGGTCTAGGGATGAACACGTGGGTGATAAAAAAAAAACATAGAAACAGAGGAAGCAATTACTAGAGAGGTCAGGTGACTCTTGGAGGGAGCAAGGATGCCATGAC
The DNA here is from genome assembly GCF_048564905.1 of Vicugna pacos. Lineage (NCBI taxonomy): Eukaryota > Metazoa > Chordata > Mammalia > Artiodactyla > Camelidae > Vicugna > Vicugna pacos. The sequence goes on along the minus strand of NC_133006.1, from coordinate 7,818,089 downwards.
TGGGATGGGACATGTGCAGGGGACACCAGGGTGGCTGACGAGGCTCTGGTTGTTGACTTGGGTGGTTATGAGGGTATTTTCCTTATAATAATCCAATAAGCTGCAAAAAAGAACAAATACTAATTAAGCACTTATTTGTAAATCCTGAATATATCATCCTTCCATAATCCACAATCTATAATCCACCCATTCTAAGTACATTGTCCATCGATACATTACTACCTTTGTGAAAATCATAGTTCAAATTAAATGAGTTCTTATTATGTCCTTCGCATTACTCTAAGCTATATATTTATTTGTATTATGTCATTATAGACTATTGTTATTTTCATTTCACAGATAGGAAAGTCTGCCATGCACCGAGATAATTTACGACCATGGTAGATATTAACAAAATTAGTGCCAAAATGAAAAGACGTGATGGGATGGAAATTAGAGGTAGTTTTCATAAGTTGAAAGTGATAAAGAAATGGGTGAGTATGGCACAGATGGGAAAACTGAGGCACAAAGATGTTAAGTAACGTGACTAAACTCACATAGTTACTAGACCTCCTTGGAGCTGAATATTATTCACGTAAGGGAAGGTTTCTGGCTAACTCGGGTCGCAAAAGCAGCTTGCAAAGAGAGTGTGGGTTTCAGGTTTATTAATTACTTGCTTCTTTCACTCATTTCACAGTTTTTTTTTTGTTGAGCATCTCCTCCGCGCCGGGCACTGTGCTGGGGGCTGTGGTTACCTCTGGGCTCTGACGTTGCTTGCAGACTTGCAGAAAGACAGAAGGTACCACAAGGTGTGTAGCGGTGGGATGGGGAGCGGTTTCCTTGAGGAGCGGAGGGTGAGGCTGAGACAGGATGAAGTGCGGTTCACCAGGTGGAGGAGGGTGGACACAGTGGCAGAGAGGGAAGTGCAGGCGAAAGGGGCACAGACGGGGAGGGGACATTCTAGGAACTGTGGGGAAAGGCTTTCTGAGTCTTCCTGGTACCTGCACCTCAGCTCTTTCCATGCAGAACCTCTTTAAGGGCTATTGACCTGGGAAAAGCAAAACCAGACTAAGTGAGCACCAAACACTGGCCTCCGAAGTGAACCGGAAATGCACTGAACTGGCTGCAAATGACAGTCTCTCCTCTGTCTCTCATTTTAACTGAATGACATACACAGTCAACTCATTCAGGAGACTGAGCTGAAGGCACCTGAGCTGAAATGAAATGCCATCCAGGCTCACTCGGGGTGGACCTGGGGGGCTGACTTGGTGCCCATGCGAGGGACCTCATGCTGTCACGTACCATCGTGTTAGTAAGTTTCAGAAGAGTGACAAGTGACCATCCTGGGAGGGACTTGAGAGACTGGAAGTCCCCGTGTTGAGGAAGAGATCAGCCTCAGTGAACTGAAAGTTTCTCTCCAACTGTTTTTCCTAAGATAAGACCATTAGACTAGCCTCAGAACTGAACAACGGTTGAACACGACTTTATTACGACTGAGGGCATGTGGAAGCTCTGAGCTGTGTTTTGATAACTTGCTTTCAACTTGGAGTGGCTGATTTGAGGACCATCCCCTCTGTCCACAGGCCTAGGACCCTTCCCTGCTGGCATGGACTGGTCCTCTCTCTGGGGATGCACTGGCCCTGCCTTAGGCTCAGGTCTGACTGTGGCTGGGGCTCACATCCCAACACCTGACAGCCTTGTTTCCTTCTCAGTGGGCTGTAGGAGGGAGGACACTGGCTCAACCTCTGGTTCTTGGAGTGAGTGGGGCCAAGTCCCTGGCTCTGTTTGGGCCTCGGTCTCTTCATCTGTGAAGTGAGGATTCCACCCCCTTCCTCACCAAGTGATATCTCAGAGTCTAGCTGGAATTTACACCCTGAGGTTCTCTGATTAGTATGTCCCAAACAATGTTTCACTAAACAAAAATGACTGAATGAGGTTGTTAACCCTGGCCAGTAGACCAGGGGAAGTGTGGTCAAAGCTTCAAAGTTCACCAGCGGACTCTTCATTAACCAGGCCATCCAAGCCCTGAGTTATATGACATGATCTTCCTAGGCAGTGGTCCGTGGAAATTCTGAAACAGCTAACAATTGTGTCTTACAGATTCCATCACATGTTACCCACGTGGTCGGCCTTGCTTTTATAATTCTAGTTCATCAGCTATATCAGCTAAGGCTTTTTTGTTGTGATTATTACAAGATATTGAATATAGTCCCCTGTGCCGGACAGTAAGACCTAACTGTTGATCTATTTTATATATAGTGCTAGTAGCTGCAAATCCTGAACTCCCAGTTTATCCCTCCATCCCCCACCTCTTCCTGCCCTTGAGTCTCTATCTCTGAGTTTTCTATCTCTGAGTCTGTGCTGTGTCTATTTTGTGTCTTTTTTTTTTTAGATCCCACATATGAGTGATATCACATGGTATTTTTCTTTCTCTTTCTGACTTACTTCATTTAGTATGAAAATTTCTAGGTTCCTCCATGGTGCTGCAAATGGCATGATTTTATTCTTTTTTATGGCCGAGTAGTACTCCATTATATAAATACACCACAACTTTTTAATTCATTTTTATGTAGATGGAAATTTACATTGCTTCAAGGTCTTGGCTATTGTAAATAGTGCTGCTGTGAACATGGGGGTGCATGTGTCTTTTGAAATTAGAGTTTCCTCTGAAAACTCATAGTTTCCTTTTCTCCCTACCTTCTTTCTCTGATACTCCTAATATTTTCTTCATCAATATGATTTCCTGTATTATTTGTATTTCATATTTTGCTACCAAAATTCCTCAGAGCTGGAAATTTTTTTCTTATTCTTGAAGTTTTTAAAAAAAAATCCTTTCTTATTCTTATTCTTATTTTTGCCTATTCTTATTCTTAAAATTTTTTTTCCTTTCTTATTCTTATTGGCTTTCTTATTTCTAATTCCTATGGTAAAAACAAAAGAGCATAGTCTTTGAACTAAGACAATCCTGGATTTAATTCTCTCTCTTTTTAAATTATTAGAGTTGATTTTAGGAAAGTTTTGACCTCTCTGAGCCTCTGTTTTCACAGCTGCTCAATGGAGAAACTATAGATCACTTTATGCATTGTTGTGAGGATTAAAGGAGAGAAGTGAAGGGCTGATATCACATCCTAGACAACGAAGTTTAGTTTTCTGTGCCATCTTTCAGATTACCAAAAACAACGTCCAGAGTCTTTATCCTTTGCCTTTTAGCCTTACTCATATCAGCCAATCTCTGCATCCAGAGTAGCCCAGGTGAAGGAAAGAGGACACCATGTATGCGCTCATTTGTGGGTGTTTGAAGTCGGGATTTAGAATTGTAAACCGACTATACGTCAATTAAAAAAAGAAAAAAACCCAACAACAATGCATTTGAGCTTCAAGCCCAGAGCCAGATAAATGCGATCACAGATGCTTATGGTAGGTCCCTCACGTCTCCCGAGATGTCTTTCCCGTGTACCTGTGAGTACTCAGGCCTGTACTTCATAGGGGACCGGCTTGCTCAGAGTCTGGGTGGGGTCTTGAGGGCAGGAAGATATACACATAGTACCTCATGTGGACTTGAGGAGAGGACTTCCTTAGATTGGGATAGACTTTGTTAACATGATACGATGTTCACGTCCTTAAGGATAAGGAGGAATTACTCAGGCAAAATTAGGGAGATGGGATTGGCGTTCTAAGCCTCAGACATCACAAGAGCAAAGGTCTAAAGGAAGAAGGAGCACATTCTGGGTGCTGTATTTCAGCACAGGGTTTGAGGCGGTCCCCTGGCAGCGGACTCTAGGACAAAGACGTCAGTGGAAGAAGTTATTGGGAAGTGCGTCCCCTTGACAACACCTGTCGGGGAGGGAAGGAGGCAGGTCGGGGCAGGAGGGGGAGGAGCTGGGCTGTGATGTGGTTACAGCAGAGGTCTCGGTCTGTCCCATGGTGAGTTCCAGCACTGGGATGGCTCCTTCAACTTGTCAGAGATGGAAGTGAGGAGAGAGTCTTTGTATTTTCCACTGACCTTGGATAAGTGTTTCCCAGGGGTGAAAAAGCACCCTTGGGTGAGGCAGCTTCCTTTTGGTAGAAGGCAGCTCCCAAAAAGGGTTTCAGCTGTGAGCTGTGAGCCGGCCACCTTCCAGTGACAGGGGAAAATCAGGACTCGGGACTTGAAGGCGCTCTGGGCGGCACTGCACAGCATCCACTTAGAAGGAATGAAACTGTAAAAGATGCAGTTAGAGAAAAAAAGCACATGGCAGGTAATCCAGGGCCTCATAAATCACATTTACAGGTTTGGACTCTGTTTTTAAGGCAACGGGGAGCTACTGAAGGATTTTAAGCTAGAGGTTAAGTCAATACAATCATTTTTGTATTTTAAAAGGATCACCTCGGCTGCTGGGTTGAGAACTGATTTGTGAGAGAACGCTGGAGTCAGGGAGCCCTGTGGGAAGTTGCTGCAGTCATCAAAGTGACGTGATGCGAGTCTGAATTTACAAAGTGGAGGCGGGAGTAAAGAAAAGCGAACTGATTAAGGAGATACAGGGAAAGCAAAATTAAGGGTACCCGCTTGTTGATTGACGGGATGTGGCATGATGAAGAGAAATGGCTGAAGCCAGGGTTTCTGCACTGGGAATCAGAAGTAGGAAACTTGGCCAAAGATAGTGCTGTGTGGTTTTCATTCCTGGTTTCTTCCTCCTGCCACGCGGACAGCCACCCTTGATAACACGCTTGCAGTGAGGAGAGACCGCGTAACTACCGCTGGATAAGGAAATATGAGCGAAAGTGATGGAGTGATGGATGTGCTTCTGGTGGGGGGAGTGGTGGGTGGCAATTAGCCCTGTGCCATCCTCTAGCCTCTTTCTTCCTCTTTGGCAAGAGGCAGGGAGGCCAGATGTGGAGATGTTAGAGCCACAGAATCAAAGCAGCAGAGAAAACTGAGTCACACCGGTGCAGGACAGCTGCTTTGGATTGTTGCCCAGTCAAGAGAGGAGGACCTCGTGTGAGCTGGAAATAAACTATCTATGTTATGCTTTGAGATTTTTGGAGCTGTTTGTTCTTACAGAATAAGGCTAGCCTATCCTGACAAATACTGGAGCATAAAAAGAGTGCGTGCGCGCGCGTTTGTGTGTGTGTGTGTGTGTGTGTGTGTGTGTTGGGGGTGGGGCTGGGGGCAAAAAGAGAGTGGAGTGGAAAAGGCAGACTATAAATTTTGTTAATTTTTTTTAGCTTGTTTATTTATTTTTCTAACAGAGGCACCGGAGATGGAACGCAGGACCTCCTGCAGGCTAGGCATGCACTCCACCACTGAGCTATATACCCTTCCCACTGCACACTGCAAATTCTGTTTTACACATACTGAGTTTAAGATAACTCAGAGAGATTTAAGCGGGCATGGCCAAAACATGGTTAAAATGAGGGTGAGGTTTAAAGCAATATTTAAACTGGGGATATAGATTTTGAAAGCCATCGTAGTCCATAAATGAAGCCATGTGAGGAATGAGGTGCTAAAACAGCCTGATCTAACATGATCTGAGCGTGTTATTTCCCTGGGAATGGACTTTGTTGGCTAAGTCCTTTACAGAAAGCAATAGAATTCCGGAAAACGTTACCCTTTACTTTTTAAATTGCATAAGTCAGTCTCCATATCACCAAACAGGATAAAGCTCATTTCTTTGTTTCCCTCCATCAGGATGCTGAAGGCATCAGGGCGCCCAGCTTGAATGTAAGCGCCAGAGCCAGCTTCAGCCTCAGAAGAGCGAGTAAGCCAAACAATGCCTGTTAAACAGCCGGTTTCTACCTAAATGATGTCTTAACCGGGGACTTGTTTTGAAAAATTAACTTAAAAAAAAACTCCTTGGTTCCACAAATGTAAATCAAATAATTTGCAATATATTGTTATTGACAGCTTTAATGCAATCTGAGTGTCATTACTTTAGACACAGAAGCTGGGAGAGCTCTCCGGTGATGTAAATTTTACTTAATTGAACTCGACTTTATAAGGCTGCCAAGTCTTGCTTTGGGGGGAGAGATGTAAGAGACAGAATCTGGTATGAATTCAGTCTGCACTGTGTTTGAACAGTTGCCTATCCTTGTTTGGATGTCTTTTTTGTGTTTCTGCTTAAGAGTTGGTCCTTAGCTGCCTAAACTGACTCAGAGGTCAGCAGCAAACCTGTCGGGGTGAGATCTGCACCCGTGTCGCAAAAGGAGCAGAAACGCCAAAGTAGGTTTGACTTGGCTCAGTCTACACTGAGCCAGTGTGGTCTACACTGCTGATGTCCTTCACACAGACAACTCACATAGGAGAAAATATGCTGACCTGCTATATTTACTGTCATTTCATCCAGAAACTGAGTCACTGAAGGATTAAGTGACCTATCAAAAAATACACCAAAATGTGAGGGCCAAAGCTGGAACCCAGGATTTGTTCTCTTCGATTCCAAACCCCACTCTTTCTCTTCTTGAATGCACTGTTTTAATGAGATCATTTCAGGTGTGTTATTTATATCCCTTTATAGTGTATAAGGGATGTGTTCCTATTTCTTTCTTTGTTGTTTTTGGTGGGGGGGGGGTTGTGATTAGGTTTATTTATTAATGGAGGTACTGGGGATTGAACCCAGGACCTTGTGTATGTCAGGCATGCACTCTGCCACTGAGCTATACCCTCCCCCTGTTTCTTTTTTCTTTTTTTTTGTCCTTGGAGCTTTGAAACATTTTAGATATAGTTGTTAGTCTCTGTTCTCCCTTGTGTGTGTTTGTAATAATGGAAACACTTCCCTTCTCTCTCTTTTCCCTAGGGCTGCTGCTCAAAATGACCCAGCTTTGGATAAAGAGGCTGTGGTATATCTATACAATGAAATACTACTCAGCCATAAAAAAGAATAAAATAATTCCATTGGCAACAATGGAGATGGAACTGGAGATTGTTATTCTAAGTGAACTAAGCCAGAAAGAGAAAGAAAAATTCCATATGATATCACTCATGTGTGGAATCTAAAAAAAAAAGGACACAAATGAACTTATTTACAAAATACAAATGGACTCACACAGAAAACAAACTTAGGGTTACCGGGGGGAAAGGGGAGGAGGGATAAATTAGGAATATGGGATTAACAGATACACACTACCATATACAAAATGGATAAATAGCAAAGTCCTACTGTACAGCACAGGGAACTATATTCAGTATCTTGTAGTAACCTACAAGGAAAAAGAATATGAAAAAGAATCTATGTATGTCTATGTATGAATGAAACATGATGCTGTACACCAGAAATTGACACATTGTAACTGACTATATAATAATAATAATAATAATAATAACAATAATAATAATAATAATAATAATAAATAACCCAGCTTCACTATTCTGCTGTGGTTCCTGCCTCATGGTGGGGAGGGAAGGACCCACTACACACCTTCCCTGTAAAACACACTGAAAGGTGCCTGTTTCTGATGAGAAGCAGGGAGCCCTGTCCTTTCCTGGAACCAACATTCCTCCCTCGACCCACACACATCCATCTCACCCAGTGTTTTGTCTCATCTTTCTCATTCTATCCGGATGGGACAGAATCGTTTTCTAGTTGGTCTTTATCACCATCTCTTGGGAGTAAACGGGCAGTGAATGCCCTCAGGATCCCCAAGCATGAATGCAGACTCTCTTCTGTTCTACAAAAAGAAGAAATACAATTGCTGGATATTAATAGCCCGCTAGAGATTAGAATTTAAGATTAGTCAAGATCTGCCTAATGCATTTCTTATCCAAAGGCAAGGGAGGGGCTGAGCAAGGACATCACATAGAGAGGAAACTAATAAATATTGAGTGCCTGTTGTACACCTAGTAGTGAATCTTTTCTACTTATAAATGTTCAATTCATGGACTCTCACTATGTGAATGAAATTATGCTGCAATTAAAAGCACTCACCACCAGTAGGTGGGGTTAGTAGTCACGTTAGGTCGTTTTAGTTATTGTGTTTCTTGAGTCGTAGACAGGAAGTCTGCCATGCATGGAGATAATTTATGATCATGATTAGCCCCATCCTAGTAGATAAGTATAAAATATGTGTCAAAATGAAAAGACATGATGGGCTGGAAACTAGAGATAATTTTTGTAAATTAAGAGTGATAAAGGAATGGATGAGTATTGCACAAGTGTATGGAATAACTCATTTTTCAGTAAGAACGAATCCAAAGGGCACACAACAAATCATGAAATACTTGAAGACCGGTGTCTGTACCACTGAAATTAATAGACAAAAGATGAGGGAAAGCAATTGAAAAAAAGGAAAGTTTCTGACTGTGTGGTTTTAGCAATTGTTTTTGAGCTTACCTGTATTTCCTTCTATGCTGATGAAATCATCACTTTGGGGGATAAGACCTGAAGACCAGCTTACTTTTATTTTGTGTAATTTTTACTTCCCAGGTGATTCTATTCTGCAGTCAGTGTGTCCATCACTGGGCTAGGAGTTCAGAAGTGAATCGGTGGGTCTGTAAATAAAAGGGCTTTTAAACACGGGGTGTGCTAGTGTTGTACATTTAGCATGATTATTTCAAACTAGTGGTGATTTCTCAGGCTCCAAGCTTTTTTTTTTTCCGATTTTGTACATTGAAATAAGTGATGAGACAATAAAGGCTATTGCCATAAGCTAAGACGGGCCCTTCCACTTGCGCAGAGATCATTGGGAAAGGATTGACCTTATCCCCACATTTTCATGTAGATGAAAGAGCCATGTTTTGAAAAAAGATCTCTAAATAAGTATATATCAGCACAGAGGATAAGTTTAGGTTGATTCAATGCTGGGAGTTTTGAAGGAGGATGGTACGTGAGGACCAGGGTGGAGGAAAAAAAAAAAGAACCAGGGTGGGGAAAGGATTGAGAATGTTGGTGAAACCATGTTTTAAGGGACCATAGGGAAAGGAGCTTAAGAGTAAGCAGATATATTGGGAACCTTATGAAAAATGGGACAAGAAGCAGGAAAGAATGAATGAAAGCATAGAATTTACAGGAGGAAAGAGTTTTTAGGTGGAAAACTTTGTAATGGTAAATAACAGTTATTTAACACGTGTGATGTGCTAAGTACTTTATGGATGATCTCATTTAAATTTCCCACCCACCCAATGTGGTAATAAATATTGTTGTCTACATTTTGCAGATGAAGAAATTCAAGCGTAGAGAAACTAAGCCACTTGCCCGAAGACCTGCCGCTAGGCAGTGGGGAAACTAGGATTTGAATTCCATTGGTCTAACTCCTTGACCAGTTTGGTCTAAAGCGCTAAATGCTGCAGAAGATTCAGGTATAATAGAGATGGACATAGATTAGTGGGAAATGATGTCAGGACACGCCTGGCGATCACTGGCGGAAATGGAAACAGCACTTTGCAGGAGTTTAGCGACTCAGTGGATGGCAAGGAAGTGAAGGCAGCCATTTTGGGAATGGAGAGACAAGGGGATTCTGGCGAGTGATACCAAGATGATGTACAATGAAAACAACGAAGGATAAAGAGACTTGCCCTGGATGACAGCCTGAGAGGAAGGTGAAACAATGAGGATACAATTGTGAGTCCAATAATTTATGGAGCAAAGTCAGGGAGCAAGCTGGATGGGTTGGAATTATGGATTAACCTTGGAGAGGAAGACCCTCCTTTTATAGGAAAGTAATGGAGGACCAGAGAAGCAAATTGCCAACCCGAGATCACAAAGCCAATTAGACAGGAGCTCAGGGACCAGAGTCCAGGTTTTCTGGTTGTCTGGGCAAGTCCTTTCTAGTAGGCAACCCAACCACTCTCGCTGAATCATCGTCTGCTGGTTACTTAGCCCCCATCCAAAGGGAGTTATTATAGTTAATGAATAAATACAATCTAGCAAAACCCACTGTAAATGTGCAGCTCTACAGACACACTAAATACATTCTGACCTTTGAATTTCCTTCTCGACTCCCTCCCCACTGAAGCTGTTCAGCACAGAGCACTGACTTTTCTTGACTCTACACTGCCTTCTGGATACCGCAGGTTCTTGCTTTGATGTCAAGCAGATTCAGGTGGAGAAAACTTACGTCACTGTCAGGGAATTTCTAGCTGAATTAGGCGCCACTAGGCCTTGAAATCAAAATGTTTCTAGTAGGTAGAAGGGGTACAGATGGGAAGTCAAGCCCGCGTGTGACTCGGCATGATTTAGAGCAACTTGTTATTGACATGACAGCTCCTAGCAGGCAACCTCACGAAAGCCCGAATTTTAGTGGCAGTGCAAGTTGGTGAAATGAATAATTGTGGTTTTGACTTTTGAATTTCCTACCTCTTGCCAGGAGTTATTGCAGCCATCATTTGGCGCCATGTGTATTCCAGAGAGGTTTGTGATTTAAGAATCTAGATTATTTTGGATGCAGGCAATATTCAGTGTATCACTTACCCATAAGACTTTATGTATTTATTTGTATGGCGATGGACATTTTTTTTCCATGATGTGAAATATCATGAATTTTTCAGGGCTTTTTCTAGGGGGGAGGTAATTAGGTTTTTTGATTGATTGATTGATTTTAATGGAGGTCCTAGGGATTGAGCCCAGGACCTGGTGCATGCTAAGTTAAGCATGCACTTTACCACCGAGCTCTACCCTCCCCCTGTATAAACTTTTAACTTCAGAGGAATGGCGATCGTCTATTTCTAACACTTACATTATCTTGGGCAAACATTGAAATTCTCGGTTAATGTTTAACTGCAAGAAGTACGCTTGGTTCAAGTAAAGGATCCGTTTCAAGATTCAGGCTGAGTTGTCTTGATGATTAGAATTCAGGCTCCGAGGAGAAGCTCTGAGGCCAAGGTTATCGAGTAGAAGAGAAAATTTGGAGCCACATCTGACCTCTTGAGAATGTGGACCAGATATATGATCTTAATCCTCTCTTATCTTATCACAGAAATGTGGATGGAGAGACAGCATTTATCTCTAAGAGACGTGGAACCAGGAGCTGATCTCACTAGGAATCACACCCTCCGGGAAGGCACTCGATTCAAAAGAGTCGTTTTCGAAGGGCAGTACTGTAGAAACTTTGGTTGTTGCGAAGCCAGGGATGATGACTGTGTCACTCAGTTCTACGAGGCGAAGGCGCTGTGTTACTGTGACGCATTCTGCGAAAGGGAAAATTCTGATTGCTGTCCTGATTATAAGTCATTTTGCCGTGAAGAAAAAGAATGGCCTCTTCACATAAAGCCTTGGCATCCAGAAGGTAAGGTTTGGGGATGTGTTCAAGCGTTATCTTAGTTTATAACGAGATCTGTCAACCTTTCTCTATTTCTCTTTCCTCCTTGCCTCCCTCCCTCTCTTCCTTCCTTCTCCTTTCTTTCCTGCCCTCCCTTCCTTCCTGTCTTAAGGTGTCTTTCAATCACCAGGACAAATTTCTTTGGATTGTTGACATGCTTTGGTTTAAGGGCAGGGTACCAACATCGCACGAGCTAGCCTGTTCAGAAAAGTTCTGGTGTGACAGCCATGAAGGCTGGTCTAGATTCTGTTTCGAATACTCACTCCGCTTCTACAAAGGTTACTTAAAATTCTTCCTTTGTAAGATGTATTGACAAAAGGACTCTCTCGCTTTTTTTTTGAGTGGAATCTCTTAGAGAATTTCATCAAAGTCCCAGGCCCGATCATTCACAGATTTATGTAACATTTTACTTATTATTTCCTGGGCCTGAAGGACTTCGTAGCATTAGAACCTATAAACTAGCAATGCCAGGAAAATGGTATAAAAGCAAAATAAAGTCGGTTCCCCTCCCTGCCTGAGTCATACCGAACAGTTTCTTCATATGTGTTTCTGTCTGGATTCATTTACCCAGTCTGGGGTTTTAAACTATTAAACACAAGAAGAGTGCTCCATATAGAGTAGTTTTAAAAGTCTAAGACTGAGTGAATAAATATAAGTAATTCATAAGGAGAATGGTGGCATTTACTGCATTGGTCTAATTATAGTAGAATGGCTGTAGATTCTGAGCAAACAATATTTCCAAAATTTGCAAAACCACAAGACAAAACACTATGCTCCACGTATATGAGGCAGAAATGCAGATTTAGTGAGAATACTGTCACACCGCTGTCAGTGGGTGTTGGAGGCTGGAAACCACAGTTAAAGGACCATTTAGGATAAGCTGGGATTTTGCATCCTTATTTCAAAGTCCAGATGCTGACTGTGACCTTCATTCTCAATAATGTTATCTTCTTTGTAAAACTGAGGAAATGCTCCTTCAAACACATGTGTATTATGTCTAAATTTCCACATTAGTGCCATTCATGTGAGGCCTTTGATTTACCAATAAACAGCTCAGCCAACATTTATTTCACCCTAAAAATGGAAAGATAGTCTATTAGAAATGGGAGGTGTGGTCATTCATCAAAAAACATTCATTGACTATCTCCACCGTGCCAGGCAACAATGGGGAAGAAAAGATAAGATCTTATTGTGACTGAAGTGACAGTCAAGTTGTGTGTGTGTGTGTGTGTGTGTGTGTGTGTGTTGGGGGGTGTGTGTGTAAGATATTTAACAAACTCACTGTACAATTGCAAGTTGTGTTAAATTCTCTGAAAGGAATGTTTAGGGTGCTGTGAGGAAGTATGTCAGAATATAACGTTAATGTGTAAAGAGATACATAACGTTAGCCTCGGTGGGGGAGGTCAGTGAGGGAAGACGTTTAAGCTGAGGCTTGAGGAGGGAGGGGAACTGAGGCAGAGCTGATGGAAAGGCCTTTGAGATTTAAGAGCCAGGCCTGGCGAGGTCTGGAAATTGGATGGAAGCCACCATTTCTAGAGAGTAATGGTTAGCAGAGGGTCATATGAGGTGATATGAGAGGTGAGTGAATAGAGAGGTCAGATTTTGTCAGGATTTACAGGTCATATTAAGGATTTAAGATTTTATCCTATTTTGAGAACTCATTGAAAGATGTCAAGTAAGCATAGCTGCTTGGGTGCTGAGTAGAAATATTCTGTATAAGCTGTGTTCAAAGCGTATTTGAACTGATCTTATTTGAATCATAGGACCCATTTAGGAAGGAAGTGGCTACTTCTGCAATGTCCGGTTTTGCTTGAAAGCTAGGGTTTTGCCGAGGCTTTAATTCAGGCTCATGTTTTAGTTAGAACTTATTTCTAGGTACAGTTTTTATTCCTATAGTTTTTATTCCATATTCTTTCATTATGGAAGGATGCAATTAATCATTTTATTTCATAGCAAAAAGTTCACATTAGACTGTAATTGCTCTCATAAAGATAATTTTTTTTCTTTTGTTTTGTCTTCCTTATGAAAGAAGCTGGTTGAAAGGAAATAGCACAATATTGAAAAATTGTATAAAATCAGCTAAAATAAATAGACAATGCTACATTATTTGTATTAATTTTTTGCGTGTATAAAGTGACCTCCCTCTGAGATGTTAAGTTGTTGATCCACTGATTTATTAAATGTTTTTCACTTACCTAGTTACATGGTGTTATCTAGTTTCTTATACTGCAACTCTTTTGAAGCCTGGGACTTGAAACTATATATATTATTTTAAGGTTTAAAAAAATAAATATATCCGCTTTGTATGGACTGGATCTAGGTCATATCAGGAAGCGTCTTCCTTCTGGGCTTTTTTTTTCCCCATCTCTGCTGGTTAACTCCCCGAAATTGGAGGATTTCAAATATCAGATACAGAAAACAAATGATCATCTTTGAAACAGATCCAGAGCGGATTTTCCAGACGGAATCTCTGGTGTAGCAGAGCTTAAGGAAAGAGCCTAAGGTACCATCTGCTGTGAACAGACATAAGCTAATTTGCTGATGCACAATTCTTATGTCCAACGTGGGTTAAAAAAATGTATGGAAACCACCCACCCATTTGAATCAACTGAGGGTTACTTACTCCTTCACCACCTCCTTAACCACATTACCATGAAGACAAATCACAGTCCAAGCTCTCCCATACATACTGATGGTTACAAAAAATATTTATGTATATCGGTAAGGAGACAATCCAATTCCTCCAACCTCTGCAAGCTTCAAGAAACCTCAAGTCCCTGCCCTGTTAGATGTCCCCACATCTGCCTTGCTTGAAAGATTTCTCGGAATTTTCCCACGTGAGAATATTACAGAGGGTGTCAGTGAACGATAAACCCTCCTACCCCGCGGCTGGACCTTTTAGAGATCAATTCCCTGGCAGCAGGTCTAAATGTGAAGGCTTCTGACCTTAAAAGATATACAAAAGCGTGAGATCCGCCTTTAACACCTTTCAGCTATCTATGTAAATTGAATGCTGTGAATTTAACCAATAAGAGTTGATTACTTTATATCCATTATGCTGATTAACAAGCCACTAATTTTACCAATGAAAGCCCATTTCTGACACTCATTATACGGGTATTCTAGTGTCCATTAAAAAGTGGCTAATGGAAGCACTTGTAAGCAGCTGCCCTGGAATCCAGCCTTTCAGGGTAAATGCTCCTGACCGCCCCTGCGATGCGCATTCCTGATTAGAGCATCCAGCTGCCTTCCCCAAAGTGAAGTTTGGACCAGCACGGATATTATCATACATCAAGATGCAGTATTTTAAAATCAGTTATTTCATGTTATCATCTTTTCTCACATCAATAGACTGATTTCACTTTCCAAATATCTGATTTGCCTCATTTTGTATTAGTGGCTATTAAAGTTGCAAAACTCCTTTAATCTCTACAGCCATTACTTTAAACATTTTTACATATGTATGTATGTATGTATGGACATCAAGGGGGAACCAGTTTGATTAACTTGCTTTGAGGTGCTGTATACACTTTTCCCTGAGAAAATAAAGCCACCAGGAAATCTCTCATCTCTCCAGGATCATAATTTTCAACCTACCTCCATCTTAGTTACTTTTTACATCAAGTAGATTTCTCCCCTTCTTTTTGGGAGGAAGGAGTGGGTAATAGGCTATTTATTTATTTTTTAAGGGAGGTCCTGGGGATTGAACCCAGGACCTTAAGCATGCTAGGCAGGCGCTCTGCCCTCCCACCATGGGATTCCTCCTCTTGAATTCTGAGTCCCATCCTTTCTTGTCTTTTCAAGATCTTCACCCTTACTGTTGCCCCTCCCTCCTTCTCCCTTCCCTCCCTCTTTCTCCTTTTCTCCCCTCTCCCCTGATTCTTCCCTCCTGAAGCATCATTTCCCCCTTCTTTCTGAGATCAATCCATTTTACAAAACTATCAATTTACAAAAGTATTTTTGTAGCTCCCAACTTTGAAAACGCCCTCCCTCGACTCCATGTCCTTAACCAACTTTTTATTTCCTTCTTTATCTCGTTTCCTTCTTTCCTTGAATGGCAAACTGTCTGAAAGGAGCCCTTTACTTCCTGCGTCTCAAGTCTCTCACCAGCTCATTCCTCAAGCCCTCGTTCCCTACTGCTTTACTAAACTCTATCTCAGCGGGGCTGTTGAAGACTTCCACGTTTCCAGACGCACTATTCAGATACCTGTTCTTTTTTTGACCTCTCAGCAGTACCATACCTAGTGACCACTTCCGCCTGTCCAGGACACTTTCTTCTCTTGCTTTCCAAGACTCCACCCTCTTCTGGATTCCCTACTTCCTCACAGGTCACTCCTCCCCAGTTTCCTGAGTGTCTGTTGGCTACAGTGTTTGAGCTGAGTCCTGGACGGCTTTCTCTTACCTACACATACCCTCTCAAGCACACTCGTATTTAGTCTCAAGGCTTTAAAAATATGTGTTGCTGTCTCTCAAAATCATGCTTCGGTCTTGACTTAACTGTGGACATCAGTGACTACCCTACTTGACATTCTCCATTAGAATGTCCAACCGATTTAGATGTAGAGTTAGTCTAAATCAAACCCAGGCAAAGCAGAAATGAGGTATGCTTGATTCCTCTTCTTGCTTGTTCTCCAAAATCAATCCAAGAGCTGGTCCCATTTGCTTGGCCTCCAAATTATGTTCAGCTTATTAGTATTGTGCAACTGCGTCATCCCTCTGGGAACCCCACCTCAGCCAGCACAACAGGAGCGATGAGGACAAAGATTACGGAAGGGAAAATTTGGATAAGGTCTTATAGCTCATGGTAAGAAGTTTGGCTTTATTCTAGGATAAAGGCTTACAGGTCATTGTAAGAAATCTGCATTTGTTCTAAATTTGATGAAGAATACCTTGAGGATTTTAAGCAGGGATACGACATAGATTTGAAAAGATCTTTCTAAATGTCATGCAGGGAATGGGGTGGGGCACACTGGAGTTGGGAAGGAGTGTCTCAAGGGGTGTGTAGAGGCTCACACTCCACCCTGTGTGCACCTTGGCCAGACTCAGGTGAACGGATTATAGTTTTTGTTCAAGAGGCCAACTCTCAAGTGTGATTACCACAACCACTGTTTCTCAGTGTCAATTGTGACTTGATGTTAAGGAAGGAAGATCAAGAAATGGAAGGTTTGCTAACACTAGATGTGGTACTACTGACTTGGGGTAGGCCTGGTGACAGCATTCTCTTGACTTCAAAATTAGGAGCTGGGGTACAGAGAAGGTCAGAGAAGGGACAGCCTTTTTTCATTAGGACTTTTGTTCCCTTTATCTGTGCGACTGGTAGGTTGGACAAGCATGATTCGGCCACCACTCCCCCACCCCCCAAACGTCTCCCTTTAAAACGAGCCAGGGAAGTACTTCCCTTGACTTTGAATAAAACTTGAATTGTTGCATGAACTTTCTGTTGCTCCTTTCAGGGTCTTTGTAAGCTGTAAACATAGCAATTTATTTACTGAAAGTGTTTGATTCTGGGTAGTAATGAAAACTCTGACCTGGATTTAAAGTTAAGTCCTCCCCCTCCCCTGAGTTTGCTGCATCAAAGATGCCTGTGGTCCAGGAGAGAGGATGCCTGTGGTCCAGGGGAGAGGTGGTCACCTTCTCTCTTCCCATGACGGCAGAATGTCAAAAATCCACGGAAGAGAGGAAAATAGATGCAAAGAGATGCAAATACATGGAGGTTTTAGATTCATTAAGCAAAATATTGAACTGCAAGAACACGGTGCCTACTGAAGAGGGCAGTTATAAAATGTTCCCTGTGGCACAATTTTTGGAAAAATCAGAGGGTGGCTGATTTGTAAGTGGCTTTTGTGACATTGTGGCCAGTAGTTAAACCAGGTCCCTTGGAATGATTTCTAAACTTGTAGATTTCTCCCAGGATTGTATGAGTGAAAACTTAGAATTCACTTTAATTAGGGGCCACTGATGTGATCTGTCAACTACAAGTTTCTGTCAAAAATGTTTTCACACATCAAAGTAATGAACTTTGCTGCTTTTGTTAATTCAACATGGACTTTAAATTTGTCTAAATTATATTTTCAAAAGGGATTTAATTTGTAGCCAGGGTACTATTTTCACAATATCTCACTGCTTGGTTTCCATATAACGATAATTCACACTTGTTCTCTTTTGAGTAATTTATATAATCTGGTAAAATAATCAAAAATGTGTTTCAGTGGATAGTTGAGAAACATTTGGATCTGGAACACAAATGGCTACACTCTTAATATTTTTCTCCTGACCCAAATTCTGAAGAGAAAAACAGGGTCGATCTTTTTAAGGTGAATTCCATGAAAAAGGCTTTATACTTTGGTCCAAAACTTTGAGTTCCTTACTCTAATCATATGCAATTAATCATATTCACGTATGAAACTTGATTTGATCTGTTAAAATGAGAAATGTCATAAATTCTATCACATTACCTATTTAAATACATTAATTATTTTTCAAGTGCATTAGTGATTAACTCCTTGGTAGTCTAGTTTTTATGCTTTAGAAATCCTTTTAGTTGGAACATAACGCAGTGTAAAGATAGAAGTTCATGGAGCAAGCCCAGAAGAATTCAATGTATAAACCTCAACGCAAACCCCATGTGGATTTCCATCAGATTGGCACCAGATATTTTTTCAGAGTTGAAAAACTAAATGCGATTTTAGATTACTTGTTATGTGAATGCATTTTATCATTTCATTTGGAAATTTTCACTTGTTTCCATGTTATGTTGACAGGTTGCCACAGAGATGGTCAACATTATGAAGAAGGATCAGTAATTAAAGAAAACTGCAATTCCTGGTAATGAATTTAAGTGGCACAGAGCTGAATTCTGCTGTCTGTGTATGTTTTCCTCAAATAAAAGGAATATTTGTGAAACAAAGCATATGTTTAAATACAGAGAGAGAGAATCATGTCGTATATCACATAACTATAGTTTGTTTTTACAAGTGTGTTTTAATTTTAATGAAATTTAGGATCTAATCATGAATATTTCCTTTAATGTTTGACTTTGCTGTTTGTGACAGTGGGCCTTGATCATACAGCAGGCCTGCAGTAAACACACCTCTTAAATACGCTACAGGCAAACCATGTTTCCCTGAACACAGTAACTATACGTAAAATCAGGCTGCCTTAAAAGGATTATCCTGCAGAAAGTTTCCAATTACAAATGCATTCAAATGACCATCTCCATTGTCTCATGTTTTCAAACTGCAATGAATGCGTGAGCATTTCATTTATTAACTGATTGCAGTAGAAGATAGTGGGTGGTAGCTAATGCCTGTGTTAGGATTTATTTTTGCCGAGAATTAAATAGTCACATGATGAACATTAATCCAAACTGTTTTATGCCTTAGCAACATGCAAGTCTGGTTATTACTTTTGTCATCGCACTCCCTAAAGGCCAGGCCACTTTTGCAATTTTTTTTTTTTTATCTTTGCAGCACATGCTCAGGACAGCAGTGGAAGTGTTCCCAGCATGTATGCCTTGTTCAACCAGGACTAATTGAACATATCAATAAAGGAGACTATGGGTGAGAGAAATCTTGCTTTGTAGGCTTTTTGACACTGCTCGTTACTCCCCAGACTTCAAACAACATATTTCCTATCTTCTAAAATTGGTCATTTTTTTAGAAAAAAAAAGTAGGAGAGAAATGGGAAAGGAGGTAGAAAGGCATGTGAAATGGGAATGCACAGAGGTGAACGTGAAATAGTTAAAAAGCAAAATGCACCAAGAAGAAATAAAGAGCACAGTCTTAAATTGTCTAGAAAGGAGCGGTGTCATGGTGTGAGCGAGGTGAGTGGAGGGAGCTTTAGTTCAGATAAGGATTCAAGCAAAATCCGAAAACAGACTTGATTTATTCACATTAAGCATCTCTCCTTCCGTTGCTGCCCTGAACCAACCAATCACATGCTCAGCTCTTCTGGGTAGAATCAGTCCTTAAGGGGCTGTATTTTATCTGGATGGCTCCCCCAGTCGACCAGTCCATCTAGCCAAGTTCACCGCTGTGACTGACATCTAGCCAATTTCACTCACAGTTGAGTCAAAAGACAGGCTGAGCCACGTTATTTTGCTAATAAACTAAAAATAGGGCTGATTGACATGGAAACACATGACATAACTGTTTGATGCTCTCCAACAGATTGATAAACTAGGTGGCTTTCCCACCTCCATGGAGGGAATCGGGTTGTAGGTGCTAACCTGGGCTTTCTTTACTAAACTGAGAGGAAGAGGGGTTGGCTGGCTGGTTTCTGCCTCAGGATTTCTCCACCGCCATGGATCAAATCTCCATCCACCCTCTGTAACATTTTCCACATTCTGGAAAAGGGTTTGCATGAGAAGATCAGTTGTCAAGCAACTCTAATAGTGAAGTCATCCTGAAATGCATTTTTTAAAAAGTAGCAATAGCATTTCTTTGCACACCTAAGAGGTATGTTTTCAAGCACAATGGGGACACTGATTTTCAATGAAATATAGAAATCCCCTTTGTTGACATTAATATTCTCAGACTGTTCTTGATTCCTCTGTGTGTGTGTGTATGTGTGTGTGTGTGTCTGTGTGTGTGCACCCGGGTGTTTCCCCAATATTTTAGGTGATAACATAATGACATTTTAAAGTATTTTTAGGGAAAGCCAATTATATTTTTCTATGACTAAGCGATATTTAAATCATTAAAAGAACCCAAGAGTGTGTGTCAGAGGGAGAGATGATCTGAATTAGGTTCCTAAAAGGATTCAGATGCTTGACTTAACAAGCACACACTTCTAAGGAGCCAAGAGAAGCAGACAACCCTTCCATTGTCCCAGAACCCAGGAGAAATCACAGTTTACAGCGATGTAGGAAAAAAGTGCACATAAGAATCTGGGAGCTGTTGAGAATGTTGCCTTCCTTGGAAGGAAGAATTTTCATTTCATCATTTGTTTATCGTTAAGAGTACACGAGGGCTGTTTAAGAGGCATGAGCTTGCCTTTCAGTCACAAACATGGAAGACTTAAAAAAAAAAGTAAAGTGTAATTGCAGCAAAAGGAAATATTCACAGAGCAAAGGTAAAAGAGTTCAGTAAAAGAGACAAACTGTGGGGAAAAAAAGAGTAAAACTAAAATTATTTACCAAGGATAAAAAGGAAGGGGGTGTAGAAAGTCCTTGAACTTAAAAGAATGTTCTAATTCTCAATTTACTGTTTCTGATGTTCAAAATGTTTTTATGTGTGAGAACAGCGTCGCATTTTATCATTCCATACCTGTGGTAGGTGCTTTTGTAAAATAGCCAACATGCAGATATATACAATCTTTGCTTTAAAACATTTATTTCTGGCATCTTGGTAATGTTTTAGATCCAAGTCTTTATTCCTTGTATGTCACCCAATTCAATGCTTATTTATTCCCTGTATTATGTTATGACACAATCCATTCATAGTTTTTCAATCAATTAATATTAAGGAAACATGTGTTTCCCTTGTGGCATGGCTGAGGATATGAATAAAAAATTTCTGTCTTAAAGAAATTTACAATCTAGCTGTAGAGTCCACAGGTCAGAACTTTGTAAAAGGATTTCTAGTGACAGAGTAGTTGTTAAGTGCCAACTCAGTAGCACAGGTCATCACCAGCAAGTTAGTAGAACCAAGGGAGAGAGTTACCTGATTCAGTCACCTGTCACTGCGCAACGAACCACATCGGAATTTAGCAGCTTGACACTTCAGGCTTTTTATTTGTTCACATCAGCAATTCGGGATGGGCTTAGTGAAGGCTCTTTTCCTGGTCTCTCCTGGGGTTACTCAGGTGTCGCCAGACATCTGGAGCCTCAGCTGGGGCTGGATGGCCTCACTCCCATGCCTGGTGGTTGGTGTGGTAGTTGCGGGGGTGGGGGGGCCCACGTGTCTCCAACAGGCCAGCCTTGGCTTCTCCACACAATGACAGCATTTGAACCTGAGGTGAGTGGAGGCTGCCCGGGGCCTCACCGGAGTCCTGAGCTTGAAATTCACACGGCCTCAATTTGATTGCTCTCTGTTGGGCCGAGCAAGTCACCGGGCCAGCTCGCATTCAACAGGTGGGGAGACGAATGTTAGCTACTATATATAAAAATAGATTAAAAAAAAACAATTTCTTCTGTATAGGATGGGGAACTATATTCAATATCTTGTAATAACCTTTAATGAAAAAGAATATGAAAATGAATATATGTATGTCTATGCATGACCGGGACACTGTGCTGTACACCAGAAATTGACACATTGTAACTGATGGTACTTCAATTAAAAAAAAATAAAACAGTTGGGGAAATGGACGCCATCTCTTGATGGAAGGAGCCACAGATAACGTGTGCCCATTTTTAACCTGTCATGTCTCTAAACTTGATTGTTCTTATGAACTCAAAGTCTAGTCTATTGAATAAAGTGGCCTTGATTTCTTACTGACTTCTCAAAATCAGAATGCCCCAAACCAAAAGGATTAACCTCTTTGACCTGTCCTAGGTTCCTGGCACCCCCTCCACCTTGTCAACACCAACCCAGAGAATCGGAAGTCAGTTCGATGCTTCCTTCCTCTTCACCGTCTGTCCCTAGGCTCTAGTAACTCCCACAAAGTTTATTTCGGAAATGTATTTCCTATATCCCTCTGCTATGTTCTGGCGCATTTCTCTATCAAGGCGACTTGGAGATGACCCAACTTTTCTGTTCTCAGTCTGACCAAACTCTAGCCAATCCTTTATACTTTCATAGTCCTCCACCTAGAACAAAGCTTTGATTCTGCCACTTATGCTTTTAAAAGTCTCCGGTACGCTCCACTGCTTATAGGACTACACTTCTCAGCATAAATCACCATCTGGCCCAAACGCTTACTGCCTCATCTTTTACACTCTTCCCAGCCCCTGTCCCCCTGGTCCCTCTGGTGGGGTTTAAGCGTTCTCATCTGCTGTTCCCTAAAGGTGCTACCTGATTTCAAACCTGCTTTGCTCCAGGGTCGACTTGATTTAGAACAAATGCTCCCTTTTCTCACATCTGGCCATGAATCTCATTCTCATCCTTCCTGGCTGAGTGCTGAAGTCACCTCCATAAAAAAATTTGTTCTAACTCCTTCAGGTAGAGTTATGTTTGACTTCTCTACTCTGACCATAGTGTGACCTACCTCTAATACACAACACATACTGAAGTCATTCTTACCTCTGTAGTCTTTTTATGGTATGAGCTCTCTGAAGGTAGAGAAATTTATTTATTTCTATGTTCCCAGTGTTTAGCAGAGAATGTTTCCAGTAAATGCTAAATTGGGTTCAAAGGAGAGTGATGAGTCTAGGCCAAAGAGGATGGTGTAAGGTAGTGGTGCTTTTGACACATTTTTGAGCATAAGTCATAGTAAAAATATGCATTTAATTTATATGACCCAGTACACACACACACACACACACACGCACCTGTACATATACCTAGATGCACATAAACACTACTTACCCTCACTATGTGTGACGAACGCAAATATTTCCTATTGTTTCTCCTATATTTGATTTTGTCTTTTAAAATACTGATCCCTGTTCACTAAATTGAGTGGTTAATTAAATGACCCACAGATGTCTCTGAATGTTTGAAAACTACTAACGTAAAGCTCCAAAAGCATACCTTACTGATGTCACGATTTTGCCTAAGGCTGGTCCTGCTGGCCTCTTAAATGATGCTGCCATATCTAATATGTTCAGAAGTTTCCTTATTGAAATTCCCTGGATGATGGAGACTGCATTTTAAAATTGTGGCTCAAAGTTACTCAAGGTTTTGTGAACTAACAGGTCTTATAAAAGAAGAGCATTAACTTGCCAGATATGTTTTTGAAAATTGAGTTGTATCTTTCATCAGTCACAGGAGCCGATCTCATTATAAGCAATTTAGGTGATAAACACAACAGGATAAAGTTTAGATTGGACTAAGTTATTGAAAATATATTGCCTTCAAGGTGTCGGTAATTTAAACAAGACAAATTAAATTACTTTCATCGTTCTCATTTTTCATCTCTTATTATCTCTTAAGGAATCTTTGTTGTTTTCAAATTTCAATATTAGATTTTGAAAACAAAGCTTCCTTTTCTATGTAAGGGCATAAAATATGTCTCTAGAAAAATGTGCACTTTTTTGTTGTCTAATTTCACATCAATTGCATTTATTTATATTATTAATAATGGCTAAGATTACTGAGCACTTAACACAAATTAACTCATTTAATATGTAATAGAATATTTCAATATTCAAATAAAATATTTCAGTAAAATTTTAGTAAAATGGATTAGCATTGATGTGACCTTTTTAAGTATAACTCTTTTATCCTCAAGTTTTCATGGATAATTCTTTTTTTTTTTTAACATGGTCAAGTTCCTTTTAAATAAAGCAGATTACCCTGTTTAACCTATAAGAACACTTCTGCACATTCAAGCTTCTTTCTAAAGTGCCATGCACTTCATGGCATTTAAAAGAAGCTACATATATTGGCCTTCTTATCACTAAATTCCCTTTACAGTATGTGTAGGTTCCATATTCTTAACCTTAGCCTAAATTGATACGGCCTTGAATTCCTCAGGGTCGTTAAAATAATTGACATAGACCTGATTTGGGCAGAGGGACATGCTTCCTTACTAGAGTAATCAAAAGTGCATCATTAATAGAAAGACTATCTTGCTGGCAGGAGCAGTTCTAATTGTGTGAAATTTGCTTCTGCATAATTTCAGAACTGTAAAGCAACCTGCATCGATACAGTGGTCCTCTATAACGTGTACGTGCTTCTGTCTTTCGTTTGTAAGGCAGATGGACAGCCCAGAACTACAGCCAGTTCTGGGGAATGACCTTAGAAGAGGGTTTCAGACACCGCCTTGGCACTCTGCCTCCGAGCCCCGTGCTTCTGAGCATGCACGAAGTAACAGTAAGTATTCTCTCCGTCTGACTCACGTACCTGTGTGTTTGTCTAAGTGTCCGCGTGTGCATTTAAGGGCCTTTCAAATCACTGAAATAGTGAGTTTTGAGCTTTTGGAGTTATAACTTTAGCATACAAATAATAATAATAATAATAATAATAAAACCATTTCCCCAAATGATTGTTACATCCCTCAAAAGCTTCATGTGAACTTTGAAAGTTAGCTGTAGTCTCCAATCTTTAAGATCAATTGTGTGTTCATTTATACTGCTAATAATTTCATAGAAATTCATGTTCCTGATTGTTGGCTACTTGGTGACCCAATGCTTAAGGAAGTCATTAGTTGTCTTTTTTTTTTTTTAAGTAAACTTAGTTATTTTGTGAATTCATCAAAACAGAGTTGATGGCTCTTGGGCTAGCCCTTCTGAAATGAAGGTAAAATAAACGCCAGTGACTGCAGATATGTACGCTATGATGACTAGTAAAAGTTTAATCCTCAAAAATCCTCAGATTTTCCATTTAAAGAACGCCTTCGGATTTTGCCTGATGACCTGACAAATTCCTGTGTGAAATTGTCACGTTTCCTAACACTCAAGTGCTTTCTATTCTTGTATTGCTTTTCCCTTTCATTTCAAGGTGTTATCATCTGAGACTAGGTATCTCGCATCAAGAGGCTTCTGTCTCTCCAGCTATCACAGACTTCTAACTTAGAGCTACCCCTCCACGTGTGGTGTCTCTCCGTTGAGATGCTGATTATATTTAAGAACTGTTAAAATTGCCCAAAGCAGAGCAGGGCTTCCCAGGCTGCTGGAGAGCTGCCTCTTCCCTCTGCAGGTGTCTGGTCCTGGTGCCCCAGAAGCACTCAGCATCCCAGAGGAAGCAGGACCACTGTTTGCTATTGGATGAGTGGTAAATCCCCAGGCTTCTTATGAAATGTTTAATGTGCTTTACATTCGAGAGATGTCATCCCCTGAGTTATCACTCCAATTATATAACTTGTTACAACAAGTATCAGGGAAGTTAACAATAGTTGCCATTTCTTGATCCGTTGTGTGCTAAGCATTTTAGTACAACATCTCACCTAATTCCCACGGCAGTTTGACGTAGTCGTGTGGGTTCTGTCCGGCAGAGGTCCCACCACGATGGAATGAGTTACTCGAGACTCTGTGGAAAGTCAAGAGAGCAAGAAGGAGTCGGAGACCAACTCCCCAAGCCTCTCAAACACTCCCATATTTACTGTGCACAATCAAAGAAAAGATCACAAACAATTGTGTCATGGAACGCAGGAGCTTAAGGAATGGGTAGAGATTGTAAATTCCACAATGGGTACAAACGCTTAATTTATCCTCAGGGCAGTCCTGGAGGGAGGGGGCCAAGGTACATTCTTCAGATAGAAGAAGCTGATTGCAAAACAGACCACCGGACCACCAGGTTCTTGTCCTGGGGGTTAAAGACTATCTAAACAGCAGAAAGCATAACCAGTGTATGGGTCGTCGCTTTGCAACGAGCAGAGTAAACCCTGAACTACGGACCTATGCTTATGATAAACGAGCTGTGTCCTGCGTTTATAGCAAGGGACACACAATGGCTTTACCACTGCGGAAGCAGCCCTAAGCTGAAACCTCAAGTATGCAAGCAAGGGGTTGTCTCTGCTTTTTAGGGCAAGGAGATCCAAGTGCAGATGCATAGGCACCTGCTAGGAAAGTGGCTAGGAAACTTATTAACTAAGCACATTTGTTCTTCTTAAAGGTCATAGAGTCTGTTACAATTTATTAACCCAATCTTGGGCTCCCACATAGTAGGTACTGTAATTATCCACATTTTAAAGACAAGGACATTGAGACAGAGCGAGGTCAGGTCACATGGAGACTGAGAGGACTGAAAAACCACCGCCCAATTATCTAAACTGCAGAGCCAGGATTTTTTTGATCTGCCCCACAAATAGTCCTTATGATGCAGGAAAACGGATGTGCAGCAAGAGGAGGGCCGTGTCCCAGGTCTCGGTTGAGCCCCCAGGATGTGTCCCACCAGGTGTGGGTCCTTGGCTTTGCACAGGAAAGAATTCAAGTGCGAGCCACCGTTGAGTAACGGGAGATTTATTTAGAGAGCTACATACTGCATAGAGTGTCAGGCAAGAGAAAGGCAAGGAAAGAGGTGTGGGGGTTGGGTGCTGAGGTTAAAGTAAAAGTAGGTGCCCACTCCATGGACAGATGCGGGCTGTCTCCAAAGTGGGGAGAGAGCGCAAAGGGCCACTAGGCGTGGTGGTGTCACTTTTTATGGGCTCAGTAGCTTCACATGCCTACAGGTGGGGTCAATCCAACTGCCCTGGGGGGGAGGGGCTGGGATTCCCAGGAACTGGGCCACCGCCCATTCTTTGGCCTTTTGCGGTCAGCCTTGGGGCTGTCATGGCGCCTGTGGGCATGTTATTTGATCACGCTGTTACAATGAGCATATAATGAAGCTCAAGGTCTACTAGAGGTCAAACCTCTTAATCCTCAAGGCCAACCAGGAGGTGAATCTTCCACCATTTTGGTGAATCTTCTACCTTTTTGGTGTTAAGTTGCTGTCCTTCCTTGAGTGGCTGTGCCCTGCTCCCTTCCCTCCTGTCTCACTTAAAGTTCCAGTAGAATCACTTAGCTTTGGCCAATGCGGGTTCAGAACAGCAAAGAGCTGTTTAATCTTGGAACCAGACCTAACTTTATGAAATGATCAGCTTAGATCTATTTTTGGATCTTTCCTGCAATTAGTAAGATATACAATCTTTAGAGGGGTCATCCTGACTCATAAGTTTTACTGACCTAACTATGTGATCAACTGGAAAAGAATTATTTATTTTTTTCTGGCTGTTTTCTTTTTCATTTTTGTCCTTGTCTAGGGAAGAAAGAGGCAGAATTGTTTAAGAAAACAATAAATTCACCCCCTTTATGAAGATCGCTCTTTCATTTGCTTTTGTTGAGGGTCTCAGTTAGCCAAATATTCATTTGAGTGTCTATGTACATTTTCTCCAACCTTCTTTCTAATTTGCTTTATTTTTCGCAACTTAGAATATTTTATATTTACCAAAAATGAGGTACATTTCTTTCCCAGGTTGCCACTCACCATCGCATAGAAAAAGGAAATGTAATTCTAAATTATTTATTAGCTCCTGGGGTTTGTTAGCATAAAGGTCACTACGGTGATATTTAAACGAAAAGAAATCTTAATGATTAGTTTGGGAGCATTTATATTACCTAGTGCTATGAATTAATGGTATAAAGTGCCAAGCAATTCCAGAAAAGCAGTGAGGAGAATGTGGCTGACCTGTAAGTGTCCTATTACCCACTTAGGATATAAGGCAGGGAAATTGCTTCCCATTTCTAAGGCACGGTAGCTTGAGGACTGAAGTCCTATCAAAAAGTTTCTGAGTGTTGGAATTGTCCTCCTCTCTGATAGAAGAAAATCAGGAATATAACAAGTACTTCTATGAAGAACAGAAAGTCAGCATGAACTGAGTTGAACTAACAGTCACAGGAAGAGCTTAATAAATAGGTTAATTCTTAGCCTGGTGACTACATAGAAAATATCCCAATATATCAGATTACTCCTGAGTTCAGTGAAAATGAATGATTTTTGTGTGGATTTGCTTCTCAGGACAACTCCTCCCCCCACTTTTTCTCAATTGTTTAAAAAATACCATTTTCAACATTGGCTGACATATATGTGCAGATGGAGCAGGCAGTTGCCAGCAGTGAAATAATTTTTCTAAGAGATACCACTGCGTCCTCAGCCCCAAACCTCTCCCTTTCCTCAAGCACATCCCCTGGATGAGAACTGAGATTGATCAAATTCCTTATCTTGAGTGGGAAAGATGAGCCATGGGTCAGTCTTCCCGAGTCCCCCCGAGAGCCCTTCTCCTCGGCTGGTCTCCTGGCTCCACTGCTTGGCTTGAATCACTATCCCCATCATGTGTCTGCTGAGTGTGACTTTGACGATTGTCAACAGGTGTTGCACAGAGAATTTCATGATCATCTATGGAAAACAGGAAAAATTGGTTTAATCTATAGGAGTTAGTTCAATTCAAATGAGTTTTTGTAGAGTGAGATTTGTAACAATGAGGAATAGAAATATATTACTGATAGTGGGAGATTAGAAAAATGAGCTAAAGGATTTTGGGACGCCCTTTCTGGGTGGCAGTCCCAAGTGAGGGCAGACAATAAGAAACATTAGTTTACAGTGTTCTCTGGGTACCAGCAGACTGGACAAGAGGAAGTGGAAAAAGGGAGAGAAAGCAAGCTGAGAGGGTCCTGCCCACACCATGTGGCTCCTAGTTGTGTATGAAGGCTCACTTCACCCTCTTTAGAACCATGTCTAGATTTGGGTCAGAAAATTCCAGCTGATCAAACTTTGCCTAATTTTTTCCTGAAGGCTATTTCTTGAGATTGTTCCCAGTAACACCCCCATTGGATGGCTCTGTTCCAACTTGTTCTGCACTAAAAATGTTAAGAACGATTGGATGAACCAGTGATGCTCCTTGGAACTTCTGTGTGTTGTCTGGACAAATTTGCAGTGGGACTGATGGAGCTCTGGCCTTCGCAGGGTAGCTCTCCACAGGGACTTCCAACTCTACTGGTCAAGCCTTTTGTCTCCTTATGGGGGGTTATGACATGGTTTAAACCATATTTCAATATTTCCTCAGCATTTGTTCCATGGACCACCAATCTCGCAAGATTTGGAATAAAGGTGTCTTATCTGTGGTCAAATGCACTTGTGAAATGGTGTATTACATCTGTATTCCGAAGAGTCACACTCTACACTAGCGTTCTGAAGACCCTGAGAACCCTTCCTCTACCTTTTTTTTCACCCAGTGTGTCCTAGATTCATGACATCAGAGACCCTTTCCTTGTTTGTTTGTTTAAAATCATTGTTAATATTCTCCAGGATTTAGACTCCACAGAACACCCTTTAGGAAATGCTAACTCAAGCTAAACTGTCGAAATAAAAGCACTGGAGAGGGCAGAATTATATTCAGGGCTAAAATCGAACTCTCCCAGTGTCTCAGAAAGAAAATAATTACTATGATTGTATGCAAAACTAGCGTGGACTGAGGTCTTTCAAGCCAGCAGAAACGTCCCAGGTGAGGTCTGTTAACAGGCACGCGTAGGCAGGGCATTTAGTTACACATTCCCACTTATATCATGTGAGTTCTGCAGCCAATGTGCTTGGGTCTAGTCTGGCTGAAATGATGACAGCAGTGGTACCCAAGCTCACAGGGTTGTAAGTCCATGAAGTGATGAATAAGAATGCTTAGGACACAGACTGTAGGAGAGCATTAAGGAAATGTTATTGTATAATATATAACGTTCTTTCTCCCTTGGATTAACCTTGAGAAAACAGCAGGTTTCTGAAACAAATAAATTCTGTAAGAACTAAATCATCCAAGGCTTCATCATTTGGGGTATTTTATTTCATAAAGAAAGGTGTAGCTCTGGGTTTATTGGCCCTGATGGAGTTTATGTATTTCTGGTGACCCTGAAAGTTTGTCTACTACGCTCCTAAATCACATCAAATCAAATCATGTCAAATCATATCAAATCAAATCTAATCAAATCAACAACCCTGTACCTGATTGTCTTTCCAGGCATAATGTTCAGGTGCTTTTGAATTTGGGAGAGAACTTCAAGAAGCTTCACTGTTTTATATCCTATTACAAATATTACAAATATTTTGAAAAAAAACACAGTATTTTCAAATAGAAATGGGAAAATTTAAGAGTTCTTTTCTTTACTTGGTTTAGTTTAAAAAAAAATAATGTATAGTTTTGTTGATCATTCCCTAGGGAGAAAAATAGTTATTACAGGTAAATATCACACCTTAGGTAGAGCTATTTGGAAACTACTAAAACACTAAGAAGGCTGGTATAACATTTAAAACCTGAAGCTTTACTATATTATATGGTATCAGATTGATGCATGTAAAAATATTCCAAATTTTTTTGTCAACTGCAGTGTTTACTAGTACAACATCTTTTTCCAGTCACCCAATATAGATGATTTTAGCGTGTCTAAGTTGGCATTAGTAACAGAGAAAAAAATATCTTTTTTTCCATTGTTTGTTGGAAGTTAAAGTAAAATAATATGTTATGTGTTACATCATAACTTTTGAAACCACTGATCATTGAGGTGAGAGAGGAAAATTTATTTAATCATGTAGAGACGTTATCACGATCTAGAGAAGATACACTATCTGACTGACTAGATCTGTTTCTCCAGTTGTTAGTTATAATTGGAAGAGTTTGTTTTTTCCTTGCTGAAATATATTTTAGTGACAGTCTGAGGGATGAGAGTTACCTTTGGAAAAAAAATCAACGTGACTATCACCAAGCTTCGTTTTTACCCTTCATAGGTTATTGAAAAAATTTTTAATTTAACTAGGAATAACCCTGCCTGAGCAAATGTCTACTTGATTTCAATAACCTTTATCACTTGTGTAAACAGAAGTCATTGTAGAAACCAACACACTAATGAGAAAAGTAAAAAACACAATTCTATTGTTACGTTCTTTATATAATATTGAACCAATATGACTATTCCTTCCCATAAAATTGAGGTTTATCTCCACACATATGAATGTGATGCAGATGGCATCAGGCTTGTGTAATAATTATGTGGGATATGGTAGGTCTCAGTGATGTTGCAGAAAAGTGGTACCACGGGGGCATGGTGGACTCTGTTTAAGTACAGAAGCATCTCATCTGAGAATCTCCTCCGCTCAATGGGTCAAGAGCTGGGGACGGAATCGGATGCCAGTGTTCTTGCTGTTCCTGAATTAAGGGTCTTCAAGTTCAAAGAGCATCAAAGCATCTGCTATGTCTCTCCAGGAGCTCTCTTTTCTTTCTTTCCCTCCTTCTCAGAATGGGACCCCAAACACTTCAGGAAACTGTAGAAGCTATACATCTGGTCTCACTCCTTACGCAGCTGTACCTCTGGCAGAATGAATGTCTTATCTCTCAAATTGGTGTCTGACTTTTCAGTTTATTTTTCTATACTAGTCAAAGTCTGATGCACAGCACTGTGATGTAATTGAACACGACTGGAACAACACCGTGGGGCTGAAATGATCACAGCAGGACAAAGCTTCAAAAAGAAATGTGAAAATAATTTTTTCCCGTCTCTGTGAACAAATATTTGGGGCTGTTAAAAAGTAGATTCTTGAGGTGATTGAGGGTGTTGATGTAACAGGCACCTACTCCCTGGCCTCCCCAGGTCAGTTTCTATCTAGTCCATGCTGTGGTTCTTCCCAAAGTGTGTTCTGTGAAACACTAGCCCTCTGATCTGCTTCACGGAGAAAAATGAAGTGAAATAAAAAGAAATAAGGCAAGGTACTTCGCATTGGGCCATGCACATTTAAAATCACAAACATTATTTTCATTTCTTAGAGTCTCTCGACACTTAAGTAGTTTATAAAAAAATATTGCAGCGAGGACAAAAATCTAATTTTTAAAGCCGGTACTTCTCAGAACTGTTTGACTAAGCAACTCCTCTTTGTATAATTATCTATTACAATTCCTCAGAACTCGTGTTCTAAGAAAGTCATTTTAGGAAATATCATAGCTCATCCATTTCCAGATGCACATTTTCTTCACCCTATTACACCTTTGAAATTGGGATGCTTCTTAAATTTGATGATACCCTGGGCTCAATGAAACATGGTATTGCCTTACCACAGTTTACAATGTTGTGTTAATTTCTGGTATACAATGCAGTGATTCAGTTATACAAATATATATTCCTTTTCAGATTCTTTTTCATTATAGGCTATTATATGGTATTGAATATAATTCCCTGTGCTATACAGTAAGACTTTGTTGTTTATTTTGTATATAGTAGTTAACATCTGCAAACCTTGAACTCCCAATTTATCCCTTCCTACCCTCTCTCTCTCCCCTCACCCTGTAACCATAAGTCTATTTTCTATGTCTGTGAGTCTGTTCCTATTTTGTAAATAAGTTCATTTGTGTCTTTTTTTTTTAGATTCCACATATAAATAATATCATACAGTATTTTTCTTTCTCTGCCTGACTTACCTAACTTAGCATGACGATCTCCAGGTCCATCTATGCTGTTGCAAACTTACCATAGCATGTTTAAAGTCAGTTATGTGCACTCTTTTAGCTATGATTAGGCTCATCTGAGACTGACAAAATCCCAAAATGATAGTGGCTTAAGTAACTTAGAAATTGATTTCTTACCAACAAATCTGGAGGTGGGTGAACCTCCACTGGAATTGCACTCCCTGGTTTTGGGTACCCAAGCTTCTCCTTTCTTGTTCTGTTTTCCAGAGCCTTTATATCCACATCATGTAATGGTTCAAGAAGGCTGCTCCCTGTCTCCATGTTCAGCTCTATCCAAATTTCTCCCACTGGGAAAGGAAAAAAAAAAAGATAAATATAAAGCAATAAAAGTCAAGTGCTAGATGTCTCCCATGGGCCAGAATTTAGTCATGTGGCCACACCTGGGAGCCAAAAGAGGGTTCAGGAAATATGGTCATTTATCTGAGCTTGCATGAGCTGAGCTAAAATTGTTATTGTTATGAATAAAAGGAAAACCTATTCAAAAGGGGAGGACTGGATGACTTAATTCACTTAGTATGATAATCTCTGGGTCCATCCATGTTGCTGCACATGGCATTGTTTCATTCTTTTCATGGCTGAGTAGTATTCCACATGTAGAGCTGAATCACTATGTTGTACACCAGAAACTAACAATATTGCACATCAACTATACTTCAATAAAAAAGTAGGGGTGGGAGCACTGGAGAACTAGTGCCACCTGCCATGGTGCAGCCATCGGATATTAATATTTACAAGAAGCTAGATCATTGGAAAAAACAGAAACTAGAGAAGTATCAAAGCATAACTTTTTCAGAGTTAAGGCATGAAGGCAAATGTTGTTGAAAATGAAAAATTCATTTTGCCATTAGCAACCAAAACATTGGTCCCTTCCTCTCCAACATCAAATAACTTAGAAGAAATTTCTTGGTATTCACAGCCACTGACTTTGGATTGTGAAGGTCAGAACAGAACATTGTTCTCCGTTGCCCTCTTTTGAGTCTCAGGTCATTCATTATCCAAATTTAAGTGGCGGTAAGTACAAGTAAGAGGGGAAGTGATTCACAGAGTGGATATTGTGTAGACATGGACTTTTAGTAAGAATGTCTAGAATGTCCAAATATGATTAGTTTGTTCCCAAGCTGCTCTGTGATTATGTTTCCATGATTGTTAGGAATTTTGATTCAATTAAATGCAAGAATCATTGTAAAACAAAATTCTCTAGTGTTCACTACTGCATTTATTTCTTATATTTCTCACAGTGTCTTTAATCTCTCTAATATCTAAATGGAAATATTAAAGCAGTGAGACTGTTCAAATTTGACTAATGTTAATTTGGAAATTTAATTAGATGATGATTGAAAATTTTCAACATTACAATGAAAATAATTAAAAATGTCTATATGTAATAGTGTAAATCTCTTAAAAATTAATTTGCTATCTCAGTTAAGCCGCTGTCATTTTGGAGTTTCTGTCTCTGTCAGCTGATCCTTTTGATTTTTTTGCTTTATTAAGCTAGACTTTGACCAAGAAAAAAATCTTTTAGTGAAACCAGACATCTGTTTCCAATTCCTAAATGCTGTTATTCTATGGTGTTTACTTATATTTATGAGCTCAGAGGGGAATGCAGTAATTATGGAGTAATGAGATATAAAATTTACCCTGTGTTTATTATATCAGATTATCTGATATCGTAAGGTAAATAACATGGCAAGGTAATATGTACTTGTTGAGCTTCAAATCCTGTGAGCTTACTTTTAAGAAAAGCAATATTAAATAATTGGTAAAAATCTTGAAACATCTGACAGGTAAGCGTCATGAATTGCTCTGGCCTAGTGGCTTGGTAAATATGTTCTCAATGAATATGATAATTTTGCTTGCTGTTTCTCTATTGCCTTATTTTATTGGGGAGCATTATCCAGCCGTATATTTTTAAACAATAAATCATAGAAAGCAAATGCATGCTGCTATTATAATTTAACTGAATGTGCCTGTAGGGGGAAAATGACTTTTTAAAGTGATGAATTCTTTCAGAGAGACATGTATCTCCTCATTCTTCTCAGACATTTGCTGAATACGTCCCACATGCAGAGTTCTCTGGTGGGTTTTGGAATGCGGAAGCCAAATTCTGAAGAGCTATTGAAATGGGTTTCAAGTCATAGTTATAGCTTTATTGCTTCCACAAAGCAGAAAGGAAATAGCCTAGCTCTGCTATGAAATTAGGATTAAAAAGCGATGTGTTAAAATAACAGCTGACACGCCACATATTTCTCTGAAACTTGAAGTGACCATATTATAAATTCCCCAAGCACACTGATA
Source organism: Vicugna pacos (assembly GCF_048564905.1). Classification (NCBI taxonomy): domain Eukaryota; kingdom Metazoa; phylum Chordata; class Mammalia; order Artiodactyla; family Camelidae; genus Vicugna; species Vicugna pacos. The sequence goes on along the minus strand of NC_133006.1, from coordinate 7,783,568 downwards.
AGCCAGTGGCAATAAAGTTGGGAGGTATGAGGAATGTGTAAGTTGTGTGTATTTCTGTTCTGGTTGGAAAGACTCTTCGGGAGAGTGGGTCTGTATCTCTGAAATCATCTACTCAGAGCAGTAAATTTATTCTGCTCCAACTCTAGGGTTCTGCAGTCTGGATAACTTGATGGCATAGGAATCTAAAATCACCCGAATTTCTGCGAGCAGCTCTTTGAGTTACCACACGGGTCCTCTGCCGTGATCTGCTTAATGGTTTAGCACTTTCTCTCCATCAACTACATAGCAGTGTTTTTAGTAATAGAACTCAGGATTGAATAACTTTCTTAATCAGCCGATAACAGTTCTTTCAGTCAAAACTGAACTCCCTTTAAGATTCAAATTTATAAATATTTTGCATGAATATCTTTTCAAGCAGACATGCACATTCTCAGTTTTCCTTCAGTCTCTAAAGCTATTTTATGCTTGTCAGCTGTAATTTTTCTGGGCAAGGTTTTGAATCAATAGTCTGCTTTGTTCAGTTACCAGTCATAAAACTTTTAAATAGGTAAAAATTTAACTTTTATGGACATTTGACTTCTTTTGCAAAGTATCCGTGTATTTCTGATAAAGTGGTGAAATGATCAATGGAGCCGAGGTGTTAGGAATCTAAAACCTGGGCCTGGTCTCAAGGGATGGTTTTTATTTAATTGAAAGGCCTTAGTATGTCATTAAACTTTCAGAAGTTCGTTTCCTTGTGCATAAAGTATAGTGAATAATACTTGCCCTGATTATATCACATAGAGCTATTGAGATGATAAAGATTGTGCATTAAAACACTGAAAACTTTAACGCACTCTCAAAAATGATGTGCATGTGTGTCAATGGATGTGTATGCATAAGTGATACAAATTAATTTTAAAACCTTGTTTGGTTGGAGTCCTGACTATTTGTGGGAATGAAAGTTTTCAGTTTTTAGAAAAATTTGAAAAAGCAAAAAACCCCAGGGTATAGTATTTTAGATTTTCTTTGAGTCATCACGAACAGAACAAGGTCCATGACATTGAATTTGCCTTCTTGGAAAGACAGCGTCTGAAACTGACTCTGTCAGGTCCTTAACATTGACTCTTAAGACACCGTGGTTTTGTACGTTTGGCGTTGCACACCTCCTGAAGTTCTTTTTATTCTTCAATGATTTTATGTAGCTATCTGCCAATTCATCCCAAATTTGTTTCCCAATAGCTAGTTCAAAATTGGTGTTTCAGGGGGCTCCAAGTCTGTTAACGCATAGTTGTCCCCAGTGCATCGTTTCAAAATGAATATCATGTCAGAAGCACACACACTCTACAACATGGGAGGGACATAAAACTAGACGTTGTTTATGAGGCCAGATTTAAATGACATCCTGTGGTCTTCCACGGGGGTGACCAAAACTCGGAGTCACCGTGACAGAGTCATTGGCTGAAATGATCACCCCGTGTGATAACCCAGGAAAATCATTTTGTGGGTTGTCCTTGTGACTTTGTACTGGGTCGTGATTGCCCACATGGAATCGTCATTTCTGAACAGAGTGAAATAGATACCTTACACGAATAATTCTTCTCAGGGATGTCATTCAGAAAACTTGAATCATTCTCTTACCGTGGTTATTGAGGTACACTGGAAAAACACTGTTACATCAGCCTCTTTTTCTTCCTTAGGCTTCTTTACCCACGACAACTGATCTTCCAGAGTTTTTTGTTGCTTCTTACAAATGGCCAGGATGGACCCACGGCCCGTTGGATCAGAAAAACTGTGCTGCGTCTTGGGCGTTTTCTACTGCAAGTAATAAAGTCATTTTAATTTCTTCCTTGTAAATTCTCCCTTTGACTCTAGATCTTGGGGCAGAAATTAAAAACGTTTTTAATTTAACACATTTAAATATTAACATGTGGGCAATTAAGATAAAGTCTTAGTCTAGCCCAAGAAAGCAGCCTGAAGATTAGATAAAAATCTATTTTTCACTCTGAAAATTGGTCTTTATTTTTAGGGTCTAACTTTAAAGAGAGAGTAAATCAAAAGAGCCACAAAGAAAAGTTGCCAAAAATGTGTTTGTTCTTTGAGAGTTAAGGCCAGATACTAAGAGAGGCATAATGTTCATCTTTAAGCTAATCCTAGCATGCGTGTGGACACAGACATATAATTCCTACATTCTTTCCTCTTGATAAGATCTGCAAGAATATATTTAATTATTAAACTAATTTGATGTAAAGCAAGACTTCAGAACTAAATAATAACGGATGAAATGCATGTCATCTCCTTTTGGATAAAGGCAAACATGTAGATTCTGACTCTAAGGTGATTCAATTGATCTTTCTTTTTTTTGTAATTTTATTTTATTGAGTTATAGTCAGTTTACCATGTTGTGTCAATTTCCAGGGTAGAGCACAACTTTTCAGTCATACGTGAACATACATACATTCACTGTCATATTCTTTTTCACCGTGAGCTACCATAAGATCTTGTATACATTTCCCTGTGCTACACAGTATAAACTTGTTTATCTATTCTATATATACCTGCCAGTATCTGCCAATTTCGAACTCCCAGTCTGTTGATCCTCTAATAAGAGTAGCTTCCAAATTCTTGCTGCTGTAAGGAATACATACCTCTGTTACAGAAACTTACATATAATTTCACAAGTCCAGTAAATGAATATAAAGATTAAGCCCAAGATTTGGTCTCCGAAGAGTGTCAATCGTATTACAGCAATTAAAACTTACATGACATCGGCGATCTGCTCTTAAAGATCAGCTTCTTAAAACTGTGCTCTAGGCTTAGAAATAATTCCAAAGGAGTGCTCAGAAACAGGGTAAGTACTGAAAGCATCGTGAAATGAGTTCACAGGCTCTCTGAGAAGTCGGCTGAAGGGTGAGGGTGGCACCCCTTGGGACAGAGGAGCGTTCGTACTTCGTCTCATTGTCATCACTTCATAGTATCAGCTAGATTGTTCTAGAAAGGTTGCATTTGGCCAAGCTCACCACTGGAGCATCTCTGTTAATTCTACGTTAACTCCTCCAGTATAAACGTCCTATGGCACAGGGATCTCTTTGAGTCTCATTTTAGTTGGGTGGGGATGGTTTGTTTTTTTTTTTAATTGAGGTATAGTCAGTTTACAATGTATCAGTTCCTGGTGTCCAGCACAATGCTTTAGTCATACATGAACATACATATATTCATTTTCATATTCTTTTTCACCGTGAGCTGCTACAAGATACTGAATATAGTTCCCTGTGCTATATAGTATAAACTTGTTTATCTGTTTTATATGTATTAGTCAGTATCCCACAAATCTTGAACTTCTAGTTTATCCTTTCCCACGCCCTTCCCCCCTGGTCACCATAAATTAGCTCTCTATGTCTGTGAGTTTGTTTCTGTTTTGTAAATAAGATCTTTTTTTTTTAACATTTTTTATTGATTTATAATCATTTTACAATGTTGTGTCAAATTCCAGTGTTTAGCACAATTTTTCAGTCATACATGGACATACACACACTCATTGTCACATTTTTTTTCTCTGTTAGTTACCATAATGTTTTGTGTGTATTTCCCTGTGCTATACAGTATAATCTTGTTTATCTATTCTACAATTTTGAAATCCCACTCTATCCCTTCCCCCCCTCCGCCCCCCTGGCAACCACAAGTCTGTATTCTCTGTCTATGAGTCTATTTCTGTCCTGTATTTATGCTTTGTTTTTGTTTGTTTGTTTGTTTGTTTTTTAGATTCCACATATGAGCAATCTCATATGGTATTTTTCTTTCTCTTTCTGGCTTACTTTGCTTAGAATGACATTCTCCAGGGCCATCCATGGTGCTGCAGATGGTATGGGTAGGGACAGATTTAATCAGATAAGTCACTTGTCATACTATGTTCCTGGGTTAGTGTATTATACCTCCTAGGTGAGATATAAGAATTTTACCTTAAATTTAAGAGATCAGTATTTACTTTTTTTTTAATTGAAGTATAGTCAGTTTACAATGTTGTGTCAGTTTCTGGTGCACAGCATCATGTTTCAGTCAAACAGGAACATACATATGAGACCAGCAATTTTGAAGACGTCTTAGGGAAGACATTGGTAGTGAAATACGGAGAGTAACTTACTAGGCTGATTTGGACTGTTACTTTGGGGTCCCCAGGCCACAGCCCCATAAATGACCTCAGCACAGGTGTAAGTCTGGATTTGTCCCCCTACCTGATGGAGGACAGTTTTGTATCCTGTGTGTGTATTCACTGTGGCAAATCAGGCTGATGCTACTTTTTTTTTGTTTTTTGAGTGTATTCAGTAAAGAAAGGCATATCTAGGTTCTCTAAAGGATCTAGAAAATCAGGTCAGGACATAGTAGTTAAAATCAGAAAAGATATCTCTCAAAGAAGCTAAAAACTGTAAAGTGGAATAAAGAAGACACTTAAAAAATATACACATATAGAAAAATAACTATGCAGCCAAATAAAATCCAAGTAGTTCAGAAGCTAAGACGTGAAGGAGTTTGAAGCGGTGGCAGCGATCTACCCTGCAGGGCAAACTTGAGGACAGAATAAAATAAGAGCGCGTGTCTCAGAGGTAAAGCCCGAAGGAAGTTTTCAGAAAGAGAATGGAAAGCAATTTGCTGAACTGAGTCATCCTTAAATCTTCTGACCTTTTCTAAGTATTTCAAGTGAATGTGGATTAAACCTTTACCGAGATTCAGATATGTCTGTATGAGCAACACAGTGCATCTCATTAGAATTAAAAACGCTTATTATTCTTTCCTTGACATCTACAGATGCATGGCGCTGAAAGGGATGTTAGAGGTCACCTTTATCAAGCCTTTGGTTTTGTAATAGAGGCACCAGTAGGGGAAGTGACCTGCCCAAAGTGAAAGCTGAGATGTCTCAGCCGTGATCTTGGAAGCCAGGCTTCTGACTCCTTTTAGCACTGTTTCCTCTCCATTGTAAAAGTCTTTTCTGAACCAAAGAATCGCTACACTAACATTTAAAATATATATACTTGATTCTGAGCCCTGTACTGAAAGTCAAAGCATCAGAGGATTTCCATTTTCTCTTATGAAAGAGGAGATTATTTTCTGGAGAATAGGAGAGACGGTGGTGTCATGACATTCGCCACCTGTGAAATATATTTCCTCGCTGGGACCTGGAAAGGAAGTACGAGGTTATAGATTCAGCACAGACTGAGCGTCTAAGATGCGCCAGCAATTGTACATCTGCTGTAGTGACATAAAAACCATGTATATGCAGAAATACATATGTAAGGGAATTATTTTTAAACAAATTATGTGAGAGTAATTCTAAACTCGCACCTTGAGGGGTTCCAATACACAGATAATTTTGATGAGCAAAAATGATAACTTCTGAGAACATTGGACAGAGAGGAGAAAGGTTATGACTCTGTTGCCTTTAATTAAAAGGGAAAGGTTAAACACCAGGAGCAAGACTATACCAGGAATCCAACAACAAAAATATCTGTACCAAAATGTCACCCACCCCAATTTTCTCATGATTTCAGCACACATGCTAGTTTATCATGGTGGCGTGATCAAAATGCTAACACATATAGTTTTCTGCTACTGGTTGATTAGTTTCCCTCGTCTATTATTCTGTTCTACTTTGAGGTCAGGATTACGACTCTTCTGGTTTTTGTTCATGTTGCAATTTCTACGGCTCAGTACAGTGCCTGTCGCCTGGTAGGAGGTCAACAAATATGTGTTGGGGAGAGGAACAAGCTCATTAACAACAACCAGGCTAGGGGATTATTTAAACAAACGGAAGGTTCAATCATAAAAGATACATATGAAAAATACAAGGTGCATTCCACATCTGCTAAGGTGAAATTGGGATCATAATGTCCAAGAAAATTATAAGCCTAAAAGTGTGCTGTGTAGCTTTTTGATATTTTATAATATAGGTTCATATTAGTCTCAGTTAATTTAGAAACCAAAGACTCAGTTTATTCCAATGTATCAGATTAACATGGATGAATTTCCAATGAATATTTCTGTAATCAGTCTTTCTCATTTCCTCTGTTTAGTTACATTCATTTCAAATATATATATATTTAGCCATGACTCTAAGTGTTACTGTTCTAGGTGCAGGAGATATAAATGTAACTAAGATATGGCCTTTATCCTCAAGGTCACTTGAAAAATTCACTTGCAATATTTCTTAACAAAGAATTTAAAAGTACACAGAACATGAAAGGAACAAGGAACTAGAAAAGTCTTTGAGGTTGGTAAGACAATGAAGCAGTGCCACAACTGGACGAAAATTATGCCTGAAATTAGGGCACTGTTGAACTTGCTGGAATACATAGATATATTCATGGCATCTGGCCTCAGTTTTAAACTACACAAAGTTTTGAAGAATAGCTGAGGATTCAAACAAAAAACTCTATGGAAATGACTGGAAATACCACGTGCCACTTGAACATTAATCAACATTCTATTTCAAACAGGCGTGGCAGCGGACCGAATAGCGATTCAGTCCAAAGGTCAATACACAGCCAACTTGTCCCCTCAGAACCTGATCTCTTGCTGTGCCAAGAAACGACACGGATGCAGCAGTGGAAGCATCGACAGAGCTTGGTGGTACCTGAGAAAACGTGGGTAAATAGCTGCCCACAATGTGTCTCTAGGTTTCTTAGGGTTAAAATAAGGACCTGCCTGGGGTTAGAATGAGGACCCTCTGACTCTGTCGAACACTGTCGAATGTTCTGGAAGCAATCCTACCAGATACTTCCATGGCCACCTCAGCACTGACTGTCCATAAAATCACTCCCGTTGTTTCATTTTCCTTACCATCTGCTTCGAGAGTCAGTGAATTATGTTAGATTTGGATCCAAATAAGTTGTACTTTTCCAGCTTCAATTTCAAAATCCAAACTTATTTTCTTTATTGCTTGTATAAGGTATAATACATTTGTAGAATGTATAAGAATGGTATAACCTGATAACTTTATGCCTTATTAATGTTAATATTATATTAGTATATACAGTTCCTCCCAAAATATCATGAACTACAGGCACATAATAATTGAAGTCTTATAAAAATGTATCTATAACTAATAAATGTGTATTTATTTCTTTTCTTTTTTCTATTTTTGTGTGTGGAGGGGAAGCAATTAGGTTGTTTTATTTATTTATTTATTTATTTATTTATTTATTTATTTATTTTAATGGAGGCACTGGGGATTGAACCCAGGACCTCGTGCTTGCTAAGCATGTGCTCTACCACTGAGCTATCCCCCCCACCACGTGAAAAATACTCTTTACTTCTGAAACTTGCATAATTATCAGAAGAGCCCTATCTGAGTCTGATACAATTCATTCTCTTTCACACTCCTCTACATTATAATTATAGATGTAGAATTAAGGAGTCCTTCTCCTGTTCGTTTTACCACAGATTTTATTGATGGCCCCTTTTCACCTTCAGGAAATTCTGTACAGTAGATAGAATTGTTTATTAAAATGGATTTAAGCAAGATTTTAAAATTATCATGAAAAAATAGGAATGGAACAGGGAAGAGTGCAATGTCATTGAATGGCTGTGTTCAATGTCATTGATCTTAATGTGTAAATAGTCAGAATAATTTACGAACGTTTAGTTCAGCAAATTGCACCTAGGCTGGTGATTATGGCATTTTTCTAAGTATTACTTTGACTTCTTCAATGGTTCCTCATAGACTGGTGTCCCACGCATGCTATCCACTCTTCAAGGACCAAAATGCTACCAATAACAGCTGCGCCATGGCAAGTAGGTCTGATGGGCGGGGCAAACGGCACGCCACAAAGCCATGTCCCAACAGCATCGAGAAATCCAACAGGATCTACCAGTGCTCTCCTCCCTACAGAGTCTCTTCCGAAGTAAGTCCAAATTGCGAGAATCCACAAGGGTTAACTTTCTCAGAAATGTATGGCTCTGCTGTTACTAGAACTATTTAAAACCTATAATATTCTAAAATAATGCTGAGCTTCTGAGTATAATTTTTGATATTCTTAAAGTGTCTATTAGAAACTTCCAGTTTGGGTATGACTTCTGCTCTTTGTAATATTGGCAGTACAAATGATTGCCTTAAATATAAAAATGCCCAAGGGAATAGAATTTTATAATTATGTCTTATTATTAACATATATTTATTCATATATATATATATATATATATATGACAAATAAAAGCTAAATCAAACCTTTTGCGCTGACCTTTTTGTGGCGGTAGCTTATTTTGTCAATCCTTTGGCTAACTAATTGCACAAAATAATTAAAGTGAGCGTAGTCCTCATAGGAAAAAGATCCCCTTGGATTCAAGTTTGTCATGCTGAAAACCTGGGAAAATTTTACTCCATCATATCAGTGTTACGCAGACATTCTCACTTGCAGAGTATCTGAACCTTCGGTGGCTTCCAGTTACCGGTAGAATGAAGTTCAGGATTCTTACCATGACGTAGAGACCTGTGGTTTGGTTCTGGCCTCCTGCTTTCACGGACTCATTGGGACCAGCTTCCACACATAATACTCCTGAGAAAACAGGACTGTGTCTGCTCCCTAGATATGCCATGTCCCTCATGCTTCTCCACTTAGCCAGGTCATGTCTCCTCTGACCCAGATGGTTACCTCACCTGGTTCCAGATGGTAAGATCCCACACACGTGCCGAGACCCAGGTCAGAACTTCATCTTCTGCGAGAATTTTTCTTGACTCCTAGGGAGACTCATTGTCCCCTTCTCCATGGTGCTGGATGCTTGTCTGGACAATAGAACTTATCCTATCATAATGCAATTAGCTGTGTTACTGTCTGTCTACTCCACCAGAAGGTAAATATCTTGAAGGCCAAGTGCAGGGACAATAGTTGTTTCTATCCTAATTTCCAGCATGCACTGTGATCAATCAAGGGATGAATGAGTGAATGAATGAATGACCTGCCTTTCCTAAGGACTGCTTTACCCAATGGGCGACCACGTAGAAATATCTGCGTGCTGCTCTGAGGGACCTTGCTACACAGTCACCTGGGATCACTCTTGTGATTCAAAGCACGGAGATGACACTAATTTCCATTGATAAAACAGAGTTTTAATTATTTTTCCTGTGTGACCATAAAAAGTCATGATACTTTCTCTTCGTCCCCAAATTATTGTCCGTGGGGAGAGTCAATGAAACACGTGGGTGTGTTTTGTCTTCAGCAACTTCCTCAAGATGATATTTCACATGTGAGTATCTGAAAGCACGATTGAGAGCGAATTGCTCACGGCCAAGGCATGCTGGATTGCGTAATTCCTAAATGGATGGGCAACACCTACCAGTGTATTCCAAACAATAGGTTTTGTGGGCTCTGACCACATTAATGGTGCTGATGGATGTTTTCCCTTCCAGGAAACTGAGATAATGAAAGAAATCATACAGAATGGACCGGTTCAAGGTAAGCTTGGAGGAAATATGACTGTGTCTTGTTTATTCCTTTCACGAACATTACATTTTAGCGCATGTAAAAGGAGCTCAATAAATGAAAGGAAATGTTTACTTTTAGAATATTCTTAGGGATTCAATCGTTCTAAGACTAACGTAATTATAGGTGATATGCTCCCCCGATAGCTTCATCAGCTGCCATTTTATTTGAGGGAGATAAACTCATTCACAAACTGATTTCTTCAATAAATTTTGATGATAACATCTGATGCAATTTTGCTAAACTCTATCCAAAGGGATCATGGACCAAACAGACATTCAGACATGAAATGCTAACTGATGAAGCTTGTTTAACTGTTTGGTTATATTTCAGAATCACATATAGTGTTGGACATTTTCTCACTTCAGTTTAAATGGATTAGGTAATGGACTGGAAAAAAAAATCAAGATTTAGTCCTAAAAACAAAGTAGACACTTTCCTTTTTCTATAAGCCCCCAATAAATCAAGTAAGCCACTGTGATTTTTATTTTTATAAAATGCTTTCCAGTTTGATCAGTTTTATAAATATGTTATGGATAGTATTAACAGTAAATAAGGAAATAATATATGGACTTTGCACTGATTTTGATATTAAGATATTATCTCTGATACGTATTTCCTCTGCTTACCTACTGGATTTTATTTTACACCAAGGGCATGAATAAAGATACATTCACAGTGTGTATTCTCTGTACTAAACATTGTCTTGAAATGCTTGGAAGAGCAAATCCAGTGAGGGCTAAAATAGAAATTCAGGGTGTAGACACTAAAAGGGCCGAAACATATTATCAATGCAGTGGAATTGATAAATCAAATAATTAGATTAAATAAACCAAAATTAAAACTAAAATAGTTGATATATACTAAGGAACTATTGGCCAATATATATTTGTGTTTTCCTGAATGCTGGCCTAATTAGTATTGGCTCAACATATAGCAAGAAGCACAGATTTTTCAATCGTGTTGGGAGGATTTTTATTGCTCTTTATCATCACTTAATATTTATTGAGAAGTGAAAGCTTACTCTAAACATGTCCTGAATTTAACTGTTAAAATCCTGGGGCCTTACTCAAAACCTGAAACAGACAAAGAGAAAATATTTCTCTCTTTCCAGTTGTGTAATTTCTGATAAAAGAGTGGGGGAGGTTCATGCATAATTTAAGTGTATGCTTCATTAAGTGGAATTTGTGTGACAAATTCGAAGGAGCACAGGCGTTTGAGGTCAAGGCTGAATTTAAAATTCCATTCTTGACATTTGCTGCTGAAATGACTTTGGTCCAGTTATTTAAACCTCTCTGAATCTTCGAATCATTGTATTGCAGTTTCAAGTTTCTCTTTCTCGCTCTCTCTCTCATTCTTTTCATCAGTCAAAAGAAATCTGGATCATAATTATTTAAAATTGAGAACACCTTAGGTTTTTCTTATGGTCAAATACGTAAGTTTTCACGAATTACATAATGAATCAAATAGAGATATAATTTGAAACTAATAAAGTTGAAATTCCAATTATTCAACATCCATGTAACAAATGCTTGGTGAGAACCTTCCTCCTGCCAGCCTGAGCCAGGAGCACGAAACAGAGCTCACCATCCTACCCTCCTATGTGCGATGATTATGTGAAATAAGTTTGCTGCAGTTTTCCCAAAAGTTAAAATTGCACTGAGGTAGCTTAAGTAGTTACCTGTTGATGGGTTCACCAAGTCTGTTTTGGCATCAGGACCCAAAGGAAGGTCACCTTCAAGTTAATTGTGATGGCATCTCACCTACGTTTCTTTAGTTGGCAGTGTTTTTCCCCATTGAAGAGAATATTTTATTCGTGGTGCTTAGAGAGAGTGGAAAGGAGCTGAAAGGGTCAGTGGTTCCACAGAAAAGACAGCCCCTAGCAGCATCCTCAGACTTTTAGAGACACTGGTTGCCTCGTCTTGTTGTAGATGCAATGTAGTTTATCTGCACCTTGTTGCCTGGGTTAGCAAATAGCGTTTTCCCCTTTTCGGTACAAAAGCATGTGAAAGGCAATAGAATGCTGAATGAATAGCACTGTATGCCTTCTAAAACCTATAGAATTAAAAATGGGTTTAGGTGCTGGAAACAGAACAAAAGCAAAGATCTACAGAGAGTACAGTTAAATAAATTCCTTAAATCCTATAGGAATGTGCTTTTAAGTAAATAAAGAAGATTTAACCTCTGTTGAGAATATTTGGACAGCCTCAGAAAAGGCATGGAACATTAAAAAATAAAAAGTAAAAGGTGGGATACTGAAAAGCTATATTTGACTTTGGGGACAAAGGTTCACTTTAGGATCTATCAAATGCTAGTGACCTTAGTTTGTATTTTATTTAAAATGCACGTCAAAGTAAGGCAAGCATTGGGCACTGTAATCAAGGTCTACTTAACTAGTCCCAACTGAAAATATGTTTAATTCACGTCTTGTGGAGGAGAAGTTTAAAGCCTTCACCCTGAATTGCCCAAGTCCTTCAACAAAGCATCACACGATACAGAAAAGAAATGATCTCAGTGAGAGAACGAAGGGGCACTTTATAAAGTATAAGCTCTGATTTTCTAAAGAATGCACTCTTGGCTTAGCTCTCCAGAGCTGAGGGGATGCAGTCTTGCCAGAGCCTTCTTTTGCCAAGGGTTTGTTTTTTGTTCAAACCCACCAAGGGAAGTTTTGTATTTACGTCTAAGGATTAAGGACAATTACTCTGAGTGCTCTATGCTAGGTTTATCCTTTGCTGCTAGCTTAATTCGAGTTTTAAGAGGCTTGTGGAGATGTCCAAGGTTAATGGAGAAATAGCGAACCCTAGCCAAGTGTATGGGCTTCCTGAAAGGGCTCAGTTCTGTCAATTAAGAATAGATACAAACTACTGTATATAAGAGAGATAAACAATAAGGACCGATGGTACAGCATAGGAAACTACATTCAATATCTTGTAATAACGTATAATGGAAAAGAACATGAAAATAAATATGTATATATACACACATATATATATGACTGAATCACTATGCTGCACACCAGAAATTAACACAACATTGTAATCAATTATACTTCAATAAAAAACAAGAATAGATAGTGTTCTAAATGTACACAACGTATTTAAGTAATATTCTAAATAGCAAAAAATTGTCTTCATAAAAGAATAAGAAAATATTGCAGCCAATTAAATAGGAAAGAAATTAGGCTGAATTCCAAAATTCCTTCTTAGGGTCTACCCCTGGCAAGTTACTCAATGATTGTTCTGTGAGACTTTTTGGAGGTTTTTAAACACGATGGTTTAAAATCTGTGCCATTTATCCTGTTGGTTTTATTTTAGCCATAATGCAAGTCCATGAAGATTTCTTCAGTTATAAGACAGGGATATATAGACATGTTACCAGCCCAAGTGGAGAGTCAGAAAAATATCAAAAGCTTCGGACACATGCAGTCAAACTCACTGGGTAAGGCAATTTCTTAAAAATCTTCATTTAATGCTTTTGGAAAATAGAACTGAAAATAGAGTATGTAATGCACTTAGGTGCCTGAATTCCTCCTGATATGAGAGATTCTGATACAAATTAAAAATGATCAAAGCCTTGACACTCTTCAGTCATTATTTTAAAGTCCTACGAAAAAGTAACTCAATATTCTGGGAAAAGTAACCAAATCCTATCTCTCATGTGCTTGGGAATCCATCCTAAAAATCTGTTCTAAGGGCAAGGAAAATAGATTATTGGAGTAAATTCTACACATGGAATAATCAAGGAAAGGGTACAAACCCCAAAGTATGTTAGGATTTGGGGAGAAGGTTTGGAATGGATTTAGAATGGCAGAGATTAAGCAGGGAGAAAGGGTAGGGTCACCTTTCATTCAATGTAAAATTGTGTTTTTTAAAATATTTATGTGAGAATTTTGGAAATTCTATTTATTAAGTTTTTAAGTAAAATATATTCAGCTCTACAAGGGCAAGAAACAGGTTCAAAATTCGGCTGCATTTCAAGAGGAAGTCATCTCACAACAGACCCTACTCAGAGGGTGTGGTCACCTGAAATCACTTTCCCCAGCGCCTCCTCGATCTCATTCCGACTCTGCCCTGTCTTCAAGCTCTTTCTCCTAATGTCTCATTCCCCTTCAGATGAAATATTTCCTGTCCTTCCGGTGAGTACCTCAAAACCTTTCCCTTTTATCTTGAATCACCGGTACTTCCTCTTGGTGCTCTCACCTTGCATTATATTTCACCAAAGAGATGAAAGCAATCAGAAAAACGGCTCCCGGTATCACACATGCTCCCTGTCGGTTCCCACTCCTCCCTGTCCTCCCACTTCTCACATAGATGCATCTCCCCTGCTCTAATTTATACCCCTCTTGCCATTTTATAGACCTCAGACCGTCTCCGTGTTCAAGAATATGCAGAGGCAATATTCCCATTTTCTTCTCTGTAACCCATTTTATTTTTACTACCACACAAGCATGCCATTATTTCTTAGACATTTTGGAAAACAAACAAAAACAAAAACAAAAACCCTTCCTCTCGCCTTCACTTCCTCTACACTCCATGTGTGTTCTTTCCATCCAGTGAATTTCTAGCAAGATCTATCTGTTTTCATGTTCTTCAATTCCTCTCTGCTCATTTAAACCAAAAATCTTTTCAATGATTTTTTTCCTTCCTCCTCTTTTCAACAGCATCTGTTTCAAGGTTACCAATGACTTTTATATTTTCTGTCCATCTGTCAGCATCCAGACCTGCCCAACCCCTTCTCCTGCATTTTCTTTCCTGCCATGACTTTTTAAGACTCTTTGCTCTTCTTTTTCTTTTGTCTGTTCTTCTACACACCTTAGTGTGGGAGTGTCCTGGACTCAGCTCTTAGTCCTTTCTCCCTTCTATGCTCACTCATTTTCTGCTCAACTCATCAGTCTCTGAGCTCATCCTGGCTTTGGGTACCATCAAACCCCTGACACCAGCTAAATTTGTATCTGCAGCCCAGATCTGCTCCAGACCTCCAGACTTGTACTTCGCATGTCCTCCTTCACACCTCCACCTGGGTACCTCCTGGATGGCTTACATTCAACACTTTCAAAACTGAACTCCCTGTCTCTCCCCTCATACTTGCTGAACAGTATCAACCTTCTCCTTCTTAGATGATGACAATGCCATCCTTCCGTATGCTCTGACTACAAACCTTGGAATCATCCTCTGTTCGTCTCCTTGCAACTCACTTTCAAGATGTCAGAAACTCCGTTGGCTCTCCCAACTTATATCCAGAATCCAACCACCTTTCACCATCCAAACTATCAACATCCTTGCCTGAACCACCATTACCCATTGTTTTGTACGTGGATTCATGGAGTAGCTTTTAACTGTTCCTCTCACATTTAAGTTTGTCCTGAAAAGTCTATTCTCAACAGAGAAGGCAGGGTGTTTCTTCAGTCAGATCTTGTTGCTTTGCTCCAAACCCTACAGTGCTTTCCATCTCCCTCAGGGTAAAAGCCAAGCTCCATACAGTGGCCTGCAAAGGCCAGCATGCTCTGAGGACTCCCCCGTCTGCCTGTCTACACCCCCATCAACTTTCTGATCTCAGTTGCTTTTCATCTGTACCCTGTTTATGGCCCTTTATGTCTCAGGAACCCACACACCAGAGCCCCTCCCTCTGCCTTCCCCGCTCCTTTATGCAACGCCTGGTTCCTTGTCCTTGTGCCTCCGTGCAGTCTTTGCTCAGATCTCATCTTCTCAATGTGGCATCCCTGACTGTCCTGCTGAATATTGCTGCCTGCCCTCTGCTTCAGCTCCTCTGACCCCCTCGCCTGACGTATTTAAATCTTTTCACAACAATGATCTCTTTCTAACAGACTAATTTAATTAGCTTTTTCTGTTGAGTGTGTATTGTCTGCCTCCCCTACTAGAATGAAGCTGCATGAGAGCTAGTGTCTGTCTTATTCACTAATGTAGCCAAACCTCCAGATATGATGCACTTCATGCTTTTTCTATCTGAAACATGAACGTGTTTTAGCTTATTCTACATCAGTTCTTGTCTGACATCCATTTTTCCATGAGGCAACTCTGTTGAAAAATAGAGTGAGGAGAAGTTGGAGGGGAGAGCTGGGGCCCTCCTCAGCTTTGATTGGTTTCTAATTCTTGCACCTGTGCTCATCACATCAACTCTGCCCCTAGTTCAGAGCCCAGAGTTTGGTGGGATTCACAGTAAATCCCCTCCAGGTGCTAATCTTTGCCTTTTCTTTTGCATCACATTCTCCATCTTTCAACCATTGCCCTTGGTGGGTTGGCCAGGACTTCTGCAGCTCAATGGGCCCCCAGTGTGCTTTCTTCTTCAGCTGACCTCCTGGGATGGCAGGGTGGGATGGGAAGGGACTGCCACTCTGATCACTTTGCCCTGCTCATGGCTTTTGTTGGAAAGTGCATGAGGGGGTGTTTCTGGATCGTCTTATGTGCTTTTAAGGGGAAAATTTTTCCATTCAAGTCTGGAGAGGAAGGAGGAGGGCTGTGGTGAGCCTTGTTTCTCAGCATCTATTTTTGCTTTGATACAGAACAAAATGTGTTTTTTTTTTGTTATTCCTCAAAGTTGTGTTTTGGGGATTATGGCTATATGCCTGGTTTACTAAAGAAGAAAAGAAAGAGGTCTTGATTTTTAAAACTTGTTTTATTATGTTTTTCCACTCTTAATTGTTTAGTGACTTCTCAGGAAAGCAGATGGAATAAAAATGCCTCATACAGTCACTGTCACTGGGAACTCAGCTCCGCTTGAGTTCTGTTTCCCTTCAGTTTGAAAATCTTATTGCTTCTAAATCTCTCCTTCGTCTGCACGTTTCATTATCAATTTTTGTTTTCTCTAACAGCATCCATGATTTGGAAAAATTCTTCCCACACCCATGGTGATTGAAACGGTTTTTCCTGTCATTCAAAGATAGGAAATGTTACCATCCTGGAAATGGCAATGTGAATGTGGAGCCTTCCTTGGCTTATCAGAACTGTTCCTTTATCATCGCTGCCACGTATTTAGCCATGCTGGTCATGTTTTCTTTGCTCTGCTCCTACATTTGCTCATGCTGCGTTTGAGCAAGCTATGAATGTGTTTACATCTCATCACTCTGCAGTGTGTATATTTTCCTTGATCAGTGTGTCAGTTGCATGAATACGTTCACTTTTATAAACTCTAGAAACTTGAGGCATTTATAAATTTGCCTCACAGGTGTGACAACTAACAAGGCTAATTCTGCTAATGGGCAAATAACTTTTGGAGAATTTGTTTATTTTTCAGAAATATTTTAGGTCCCTGGGCATTGTTCAATAATCCGGAGCAGTAGATTTTAATTCATTTCTCCATTAGTAATTCCTGATTTGGTAATTACTGTATTTAGAAAATTAATGCATTGGTGAATTAGAGAGTAATCAAATAGCCCAAGTGACTTAGTGTTCCTTATCGAAGAACTTAATATGCTTCTAAGAAGTACCTTACGAATTCATCGCAACAAATTCTGTTTGCTGTCCATTCCGTAGGAGACAGAGCTATTAGATTTAGCTTACTTGAACAAATGAATTTAAACTTCTGACAAATGCCCATCACTGGAGAATACAAGATTTAATATATACTCCTGCTGTTAAGGAGTTCAGGAATAAGGTAGAGACATTCACAACTGATTCTAGGGTAAAGTGATAAAAGCTATACATTTCCACATATATAAAGCACAGAAGAGTGGTAGGTAGATAAACACTTGTAATGTCTTTCTTGGCTCCTCATAATTTGATTGCACTCCTCTCTCTTCTCTTTCCAAAACCTCTGTCTATCGCCATGGTGGATACTATCATTATAAAAGCATTTAATTAAATTAAAAATGCCATATATTCTGAAATATGGCATTATTTTATTTTACAACAGTAAGGATAAAATATTACCAATTAAACTAAGAAACTCTATTGATTGTCAGATGGATTTCAATCTTAGAGATGTTAAAATGTGAGGGGGAAAAGTGTGTCATAATGAAAAAATAGATATGGTATTTAAGATTTCATCCTGGCCAGTATTTTTTATGCTCTGGTCCTGCTCTACATCTTCATATGTATTAGAGTTCATTCTGTGTCCCTGGCCACCAAAGTTCTGAGCTTTCTTTAAACCCTGTCAGAAGTTTATAAAATAGTGCATTTATGTCATTTATTTTTGCATATGATTCTCAGGAATCACCACTATAACTTAAATGAAAAAAAAAAAAACCAGTTAGCTATTTTAGAAAATTAAGGGCAGTAATTGGGGTAAAACCATTGTCAACTGTGCTCGTGGGACAGAATTTTATTGAGGATCTAGTCTATATGTTACAAAAGAGAAAAACAAAATCATTTCAGGATATAATGTTGCTATCGTTCAATAACGTTTTACATGTGAGTTTATTCAACAGACGTTTATTGAGTGCCTGGATGTTTCAGATGTTGTTTTAGATGCCAGGGATGTATCAGTAAACAAAATAGACATAGATTCTGGTCCTCATGAAATTTATATTCTGCTGATGGATATATAGCTGTTAGGCAAATACAATTGCATCTTATGAAAGGCCAGAGTTTTGGTGTCAAACTTTGTGTGTGTGTCTGGGGTCAACAGTATAAACATTTTTACTTATGAATATTGAACAGAGACTCAGGGAGAAGACAAGCAGTTGTGAAATAGAGGCCAAGAGAAAGTAAACATTAAATAGTCCAAGAAGGAGAGATGAACGAATAGCAAAGATGTTTTCGAGTAGATTGTGAATGATGATTGCAGTTTTTAAATTAAATGGAGCATCCCAAAATACATGAAAAATATTGTAAAGTGGTGGAAACTGGCCATGTTTCCAATAAGTGACTGTGAAGCCATTTAGTTTGAGTAAATCATTAAAAAATTCAAGTCAAAGTTTCCTGTAAACTTTGGTGCAAATCTACATAATATGACTTAAAATTGGGCACAAATAGAATGATTTATGTGTTTTTCTTTGCTATATATTTAACAAATATTAAAAGAAAACCCATGCTATTACTGGTGCTGTGCTGAGTAGTAGGCAAAATGAGAAAAAAAACAAGCAACAACAAAAAAAAACAGCCCTTGCCCTCCCAGTGCAACTAGATAGTAAATACAAAAATGGAAAGTTATGAAACATTTCATAAAGGCAGAGTAGAAAGTGAAAAGAGATCATTTAATACTTGATCTAGACTTGAGGATCTGAGAAATGTCTTTGAGGAAGAAAAGTATGAGCTGAGATTTATGGGCTGATTAGCAACAGGCAAAGGGAGCAGCTTGTGCAAAGGCCCTGTGGTTAGAAGGATAGAAGACACTGTCTGAATGCAAAGAAGGTTGTGTTTGCTGAATCTCAAAAGGCAAGGACCTGTAGGCCAGTTTACAGAATTTATTTAAATATGTTAAGTATTTTGTTAAGGATCTTAAGAGCAGAGGGAAGTCAATGAAGAGATTTAAATAGAAAAGTGGCATGATCTTTCTTTGTAGTTTTTTAAAGATTGCTTTAACTGTAAAGAATGTGGTCTAAAAGGCAAATGCTGTTAATCTTAGTAAAAGATAGAAGCCTGGACTTGGTAAGATGGTGGAAGAGTTGGGGAGATATAAGTGGACCAAGAACCATTTAAAGGGCAAAGCTGGGAGATCTGATATGGATTTGGAATCGAGTGTGGATGATGACATAGGGAAGGAGTTCACTTTCGGGTCTGATGATTTCAAGAAAAAATGCAGATAGATGTCAGAGAATTCAGGTAGATACACTGATCTCAGGGTCATAGTAGCCATCAGGGTTGAAGATGGGCGATACTGAACTGAGTAAGAAAAAAAAAGGAAGTTTGACTGAGGCTAAGCCATGGGAAAATCTGGTATTTCGTGACTGGTTAGGTGACTATGAGTCTACAAAGAAAGGAAGAAGAGGTCAGTGAGGGTTTTTTTGGTTGGTTTGTTTTTCGTTTTTTAAAAAGTGGCTAGTGTAAGATTTCAAGAAAACTGTGAAACTGTAAGATTGGCATCTGGAGTATTTGAAGATGTTGGTCTTAGACAGAGACAGTGGCAAGTCTGTTCTATCAGGGGAGAAGGGAGGGAGGAAGAAGTTAGATGAAGCTGTTTAGCACTTAAGGCAGTGATAAGTTGAGGAAAATTCCTATCAGATTGCTTCTTTTTAAAAAAAAATCTACAGAAAGTAGGAAGTATGGTTATCTGTAGAGGGAAGAGGTGGTAGGAGGATGCAGTATCAGAAACTGAGGAGAATAGAGGTGGTTGGCAATGGTCCTCTGTATATTTAGGTGGGGGAGTTTCCCAAGGGACCTACAGTAAATTGCCTCGCATTGCTAAGAGCACCATCTGTCCTTTTGTGTGTGCCTTCTGCTGCTGTGGTCAGCTGCTTGGGTGGATGTAGAGAAATGAGTAGTTAAGTTCATCCAAGGCTCAGAGTTTTCCAGATGGGTTCAATGAAGAGTCAGAAAATCAAGGATTTTAGGATATGAGTGTTGACTTCAGTATTGCTAAGATGGCAGAAGGCTTAATCAGCCTGCTGAAAAGACAGGGTTGATGGATTTGGAGAAAATAGAAAAATCACTGGACTAGAGGCCATGATGATTCTGATCTCTGTGATGTTTATGATTCTCCAATTTATTTTTCCTACCTTTGGAATTTTTTATCATTATTTATGAGAAAAAATGAATCATTTAATAATAAGGAAGTAATATTTTATGATTATGATTGCAGTGTCATAGAGTGACTAAAAGAAGTAATTTTCTATGTTAGTGCCTAATTATGTTGTAATACTGATTGTCTACTTTGTAGTCATAAACCTTTGATGTCTGTCTGTCTATCTATCTATCCATCCATCCATCCATCCTGTATATCTATCTATCTATCTATCTATCTATCTATCTATCTATCTATCCATCCATCCATCCTGTATATGTATGTATGTATGTATATATGTATCTATCTATCTATCTACTTACCTACCTATCTATCTCTCCATCTAGTTAAAGAAAGTTGCCCATTAGGAGCATAAAATAATGCTTCACAGTTAAATTTCTAATATATTTTTCACATATTTTTCTAGACATATCAAATAGCAAGGATTCCTCAAGCAGAAATCATTATCTAGTGGGATTACAAATTATGTGACATAGCTTTCTTGGGACCACCACTTGTTTTTCCCCATGCATCTTTTTATCCCCTTCTTCCTTTCTGAATAACAAATGAATATCGAGCCTAAAATTTCATGCTATGTTATGTTTCACCCCTGGCAAATTGATAAATTCTGAGCAGATGTTTTAATTAGAGATTTTTAATGCATGGCGAGGTCTCAGATAGTTGAATGAACATTTCAACAACACTTATTTAGAAAATGCAAATAAATATGTGATAATTAGTAGAGACAAGGCAAAAACATTTAATTTGGATGTTGGCATATCTTTTAACTGCAAAATGCTTAGTTCTTTCTTTTGGGGGGCTGGGGGGTGCCCTGGTGTGAATAACAGTAGCCACTGAAGTGGACTCAGAATATTTACTGGTTCAAGTGCGTTAATAGAAGTTTATTTCTTATTCATACAAAAGTTCAAGATGGGTGATCCTAGCTTTTGGGTGGCTCTCCTCCATGTGGTTTCAGGGACCCCAAGCTCTTTCCACCATGTTGCCTGGCCATCTCTTAGGGTCACGTGTTGTGATCTAGCCCCCCCTATGGAAAATGAAGAAGATCATGAGGCGGGCTTCTTACATTTACTTCTTTTAAAGCCTTGACTCAGAAATGGCCCCTGTTAGTCCATTCACATGCCTTTGGCTAGAACTCATCCACACAATTCTACCCAACCGCAGAGGTGGCTAGGGGTGGGGAGGTAGAGTGTGTGGAGGGAGGGTATAGCTCAGTGGTACAGCGCGTGCTTAGCATGCACGAGGTCCTGGGTTCAATCCCCAGTACCTCCATTGAAAAATCAAGTAAATAAACCTAATTACCTCCTCCTTGCCAAAAAAAAACCCAAAAAACAAAAAACAAAAAAAAACCCAAAGTGGCTTAGAAATGTTAAAGAATTGGCAGGAACATTATTCTATCAGAACAAATAGAGCTATATTTTGGAGCAGAATTCCAAATCTGCATACATTTTAAAGGAAAAAAAAAACCAAAAAATGGAGACTCAGGTTTGAATTTGTGGAGAGCTGACTTGGTCGGCATCTTCCAAGCCCTCTGTGATTATGTTTTGTTTTTAGAGACTCTTCATTGGGAAATTCTTAAGAATTACTGCTCTACCAGATTGCATAAATTAATAAATGCATTTGGTACCAAATATATTCATAATCACTGAAGTAGCACTGTTAACACAATTTTCCTACTTAAAAAGCCTTATGAGATGGGAATTATTATTCCATTTTACCATAAATAAGAGACTGAGAATGTCTTAGAAAACTTTTCAGGTCTTTCTGAATTCAAAATTACTATTTTCCCAATACTAAATCTATATATAAATATAGATTTATATACATATTTATGTATATATTTATATATATATAAACAAGAAAGGTCAAATGTCAAGATTCACTTAATATATGTTTACCACCTAGGTTTTCTCAAGTAATTGCTAAATGTTCTCTTTTACTAAAAATTTCCTTAAGGTAAAGCTAATTATATCCTTTTTTTCTTCTAAAATTCTATTCTTACTTGCTTGACAGCATATTTTTAATCTGTACATACAGACTTTTGCCTAAGTTTTCAACAAGAACCTTTTCTAAGTTTATAATGTGTGTCAGACACCGTGCTGGGTGTTAAGAAAACAAACACCAAAAAAAATTTGCTCATGTTTTCAGGCAAGTGGAGAGAGAGAGAGAGGGAGAGAGAGAAAGGAAGACAGAAGAGAAGGAAGGAAGGAAGGAAGGAAGGAAGGAAGGAAGGAAGGAAGGAAGGAAGGTAGGCCCAGGCATTCTTCTATTTCATGAGAATTTACTTACCTGCCCTGGAGCCTGACTACTTCAGCATCTCTGGGTTTTTCTTCCCTCTCCTCCATCATCTCTATATGAATGTATATACCTTTGCAGCAACATCGTTTGGTTAACAGTGTCCATTGCAAGTGGCCATGTGGCATTCCTCAGCCTCATATTCTGTGCAGTGATATTCCCACAAGAAGACCAATACAAGTCTTTCACATTTGCAAGCAGTTCAGGTCAGCATCCTAGGTCTGGATCCTTCTACTTTGAGATAAAGTAAATCCGAGGGCAGAAACCATTACCAAAGTATAGAAATGGGGATTTCAGTAAAGTAGACCTACTCTTCAGTTGCTGCTATAAAGCAAGTAGCACAAACTGAACAGCCTTCAGAAAGGAAAAGGAATCTTTCTGACACCGTGGCAGCCCTGCGTTCTGGGAAGTCCTACGTACCTACACTAGCGTGGTCTTGAAGTGTCCATCTAGGAGCAGAGACAGCCCTGTAAACGTACAATAGTGGCAGGAGGTGAGCTCACGGTCTTCCTACTCTGCCATCTTGGCTGACCCCCAAGAATAAACATAAAACAAAACAAAACGAACATACAATATGAGTGCATTGGTTTTGCAATGGATAGAATCAAGGACTTTGAAAGCGTAGAGATGGTACAATTGAGAACTAGAGTAGGAAGTGACACTGAAATGGGAGTTGAGAGCACATTCAGCATTCCTTTGCATTTCCTTTACCGTGGACTCTTTATTCTGGCCCTTTATTCATTTTTCTAATGGAGTCTTAGTTTTTAAAATTTTGATGTGTATGAGCTCGTATGATACATTGAAAGGATTGACTTTTTTATACTGTTGACTGAATCCCACTTTGTTGTTGGCTTCATTAATTTATTTTTAATGGTTTTGACCTGGACAATGCTTTAACTTTTATTCTGGATTTTTAAAGTTCTATTTTTAAGTATTTAAGTCAAGGATCTACCTGCAATATGTTGGGTGGATGATGTGTGGTCATGATCTAATTTTTTTCCTTCATACTCTAAGCTCAAAGCACTGCGGGCATGTAATGAATAACCCACTCCTTTCATACTCTTTGAAATGTATTTTTTATTGCCTATTACATTCTTACACCAATTTATTATGGCTTGATTCTGAGGTGTCCTGTTTGAAATACACACTACTATTTAACTTCTACCACTTTTTTTTTAATACCAGGTGGTGTTCACACTGCTTTATCACTTTCATTTTTTCAATAATTTTCCTGTTATTTTTCCTATTCATTTTTACAATGAGATTAACACAAACACATACAAAAAACATCAGAACAATTTAAACTGGAACTTGTATGTCTTATTTATAAAGAGGATAGCATATCCTTTTTTTTTTACTTTTTAAAGACTATGATCAAGTACCCTGCATTTATTTTTCTTTAGAGAAATGCTATTTTTCAAGGATTTTGTTTTTAGAAAACTTCTTTTTCCTCTTCCCTATACTCTAAGATTTTTATATGTTTCTTAAATGTTGTTTTTAAAGATGAAGCTATTTGGCTTCTAAACTATTTAGTTTAAGTTATTTTATTTTACTTTCATTGCCAGGTTGAAGTATCTCAATAGTAAACAACATTAAAAAATAAAAGAAGTAGTAAAATGATAATTTGATTATGTTGATTAAAGAATTTACCGCTTTTCAAACCTAGAACGTTTTACCCATCTAAGATCTGTAAAGGACCCTGGATTTTCTCTACCCAATAACCTAATGTAAAAGAAGAGGGCCTGGAGATAGAGATTTGCCAGAGATTACATGCTGGTTGGTTGCAGAATCAATATTCAACTCAAATGACTTCAGTACTAATCTTGTTTGGCAAACCACTGGGATACAACACAGGGTTACAAGACTGGGTGTTGAAGTCAGACATGTCTACATCAAAAAGCTATTGCTCGAACGGACTATAACTCAATTAAAAAAGAAAAAAAGAAAGAAAAAGCTATTGCTCATTTTTGGATTGGGTTTTTTTTTTTTTTGTTCTTAAGTTGTATGAGCTGTTTATATAAGATATTCTGAAAATTAAACCTTTGTCTGTTGCATCGTTGGCAAATATTTTCTCCCATTTTGTAGAGAACCTAAACAAGCAATTCTGCAGTGAAGACATACAAATGGCCAATAGGCACGTGAAAAAAAAAATGCTCAGTATCACTAATTATCAGAGATGTGCAAGTCAAAACTACAATGAAATATCACCTCACACCAGTCAGAGTGACCATCATTAAAAAGTCTACAAATGATAAATCCTGGAGAGGGTGTGGAGAAAAGGGGACCGTCCCACACTGCTGGTGGGAATGCAGTTTGGTGCAGCCATTATAGAAATATTTGACTTATTGGAAAGTGAAAAATGCAATTATTTAGTTTATGGAGATGCGCCCCAAAGTGATTCCCAACTCAAACTTTCGATAGATTTTATTGAGCAATGATCGTGTACTAGGCACCTTGCCAGGTGGTGAGGGTACTGACAGGAGTAACGTGGGGAGCCTTAACAAATAAAATAAAACAAGACCCAATGACGTGATGCAGCCATGGAAAGCGACCAATTATACAGGAAAGCCACTGAGAGGTTCCGCAAACCCTTGGGATCATTTGAGCTGACCTCACTGACAGAAGCGTGAAGGCGGAGAGGGACCCACGGGGGTGAAACTGATCAATGGGCTTTATTTTTCTTCTGTCTTCAGTGCTGAGTGCAGGGTGGTCAGGACTGAATCAAGCTGCCAGCACAGTTCGGGTTCCATATGTTCCTCTTGTTGACACCGGTCTCTCATTTATTGGCCATCTCAAACGCCGAGCAAGTCTGCTAACTCCGTAAGGGCTGTCACTATGAGCCGGTCTTTTGCAAAGCAAAGCAACAATGGCCAACAAGCAAAGCTTTATTTTTATTTAAGTAAAGCATGGTAGGAGTGTTGTTTTAAAAAGAATTCTTAGAAAGCTCACTTGGCATTCATCAAAGTATGCCTTCTAGAACATGTATATATAACACGTATTGTATGTATAACATGTGCAGATGTGTGCACACACCCATATACATGCACATGAAGGTCTCTAAGATCTTTCTCCCTTCAGGGCAGTGCAGGACTAACCTTGATTGTGGAGCAAACACTGTAGAACATAAAGAAATGGGATTTCCATTCAACCTAAGGTTGATGCTAATTCCGCCCTTTTTCTCAGGTGACCTCAGGCAGTGACCTCTCATCTCTCTCTGTCGCAATTTTCTCATTGGGATAATAATAGTGTCCTCAGTGTCTTGTTGTGAGGATTAAATGGGACAGTATGCCTGCCACCTAATTAATAGCTGCTCCTTTTACGCTTTTTTTCATTTCTTTCAAAACTTGTATTTTCTTTAACTCTTTCTTTCTTACCTTTATTACTCTGACTCTGTTTTCAGAATTATCTTTGAAAGTCTAATCTGGAGCTGGTTCTAATTATGGCATTACTGAGTACTTACATATGATATGATACACTTTTATACTGATGGTTTCCAATTTTTTTATGTTTAGAAAATTTTTGATCCACCTCACTCCGGAAAGACCAGTAGATGAATAAGGATGAGAAACGAAAGAGAAATGTGACTCTAGGAGGAAATATTTAATTTCTTTGGTAAATGTGATTAAATTTTTATGACCTTAGATAGTACGGCTCTGTTTGTAGCAAGAAAAGCAGGAAGGTAGTTAGGGAGTTTGGTCACGTACACTTTAACCCCACTGGATTGTGTAAATAACATGGTTTGAAATAATAACTTCCTAGCTGGTAAATATCAAGGAGAGACATGGCACGTGAACAAATGTTTCGACTGAGGAAGGTGATTACAGGCAATTCTCTAGATCTATGGAGAACCTGGGGAAACGGTTACACCAAGGCTGAGAACGGCTCTCAGTTACTGGGAAAGTGAGCTCTACCTTCTTGTTGGGGTGAGTTTTAGTCTCTGTGGACACTTCAGGTCTGGGGGGCCTGGGCAGCGGGGCTTCACTAGTCCCTGGGACAGTGCTACCTTCCAAATGGAGCCGAATGGATTATTTTTGGTGATTTTGTTTTATAATCCAATATGTTCTGTGGCAGGTGTTGCCCTCAAAGTTTCAGATATGATAGACTTCACAGGGAGGTTAGGTAAAGTGTGCTTGCGAATTTGCAGAGATGTGTGGTGGGTGTGGAGGGGACATGAAGAGTGGCTTTTGTCAGGAAGAAGTGTGGATTGGTTGTCCCTTAAAAGTGAGAGCACTCTCAGGACAATCACGGGACATTTTAAGAAAGTATATAATGCAAGGTTACCGTGCTGGGATCTAGGGTCAGAATTTATTCTTATGCTCCAGCAATATGACGTATATGACAATTCTGATGAATAAACGAACTGGGAGATTTTGTTAAAAGGTGTGTGTTGCTATGGCAATGAGCAATGTCTTCCCTGAACAGAACCATGTAGAATATGACTGACAACGTCAGTGAGAAGTTCAGGCCACGTCTATGTTCCACCGAAAAGGGAAAGGTTGCAGAAAAAACCTGGATTTGGCAGGTGATGAATGAGTACTACTTATGACATTAACTGACAGCTTTGACTTATTTTGATCCTTAAAATAAATGTATCAGATATTATTCTTTCCCTTCCTCATGATTCTGACAATTATGTTCATTACATCCCTGCATACAGAGCTGGTTGGAAGTGATGAAGGCCACCCTGACTGGAGTGTTGTTACCACGACCACGCTGTTCTCTTCCTGCCTCCATCCCCACACTTTCTCATTTTAGTCCATTTTGTTCACCATTGTCAGCTTTATCTTTCGATGGCTGTCTACCATCCTTCCCCTTCCAAACGTTTCATGATTCCTCTGTGAAGGCACCAAAGGTAGCTGCTGGCTTTATTTCTTGCTCTCCTCCCCGCTGTGCCGTCCCTTCTTCTCAGCATCTTCTACAAGTTACTCAAGGCCCACCATGCCCCTCCTCATCACAGCTGGAAATGGCTCCACCCGTGTCTGCCTTCCCCTGGTTAGATTAATTTGTGGGGGTGGGGGGTGGGGACTTACCATCTTGAATATTCACAGACATAGATAATACGTAAATGAATGAGCTTGATTGTCTCATAAATGTTATTTGCAAACACAGGCTTTGGACCAGATTTAGCCTATGAGTCATGTACTCCAACCCCTGGAGGATGCTGTAATCTCCCAGTCTCCTTTCAGTGCCAAGATTTTAGAAGAAAATAAAAAGCCAAGTCTATGCCTAACATCCAAAGGCTGAAGTTTTCCCTCCAAGTGTATCTTCATTAGATACAACCCTCGTTAACTGTCATTGACGATGATGGATGGCTTTGGTCCTGCGTGCGCTCTCCGCGGTACACTTCGCGTGGTGTGGACATCTTAACATATCTTCTGTCGGTGCAGCCAATGCAGAGGGATGTTCTGCCTGGTCTACAGCGCGTCATTCTGACCAGAGCATAAATTGGGCACAACTTTGTCACCCATTTCCTCCATAATCCTTTCTAGAGGCCAAATTACACATGATGTTACAACATAGCAATCTTTTTGCTTTCTGAAATATTAGCCTAGGAGAGTGTCAACCATATGTCAGCAACTCAGTAAATAGTGTTGTTTGGATGATTAATTAAAAGGAGGAACATATAACCCACACAATTGTCTGTGACATTTTCCGACCAAAGAAACGATCTTTCAGAAATCCCCATCTGCTTCTTCCATCGATGATAAAAATTTTGTAGCTCCGTGGGGGAACACAGCAGGAAAAGGACCCGAACGTAGATTCAGAGAACCCCGGCTTGATGGGCATTTTGCTTCAGTAGAAAATGAAGGGGGTTGGGGAGCACCCTCATTTTATTTTGCTTTCCCATGCAGTCTGCTTTGATCCATCTCTGATCTAGCATTAATTAGCACTTTCGGATCCTCTCCATAGTCGACACTGCCACACTCGCTACACTCACCAAGCCTGAGTTTTTTATTTTTGAATGAAGTTACTAAGTGTCTTTGCTACAACATTCATCACGACAAAAGCGTGCATATCTTTGCCTCATTCTTACTGCAGTTACCTTGCACATCTTTGGGTTGAAGGATGCTCACAGTCTCTATATAGTCTCCCCTTTGAAAGGAAAATCCTGCTTCCAGAGTAGTCAATATCATGGTTATTGACTTGAAGCTCCCCTGGCGGTTTCTTTACACTTGTATCCTATCTGACCTTCATTTGCTTCATATGAAGGGTTGGAATGCCACATCAGGCTCGCTTACGTGTTTGCTCCCTGTTTTCCTCCAGAATTTCCTGTTCTAGTTGTCTGTACTGCCTAAAATTTCTTTGCATGTCTGCTATTTAGAAACTTTGCTTTCTATCTGTCTGGATCTATATTCGCTGATACAGAATAGGTCTGCCCAGAAAACATGAGTTTGAATTCTTGCTGTCAGTCTGCTGGACACATGCAGGGACCCCAGAAGTAGCCAACATCAGAAGGATTGCAACATTCTGATCTAGACAATTGGGCTTCCGTGTAATATACCTAGCATCAAGACAAAATAAAGCTTTGTTCTTCTTGTAACTCCAGATTCTTAGATGCACGTGAGATCAGCTTTAAAGAACTTGATTCCTGAAGCCAATGGGATCTTGACATGTGAGTTAGCAAATGACTATTCTCGTCACAGGAGAATTCGTCACTCTGCAGAAAGTCTCTTTCACAGTTTTGTTTAATAACCAGTTTTCCTTCGTCCTTTTAGTGTGTTGCCTGTCAGAAACCCCGAAAAGCCACGAATTTAAACATTAATATGCAGAACCACTCTCAGCAGAGGGAACTCAAAAGGAGACAAAGCCACTCTGTCATTACAGTCTCAGGCAACCCGATGGCCGGGAACACGTCTCTATGCAGCGTGCGGTGCACCTCAAGATTTGCCACATTTGATGTACCCTCCCTACCCATTTGACCTTGAAATCCTGCAGTTAACCTTGACTCCTTTTTCTCCCTCTCAGTCAGTATAAATTAGCCAATAAATTCCTTCAGTTTCTCTCCAACATAGCCCTCAAATCTGGGCCCTCCTGTTCAGTCCCACTGCCACTGTACTTGCTCAGAAAATATCTGTTGAGGGCTGCTTAAGTGATGGTCAGTCTTCTAGGTGTTGGAGACCCAGCTATTAAAAGCATAAACAACTTTTGCTTTGGAGGGCTTCCATGCTTTTGTGGAATTTCTCTATGTCTTGTTTTAAGGGCAACATGCATCGGGAGCTTTCAGTCTCCCCCCCCCCCAACCCCGGGACTCTACCGCCCGGTGCTAACACCAGGGTGGTCCCTCTGAAAGACTGCCTGAATCATGTCACATCTCGGATTTGAATGATTCTTGATCGCCAGCTTTGTAAATTCCAAGCTTCGCAGTCATGAGTGCTTTTATTTTTCTGACTTTATTTCCTTCCGCTCCCACAGCTGTTGCCCCGTCAAGCACAGCTGAGATGAGGTTTTCATGGCTCTCTCATGACTTTGCGCTTACTTATTGTGCCTAAAATTCTCCACCCCCCTTTCCACCTGAAGAATGTCTACTCGACTCTGTGAAAGGAGTTGTCTTTGCCCTGCACAGTTGATTTCTTCATCTGTAGCCCACAGAAAAATTGTAAACCATGCTTTCACAGAGGTAGCAATTATAGAATTCAGATTATTTTTATACTTGTTTGTTTTCCACGTTCCAGCATCACTCTCGTTAGATTTGCATCTTCTTGAAGGCAAAACATATACTTCCTTTGCACTAAACAATAGTCTGCTAAGTAAAGGCAGAAATAAATGAATGAAGTACTCAAGATGCTCTGTGCTTTTGTTTTTAAGAGACATGTTTAGGGGAATATAAGTGTCACTTTCAGAAAGTTATGTGTTCAATTTTCTCTTATTTACCATGTCTAGCATGAGCACCACTGTATATATGAACCTCAATGGCAAAATCAAGCAAAACCAAGGGAGAGGAAAAAAACTATTATTTAAAATCATACACAAAGTACTTATTCAGTTACAGTGCTTTTACTATTGAGACATAGCTTAAAATAGAGTTTTAAGAAGTCTAATATTGTTTAACACAGTTATCTGAGAAGAACAACATCCTTTTCAAAGGAAATATGTATAAAAATATCCATAGTCTTAGCTGTACAAAATCCCCCATCATTCTTTAATGCTTTACTCTGCAGAATTTATCGCCTCTCCAAGAAAGACTTTTAATATTATGCAAAAGAGGAGTGTTTCCAGAACTACCTAAAATGACATATAAGATGAATCCAGAAGGAAGAGCTTAAACGATCATGTGCTCAAAGTGAGGGACGTAGCAATAGACTCAGAGCGGGAAGCCATCAGTCCCCAGGCATCCTCAGAGAATGTAGTCCTCGGGCTAGGAGCTGCCTGCAGGTTTTCATTACCAGCATTTTCCCGTGTGTCCCTAAATTTTGAGGGAAAAGCAGCATTAGTGGGTCTTCACAACGAGTGGAAACAATTCAATTTAATGAGGTCAAAAAAAAAATTGAACAGCATAAGTTCCTATGAAGTGGAATCCCTTCAGGCAAGAAATGCCACCATTAAGGTCTCTCCAGCCTGGGGACCTATGCTACAGGTTAACAAGTTTACAGAAACAATCTCAGCAGAATACAGCTAAGGTTCTGGTCCTTCTGAAGAAATGTTTGTGAATAGTCCTCAGAATGAAGAGGTATGAGGGAAAGGAAAGAAGAAAGTGAATAGTTAGACTTGGGGCAGATGTGAATGGAATGGGGATCCTCATGTCCTCAGAGACACTCATTGTCTGACAAGAAGAGATTTGTGAAAAATACACACGTATTCCTAAAATTTCAGCCTGTTGGTAACATGACAAGCAAAAGTCCAGGACCACAATATGTGTGTGTATACACACACACACACACACACACATATATACTATAAAGAGAGGAGGGACTCTCTCCTGTAAATGAATACTGTAAGGAATCTTTTTGCTTTGTTCTAGTTAACCATCTTTGCTTAGATAAAGGTTTTAATTACGTGAATACACTATGACACTAATGAGAAATAACCTGGACTCAAGTGATTCTTCCCAGTCGTTCAGAGCCTGGGATATTTAGAAAACTAACCCACTTGTCTACTTTTCTGCAACACTCCTTTGTGACTTTATTTGATTACCATCTTAGGAACTGTCATGGTGTAAGCATTAGGACCTGTGATGGGTGAACTTTGCTTGTCCTTTATCACAACGGCTGTAACGCAGTGGAACTGCGCAGTCGCTTCTGCGGTGAGGTGTGACATTTTCTTCCCAACTGAATTTTGCATAAAGGTTAACGCCCTTTGTTTATGTTTTCTTTCCACAAGCATCCTAGCCTCTGAAACCGTCCGCTTCAGCAGACTTACTTTCGTTTTCCTCTCTCACCTTTATTTGAAGACTTGACTAACTTTCCTGTCCATTTTGAGAATGGTGATAATAATTTGAATGCTGACATTCTCCTTGGGTGAAAAATGACTGGTGCTCAAAATACTGCATCTTAAAGTTATGATAAACAGCACTATTTCTTGAAAAGAAATGTATAGCAACTCCAAAGAGTGAGTAGGTTTGCAAGCTAAGAATTATTGTTGTCTTATTACACCACCGAAAATATTGAGATGATTGTAATAAAGTATATAGGAACACATGAAAAATACGGCCATTTGAATGATGTAAAAGTGATAGTTTGTATTTCTCAGACCCCTCCAAAAAGCTTATTTCACTTTTAACTTATTTGGTAACACCTAGAATAAGAAAAATTATATGGCTACCTTCTGAAGTGCCTCTTCTTTGTGAGGAAGTGCTGTTTCCTTAGAACTGAGTTGAGCCTTGAACGACCCTGGGGCTGGGGGCTCTGACCCTCTACCCAGTGGGAAACCTACATGTAACTTTACAGTCAGTCCTCAGCAGCCACGGTTCCACATCCACGAATCCAATCAACTGCAGATCCTGTAGTACTGCAGTAGGATGTAGTGACACAATGCACGTATAAGTGGACCCATGCAGGTCAAACTCATATTGTTCCAGGGTCCACTGTGGTTAGCCTCTGATCTGTTGGTAATGGAATTATGGGTAGTCGTTATTTTGCCAAATCTTAAGCCCATATGTTGTTGTGGATCTTCATGCCCCAAAACGATGTGTCAATATTTCTGAGAGTGTCTAGGGGTTCTCTAAAATAGGCTTAATAAATGCGATACTTCTTTCATCATGTATTTTTCTTGTTTTGTCTTTTCATTTCCCTCTGCTATGTTACTTTGTCTTCTAATGCACCACCCTCAATGCAGTGGAACATAAGAAGTTAGAAATAGCATGCAAAGTGTGAAACCTTTTTCCACTTTTGGTACTACCCTCTATTTGAGTGTCACTTATGTCTTTTATGGAATATACAGTGTTCAGTGAAACAGCTCTTTCGGGTTTTAATGACAAGTCTGACTTTTCTTCCCCAAGTTAGCTGAGTTCAGTGTGGAGCTGAGTTTGGACATATCTGAGTGACAGGGAGCAAATTGTACTCTCAATTGCTCCTCTTCTCTTTTGGTGAAGACTTCATTACAGCAGCAAGCTTGTCACGTCTGAATATGTCTTTCTTGATTGGAGGTTCTTTCTTATGAGGCCCCTTAGTACCGTAACCAAGATAGACCTCAACATCTCACTATGTCTGGTGGGATCTCAGATATGAGGATCCTCTCCCGCCTGCATTCGTTTGGAGTCAAATGGTTCCTTAGATTCCACTAGTTTAGTCTTGTATTTTATATTTTATGTAAATAGCTAAAGTAACTCATGGTCAGACCATGTGAAAGGAAGTCTGACTGAGTGGTATGGGCATCCCAAAATTGTCATGATAGCCATGATGAGTAACAAATGAGCAACTCAAGGTTTCAGATATGATCTACTCTTGAAGGACATAATGACCTTTGAAGACTTGGGAGCACCTTGAATGATTGGTAAATTTTTTTCAATGGTGATAGCATTTTTAGAAAAGTTACAAGGATGTAAATGCAATTGGAAAACTGGAAAATGATTTTGAAAACTGAACCAGTTTGAACTTACACATTAAAGTGTCCAGAATATTGGAAACCCTTAAGTGTTTCAGTCTACTCTGTAGCAGAGAACTAAAAAAGACATGGCAGTCAGTGCAATTATCAGTCCTAACTTCCATCAGTAACACAAGAAAGATAAAGTTGTTCTTTAATGTTTGTCTACCTCTCAAATCACTTTTTTTCTTCCCTCAATCTCATACCAAAGGGTCCAAATGCATTAATATATTTTCTTGAATGTCCCAAGATCCCTACTATAAACCCGTCATCTCTAGGCAATGTCATTATACTATGGTGCCACCCTTCTATTCTGTACCCTATTAAAAACAGATTTCTGGCAATTGGACATGTTGAAAATGTTTGAACAACAAATTTGTATCTCTTCCAGGAATGTTTGTTATACAGTGGTGTTCCACGATTTAGCTTGAAGGCGCTCTGATGTTGAGATTTGGGATATTAGAGGTGGATTGATGTGGGCAGAAGTATTTTCTCATGATCTACCAAAGTTCATGAACATGGTAGTCAATATGATTTCTCCACATTCACTGATGCCATTCAGGACACACTGCAGTTGGGGACTGTATGTTTATCAGAGAAGGAATATAACATATTAAGAACATGAGATTTGGAATCCTGGCTCAACATCTCCCACTCTGTCATCTTGGACAAGTCTTGGTATTTCTTTAGTAAATAAAACATGTTAGTAACATCTACGTCATGGGGTTCAGCCAAGAAAAGAAATGAGGTATTGTAAGTTTGGATTTTTTATGAACTATTACATGCTACATTGAGAATGGACCAGTACAGAGGATATAAGATTTGATTTCCATACGTACCTGAGTATAGAGAAATTCCATAATAGGCATATAAGCATTTTATAAAATAATGTATGCATATGAATATTATTACCTAACCTCTCTTTTCTATAACAATAATCTTTTTTTTCACATTATGGTTTATATCAGTAGCCTTGGAAATTCTTAGTTTGCCCATTTAGGGTAGAGTTTCAGAAGGCAAGCTGTAGAGAGGAGAGACATCTTTAAGTACTTTTAAACCCCTGCATCCCAGCTCTCCTAGACTTACATCTTTCAGTGAATGAGTGTGATTCCAAGCCATTTGGACGGACATAGATGAGTATATCTTGAACAAGAAAATGACCTTATGGTTGAAAAGAAAACTATATGTGCACATTTCTACAGGCAATGATGACAGTCCCATAATAAAACAGGGTGGGGCAAAAGGAAATGCAAAAGATATAATTCTGACAATCATGTGCATTTTATCAAGACGCAACTCAAACATTTTTCACTGTACCAATATTTTTCACTGTCATTTTTAGGTGGGGCACACTAAGAGGAGCATCAGGGCGGAAAGAAAAATTTTGGGTATGTAACTCTTTTCCATTGAATTTCTACTGTCAGGTGAGTATTTGAGAATCACCCATGTCTCTACTCCCTGCTTTGTGTTGTGTAGTCATACCCTAAGTCACTGCATTACTGTCTGTAATATTGGCGTTTTCTCCAGCAGAAAATTCATTATAATCATTCATAGTATAGTAAGAGTTTTCTTCAACTTCTTTTACTTCAAATTGTAAAAGAAGAGTCAGTATTGCTTTTCAAAAGGAGAATCAAGAGAAAAACTTCTGTTCTATTGTCATCTATCTCAATTACCTTCAGAAAAGTGGTGTGAAGACTGATGACTGGGGAAAGAGTAGACTTTTCAATGCATGATGTTGAGAAACCTGGATATTCACATGCAAATGAGTGAAACTTGAGCCCTATGTTAACACCATTCTCAAAATTAACTCAGAATGGATTAAAGACTTAATGTAAGATCTGAAACTGTAAAACTCCTAGAAGACAGTATGAAACAAAGCTCCCTGACATTGGTCTTTGCAATGATTTTTAAAAATGTAGTATTAAGAGCAGGAGAAACAAAACCAAAAATAAACACATAGGACCACATCAAACTAAAAGCCTCTGCATGGCAAAAGAAACAGCAAAGTGAAATTCGACTTACCGAATTGAGAAAGTATTTATAAACCACACATCTGGTAAGGGGTTAATCTCCAAAATATCTAAGAAATTCCTACAACTCAACAGCAAGAAATCCAATAATGTGGTTAAAAAATAGACAAAGGACCAGAATAGCGTTTTTCCAAAAAAGACATAAAAATAACCAAGAGGCTCATGAAAGGATGCTCAGCATCACTAGGCATCAGAGAAATACAAATCAAACCCACTGTGAGATGTCACTTCATGCCTGTTACAATGGCTCTCATCATAAAGACAAGGGAATAAATACTGGAGAGGATGTGGAGAAAAGGTAACCCTCGTGCGCTGTTGGTGGGATTTGAAACTGGTAGAGCCCCTATGGGAAACAGTATGGTGGGTCTTCAAACCATGTGATCTAGCCGTTTCACTTCTGGGAAAGTGTCTGAAGGAAACAAAGTTATTATCTCCGAGAGAGATCTGCACCTCCATGTTCACTGGAACATTATTCAAGACATGAAAACAACCCGAGTGTCCCTCAGCAGATGAATGGATAAAGAAAATGTAAGATAATATGTGTACAAATTTCTAGCAATAAGGTGAATAAGTTCTGGGGATTTAATGTACAGCATGGTCATTATAGTTAACAGTATGTAACATATATTTGAAAGTTGCTAAGAGAGTATATATTAAATGCTCTCACCACACACACACACAAATGATAACTATATGATGTGGTGGACATATTAACAAATCTTATTTTGGTAATCATTTTGCATTAGATATTAATATAAAATCATTTTGTATACCTTAAACTTACACAATGTGATATGTCAATTATACCTCAATAAAGCTAGAAAAAAAAGACTGATGTCTGACTTTTCAACAGAAAAAATAAAAATGGAAGTCAAAAAACAACAAAATTACACTGTGAAAGTGCTGAATAAAATAATTAGTAATAACAATGATGATGATACACCTGTCAACCTAGAATTTTATATCTAGTGGCAGATTTCTCTAAAAAAGGCAAATCAGAAACATTTTCATTCTAACAAAAGCTAAAAGAACACAGCATCAAAGATACAAAGCGAAAGTTACAAAAAAGAGAAGTAGACAAGTCCACAATTGTGTAGTGTATTTCAACACATCTCACTTATTATTTCATAGAAAAAGCAGCTAAAGTAAAGATATGGAAGATTAAAAAAATGAATGACTAGCTTTATGTAATTAATTTTCTATGAAATTTCATAGAATTTTCATAGAATACTATGTACAGACATGAGTGGATATGCATTCTTTTAGTGCATATGGAATATTTGCCAAAGTCGACCATATGGTGGGCCATTAGGCAAGTCCAACAAATTGAAGGGATCGAAATTTTACAGAGTCTGCTATGTCAAAACTTGTGTTAGCTACAGCAGTCCTGAATTTAATATAAAAATGCAAGTCTTTGAAAAAAGAAAGATTAAAATCAATGCATATATTAAAAGAGGAAGAGTTGAAACCTGCAGTCCAATAAGCCAAAGAACTCAGATTGTCCCCAAAATAGAATGAAGGGAAGGACGAAGGGCAGAAATCAATGAAATAAAGCAGACATACAATAGAGAATGTCAAGAGAGCAAAGATTTGATTCTTTGAAAAGATTGAATTCCTTGGAAGACTCATAAAGAAATCAAGAGAGAAAAAAATTACCATAGAAATGAAAAAATAGAACTTTGGTGCAGCTTCAATAGATATTAAGTGGGTAATAGAGGATGTTGTGAAAACGTTATGCCAATAGATTTGAAAATATAAGTGAAGTTGATAAGTTCCTTGGAAACCTAAGTATCAAAGCTCAGACAAGGTGAAAATAGAAAGTCTGGCTGTAATACTATTTTAAAAGCTGACTCTGTATTACAAAGAAACCCCTACAAAGAAACACGTCTGTAATGGCTTCGCTGGTACATTCTTCCAAACATTTAAGAAATAAATGAAACCAATTTTACGTCAATCCCCTTTAGGAAATAGAGAAGAAACAGTTTCCAACTTATGTTATGAATCAACGTAACACCAATACCAAAACTCGACGGGGCCAAGAAAAGGAAACCACAGATCAATACCCCTTATGAAACAAAATTCTAAACAGAATATTACAGTTGTAAAGTACATTAAAAGGACAATATATTAGGATCAAGTAAGGTTTATCCCAGGGTTGTGAAGTTGGTTTTGAATGGAAAATCAATGAATATAGTTGATCATATTGCCAAAGTAAAGAAAGGGGAAAAAAACATGAATACCTTAACTGGTACAGAAAATGCAATGATAAAATTCAGCGCCTGAATTAGTTTCCAGTTGTTACTCAACACTTTAGTGGCTTGAAACAACATACTTTTATTATCTCAGCGTTTCTGTAAGTCAGGAGTCCAGTCGACTGAGCTGGGTCCTCTTACTGCTCAGGGTCTCCCAAGGGTGCAAGAAAAATATTGTCTGGGCTGTGTTCCTTTCTGGAGCTCAAGCTCCTCTTATAAGCTCCCAGGGTTGTTGTTAGAATTCAGTTCTTGTGGTTGTTGGGTCAAATCCTCATTTTCCGGCTGGCTGTCAGGTGGGGACCACTGTCAAGTCCTGGAGGCTGCTTGCAGTTTTTTGCCACCTCTCCCCGGTAGTCACTCTCACTGATCCTCTTGAAACAGAGTAGTTTCAAGTTGATTAGGAAAAAGAGCTTCTGGCTATAGACAGTCTTTTAAAGGGCTCACCTGATTAGCTTAGACAGACGAATCTCCCTTTTAATTAACTCACAGTCAGTTAATTGGGGATTTGAATCAGAGCTTCAAAATCTCTTCCACTTTGCCAGATAATGTAACCTACTCACACTGTATTCTCCGGTGGAGAGGATTATATGGGGCAAGAACACCAGGAAGCAGGAAAGGGGGGGGGGGATTCATCTTAGAGTTCTGCCCACCACAGAACTCATTTACGATCTAAAATCTCAGCAAATTAGGAATAGAATCTACCTTCCTTCATCTTATAAAGCCTGTCCTCAAAAACCCTTCAGCTAACATCATTTTATTGGTAAAATACTGAGCACTTTTTCCTTATCATTAAAAAATAAAACATTCATTGTCCTCACCTTTACTAACCTTTTACTGGAGGCTCCACCTAGTTCAATAAAACAAACAAACAAAAAATAGAGAGGAAGTGTGGAAGGAAATGTAACTGATGTTATTTGCAGTTGGCATGATTATGTACATAGAAAATAAACAAGTATATGGAAACAAACTACAGAAACAATAAGCATATCTAGCAAGATTTCTGGATATTATCCAAAAGCAATAAGGTGACATTAGGAAGTCCTTACCTATGAATAATTACTTTAAATGTAAATTGACTAAATTCTTCAATCAAAAGGCATAGGGTATTTGAATGGATTAAAAAACAGACCCAATTGTATGTTACCTACAAGTGACTCAGTTTTAAGGACACACATAAGCTCAAGGTGAAGGAGTATAGAAAGATATTGCACACAAATGGAAAATGAGAGAGAGCAGGGTTATATTTATTTCTTACAATGGAAGGAAAGAGGGGAAAATCTCCTTGACGTTGTTCTTGGCAAAGATTACTTGGCTTTGACACTCAAATTGCAAGGCACAGAAGCAAAAATCAACAAGTGGAACTACACCAGACTAAAAAGCTTCTGCATAACAAAACAATCAACAAAATAAAAAAAGGCAGCCTAGAGAATGGGGGGGAAATTGCCAACCATATATTTGACAGGGGGTTAATTTCCAAAATGTATAAGGAACTCATACAACTCAATTGCGCTTGACCATCCAGTTAAACAAATGCATGAAGAAATAATACAGGGCTGGTCACATGGTAAGACACTGTAGGTACAGCCTGTGTGTCACCTTCTGATGTGACATTTCAAACTCTCACGCATATGTTACCGTTGTGTTCTGGGGGGTTCACCAATTCTGGTTATTGTAAACACGAGCATACATGCATATTCATAAATTAACAAATAATAAAGCCGTTTTATTCTTAGTACGAAAATATTTAGGTTCTTAGTCATCACGGTCTATCATGTCAAAGGCATCCAAGCTACATGTGAGTCCCCTGCCATTGTAAAGGCTGGAGGAAAAAAAAAAAGCCAAGTGTAATTAATATTCAGCTTTTCTCATTTTTTGTTTCTCTGCAGATTGCTGCCAATTCCTGGGGAAAGTCGTGGGGCGAGAACGGCTATTTCCGGATTCTTCGAGGAGTAAATGAGTCTGACATTGAAAAGTTGATTATCGCAGCTTGGGGCCAAGTGACAGGTGCAGACGAACCGTGACATATCATCCCGTTTCCAGAAGGCTGTGCAGTCAAGGAACCCTGTCCCTTGAAATTAAGCGATGTGAGGTTCTCCGTGACATTGCCCTCTCACCTTGTTGTTACAATGTACTTGTTTTTCTTGTTTCACCCGGGGCTCTAAATTCCTGCTTCCTTTATGTTACTGAGTCTGGAAAAACATTCACAGAGGACAGCCCAGGGGCTAAGTAACTTTTAAGCACTCTAGTAATCTTGATTTCTCTCTCTTGACAATGTTCTTTTTGACTTTGATGAGGCCCAAACAGCGGGATGGTGCTTTTAATGCTTTAAACGTTCATAACGTTTGTTTGTAGCAATCATCTGGCTTCTCTCTTGAGGACTTCAGACAACAAAAAGCCATGAAAATACCAATTTACCATCTTTACGATTTTTTTTTCAACCGAATCATGCTTTCTGAATTCAGACCTTGCTTATTATGTTTTGCCAAAAAGCAATGGAAATAGATTGTGTCTCTCAATAAGCCAACATTTGGGTTCTTTTCATTTGCCTAAATGGAACTCACAATCCAAACTCGAAAGAACTGTGCCTCTGACAGGAAATAACTGCTCTTTACAGTACTGGGTAAGGACTTGTGATGTGGAGAAGAAGTGAGTGATGGAAAAGCTTAGAGGCTGACAATGGAAGTACAGTCTTGATAAACATACCCTCCTATTTTGGGAAGCCAGTACACTTTGTGTAATGTCTATTAAAATGAGCTGCAGAACGATATTTGGAAAGATAACGTACTTACCCTCCCAAACAACAACGTGATACCATGAGTCAGAAAGAATAACTTTACTTTTATCACAACCATTTCACAGTTCACGGCTTGAGATTCTGAAAAGTAAGCTACATTGGCACCCATTTGCATCCAATTTTAATTTTAGTTCTCTATTGTCAGAGAAACAAAAGTAGTTTCATCGTGATGGTTGGGAAAGGATATAATCTTTTAATAATTCACTGGCATCTGAAATGGCAAACTAATAAATGAAGAAGCAAAGCTGATCGGCGAGTGAGCGTGGCCGATTCTAATCACAACAGTGCGATATCCCTGGCCTTAATTTCTGGGGACTCTGTCATCTGGATTCCCTGTGTTGGGCTTTTTTATGTGGTTGTGACCAAAGGTACCCTGGTTAGATGAGCCAGATGTTCTAAATTGCGAGGAAAATGGAGCTCAGAAAGGTAAGTGTTGTTGCAGGGTTGTTTTCTGCACTATCACTGCAACTTTATCAGGAGAAGCATTTATTCACTTCTCCCCTGAGAAGTATCCATGAGGCTGACTGGCCTTGCTGTGGCTGTGTTGCAGGAAAATGGGGTGAGAGAGGATGGCCATGTCCCAGGACTTGGGCAAGTCCTGCCAAGGAGGAGTCCTTGGTTTTGTGCAGGAAAGAACTCAAGAGTGAGCCACGGCAGAGTGAAAGCAAGTTTAGAGAGAGACATACCCCACAGGCAGAGCGTGGTCCCTCTCGCTCAGAAGGGAGAGCGGCCACTAGGTGTGGGGAGGGTCAGTTTCTATGGGCCGGATAATTTTATACGTGAACGAGTCGGAGGGTTTTTCCAGCTATGTTGGGGAAGGGGCGGGAATTCCCAGGAAGTGGGTCACCACCCACTTTTTGCCCCTTTATGGCCAGCCCTGGGACTGTCATGGTGCCTGTGGGAGCCCCATTTAGTACGCTAATGTATTACAGTGAGCGTATAACGAGACCCAAGGTCCACTGGAAGTCGAATCTTCTGCCATCTTGGGCCCCCAGGTCTACTGGGGGTTGAACCTTCCGCCATCTTGGTTCTAACCAGTTTGTGTCTTATTCTCAATGGCCGTGTCATTCCTTCAATGGTTGTGTCCTGTCCCTTTCCCTCCTGTCTCACTTGGCCGATGTGTCCCCAGAGGGTTGAGAAACAATTTGATTTTGTTTCTTTGGATTCCCTGAGACAGAATTTTGAGTGCAAATACTGGTTTGTTTGGGCGGTGAAGGGACACTGAGAAGGGAGCGGGGTGGGGACACAAGGCTGGAAGGCAGACGGTGAAGGGTGCATTACCACACAGAGCACCACCTCAGGCGATGAGTCCTTATGCTGCTGGGGGCTGTTCATCCTCAGACAAAGGCCACCCAAGAGAGGTGTTCATTGGTCAAGGGCTGCTTCTGGGGCTCCTGAATTCCCTGGTCGTTCTGGCCCTGCACAAGGATGGGAAAAGCAGGTTCCAGCATCAGGGAGAAACCCACAGGCAAAGAAAAGCAGTTCCTGGTGGCTGGATGACAGGCTCAGATCCACTGAAATGGCGCAGGTGAGGCGATGTGGGCAGGGCGCCCGCTGTGTCTCTGCTACAGGTGTGAAAACACTTTTTATTCAAAACATTTCTTGGATGCTGAAGCCTGAGGGAGTACTGAACAATAATGCCTGAAAACGCCAGCTGACTAACATGGCTTTTAAAAACACGGGATTAAGTTGATCCAATCTTGTCTTTGTTATGCAAATAGATGGAATTGTTGGAGTTAATTTTCACATTGTAGCTTGTTGTTCTAGATTGTAAACCTAGATTCTGAGGTTTCAGAATTTCCTGCCATTCTAATGATCTCAGCTGATGAGGAAACTGATCTCAAAGATTTGGAAAAAAAAAAAGGAAAAAAAGAGAAAAATCACAGGAGTAAGCCCCCTAGGAAGGCACAGGATTTATCTGTCCAGCGATTAGAGACTAAGAGGTAAAGGACAGACAGAGGCCAGTTGGGACAGAAACATACCAGGGGAATAAGGAAAATATTAGTCCTGAGATTTGCTGAGTCGGCATCTTCCTTTGAGAGATGTTGCTTCTCATTTTTACAACTTTAACTGGTTCTATTTATCATCAAAAGGCCCTGAGTCAACCTTTAAAAAACAAGAATCGCCACATTCCTCTGTCCACACTGGGGACTGACTAGTTTTTTGCAGAACTGATTTGACTGGTGACTAGACGGCGTCCTGCTACACCGTGGCCTTTCCTGGCCGGCAGGTGTGCCCTCCCACCTCAGCTTGGACTGAGCAGTAGGGAGGACCACACATCTGCTGCATGTGTCTTTAGCCTTCCGGTCTCTGTTTGCACATCTGGGGTCTTACTATTTTGAGTTAAGGGCAGATGAAGGAAATCCTGTCCATAATGATCATTTAACTCAGCCAGGACACGGTGTCTCAGACTGGGTATTACTGTAAACACTCAGACCTGATTTTCTGCCTGTTGCATCTGAAGTTTGCACTATTTAAATGCTTTTTATGGATTCCAGTTGCAACTGGTTA
The DNA here is from genome assembly GCF_048564905.1 of Vicugna pacos. Lineage (NCBI taxonomy): Eukaryota > Metazoa > Chordata > Mammalia > Artiodactyla > Camelidae > Vicugna > Vicugna pacos. Next base: position 7,740,583 of record NC_133006.1, on the reverse strand, counting down.
CTGCATAGAGTTTTTCCCAGGAAAAAGAGGAAATAGTCCTAATGTAGCACATTGACTGCAGCTTGGCCACTCCACTCAGCCAAATAATGTTTATTTCTTCAGGTGTCAGGTGTCAGGAGGAAATGCGCATAAGAAAGAAGGAGGAAAGATCTTGAAGACAGGGCTCATGGCTCTTTTCCTGATTTGCGTTGTTTTGAGTCCCATCTCATTCTATTCTAAACGATGAAAAAGCTTCCCCAGGTTTTTAAAATGCATCTGCATCCATTCTCTTAAAACCCCATAAAACGGAATTGTGTGTTAGTTGATATTCAAGGAGAAATACAGGGAACCTCTCTAAGTGGTTCCAGCGGAAGGAATATAGTGGGAGGAATTGGTCACGTAGGTGATGGAGGCGCAGAGGAGGCAGGAGTGGATGGCCAACCAGTCGAGGGGTGAGCAACAGCTGGGGTATCATCATCCTGGACTGAAGGGACCAGATGAAGAGGCGGGCTCCTGGGATCTGAGGGCTGGCACTTTCCTGGTGGCAGCAGGGAGCATGACCGGCCTGTGTGGAAGAAGCTGGGGTGATACAAAGACATGGTGTCATGGGATTTGGTGCCCGACACAGAGAGGGAGAGAAGCACTGCAGCTGCTCCCTTGCTCACACCCTCCAAACGCTCATCAGTGCCTCCCATTGGCTGATCCTGCAGAAAGATAACTGATGCAGAGGTGATGAAATCAAGCTGGCAGGGTCGGCTTCCACCCTCTACCAGATGGGGAGGAGCATAGGACGAGGGCAAGGAGTAAATAAGAGGGTACCCAGAAAATTCACTGTGGGTTCATCCCATGTGGATATTGGAAATTAAGACTGCAAAAAGGAGTAATTTCTCAATGACTGATTGGCTCATGAGCCCAGTACTTTGGTTAATACTTGTTTTACATACTCTAATGCTTGCTATCATATGCCCCTTTTTTTTGGTTAAACTGTTGACTGATGGAGAATATATTATATTCTATGTCAGGAAAGATACTCTTCCAACTTCACAGTCGTTTATCGAGAACTTGTATGATGTCTTGGTATTACTGCCTACGAAAGGATTATGATCTGATTTCAGGACTTTTATTTTCCTCTGGATGGAAGTTGATTCCATACTCAGAAGAAAGAAGGGGAGGAAAAGGAGTATTACCTCACAGACAGCTGTTTTATGAAGTGTTTCTGGGTAGAAAAACATCACTCCATCAAGTGTCTCTGTATCAGAAAGGAAACTCTTAGAGAACACACAGACACCCTCTCCCCAGAGAGGCCAGTGAAGGAGGGAAGATCAGTCCCACACTGGCAGGAACGGGGTGACTGAATGAAGGGGGAAACTTTCTCCATCTTCAGCCGTGAACACTAGCCTACATCGTTTTGCTAAGATATCGAATGGAAATGTTTATCTACTTTAATGTTTTAATTAATTTTTTATAAAAATAGATAAACATTTCCATTCAATGTCTTAGGAAAAAATAGGTAAAAAACAAAATTCTAAGTAAAGCAGACGGAATTGTATTCAATATCTTGTAATAACCTTTAGTGAAAAAGAATATGAAAACAAATATATGTATGTACATGCATGACTGGGACATGATGCTGTGCACCAGAAACTGACACAGTCACTGACTATACTTCAGTTAAAAAAAATAAATACCTTAAAGTCATTGACAGGTAAATCCAATAAAATGGGACTTCTCCTGAGAACCACCAGTAAAAGCCTCATTAGTTAGAAATGGAGTGGCTGGAAATAACTCTTTTCTCCATCACCCAACTCCCATCCTCTCTGTGTGAGCTCCACCCCCCATAAAATGAGCTGTTTAATTCTATGATTCTTCTGAGATTTTAAGGAGTAAAAGTGTTAGTTGTATAGAATTTAAGATACATCCTATGTTGCACCCACCAGTTTAAAGATCCCAGTTCACAGTTAGGTCGTGGGGAAGCCCTGCCAGGACTCAGTCCTCATCCACCTTGGCTGGTACTCTTTGTGATGATCACCAACATACGGTTGTACACAATGTACACTTGTAGACAATGCTGTATACAACACATACTGTACAATGTTGTATACCATTGTATACAACATGTACATAGTGGTTCAGCCTAGAACATGTACACGTTTACAACATGTGTGTGTCGTATACAGCACTTCCACATGTGTCTGTGGACCCTTTTCTCCTGAAAATTCTCATTAAGTAACGTGTCATCTGTTCCATATTTAGTCCAGTTGTCCCCCAATATCCATGGAGGATTGGTTCCAGGAGCCCGGATACCAAAATCCACAGATACCCAAGTCCCTTATATGTATAGAATAGCAGAGCACAATGGTGACAAGTTGACTCTCCTTATCCACGTGTTTCACATCTGCAGGTTCAACCAAGCATATTATCTCATAAACTATTGTTTTATGAAATAGTATACATAGTCACTTTCTGTTTTTTATATATATGTGTGTGTGTATATATATTACATATTATATAATTATATAAAGTATATGATGTATAAATATGTAGTTATATAAATATATGTATATATATGAGACAAAATGACTGAAGAAGAAATAAATAGTAAGACAGAGAAAGCATTAATCATGAAATAAATACATTTGCTAAATTTTGCTGCATGACATTTAGAAACTTGTTCACCAAAAGACACAATGGATTGCAACAAGGACAATGAACAGACAAGGTAAACGAGCAGAAAACGTTTGCAGCCTATGTAAGCAATAAAAATATATGTATTTGTCCATTTCATGTAAGTTTCCATATCATTGGAATATATTAGCTTATATTATTTATATTACTACTAACATGGTTTTAATTTTTCTGGATCTGCATTTATTTCTCACATTCCCCACCTAATATTATTTATCCTTTAATTTATGCATTTGCTTTTTTTTTCTTTCTTGGATAAATTTATCAGAGGTTTGTCTATTTCATTATCCTTTTCAAAGAAACAACTTTGGGGGTTTTTGACATCCTCTTCTGCGTCTTTGTTTTTCTGTAGGGTTGAGGACTGCTCTCATCTTCATTGTTTTCTTCTTAATTTCTTGGCATTTATCCTGAAAATTTTTCCTAACTTAAAGTAAACCCCTACTTCTTTAATTTTGAGCTTTTCTTGTGTTCTAATTTAAGTATTTGTGTGTGGAGCTCTCTAAATGATGCCTCTCACTATAATGATTGCCTCTTTTAGCTCTTATAATTATAATTACTTTAATGTTTTTTAAAAAATCACAGATTTTCTAATGAATCAAACCTGGAGAAATGTTGCATCAATTTTTGTTATATTTTACTTCTGATGTACTCTCTTAGATTATCTCTCTTCAGTAAGTTTCTGAAATAATTTAATAGCACAATATATAAACTGTGTGATTCAGTAATTTGTTGCACTGATGTACGTTGCATTGTCCGAAACCTGTTTCAGGATTTAGGTCTCAGCTGGAAACTGGAACATTCACAACAGGCTAGTTGACAGATGTGTTTATTTATGAAAGCCATATTTCAAGGGAGAGCCACTCTCTGTGGCCAGGTCGTTAGGTGTTAGTTCTTTAATTTCAAGTGATAACATTCTCTTTTTCCAGAACCACCAGCTATAAATCACTCCGTTCTTAGCCCACTGGTTTCCTACAGGGACAAAGGAAGTAAAGGAGCAGAAAAGTCAACCAAACTGTAAATGACTTTGGGCATTTAAAAATCTATTTCTGATTTTGTAGAACATTCTATTTCTCTTTACAGTCTTGTAGTATTTGGTTACCTTGAATTCACAGGTACCTCCCCAGTCAAGGAAAGAAAGATTTGCTCAGAGGAAGAAAGCTTTATTCTTCCCACTGCAATTACTATTGGTTATTGTCATTTATAACCTCTTTACCATTTAACCAACTGTCTAATTTATGCTTTTGATTCATGATTTTATATGGCTCGAGATATCTTTCCTTGGAAACAAATATGACTTTAAAATGGAAATAACTCCATTGTAGAAGTAGCCCCATGTTGATTATTTGTCAAAGCATTTTACATAGGACATGCATGCAAATAATTAAGGATAACTAAGATGATGATGTAGGTGAAGTAATACCTATAGCATTTTCCCTATTTTAATATAGCATTGAAAGGCACCTGTAAAATACAGTTCACCCTTAAACAATGCAGGGGTCAGGGGCTCTGGGCCTCTGCAACCTCCAAAGTCCAGGTACCACCTTAGAGTTGTCCCCCCATATCCACGGTTCTGGTTCCACACCCACAGACTCAACTAACCATGGATCATGTAGTAATGAATTGAAGAGAACCCCTATATGCATGGACCCATCAGTTCAAACCCATGTTGCCAAGGGACAATCGTACAGTAAAACTAGACCTTGATCCTTCTTATGAATATTAAATGATGGGGTGAAGTGGCTTTAAGACCTCTGGGATGTTATTAATATCTATTGTTGTATTTGTTCATGTTCAACTAAGTTGCCACATTAATTATACTAACATTCATTGAGCTTTTGATGTATACTGAGTAATAGGATAAGTGCTATTCATGTCTCTCACTTAATTTAGTAGTGTATGCAGCTCCAGAAGACATAATTTAAAGAGTATGCAGACTCTTTTAATGACAGAACACCCCACCCTAAGCTACAGCGAGGGCAGAGGGAAGGGGACGCAGATCGTCCAAACACATCTTCGTAGCTGTTTTCTTGCTCCTGACATCCCATCCCGCAGGTGGCGAGGGGTGAGCAGCTTGTCCTCAGGGTAGTTCTGTGTCAGGCTGGGTCTGTATTTTCTGACCCAGCATGAGGACGCCTGGTTGGATATCGACAAGTGTTCTTGGGGAGATAACGGGATCCTCTGCCCGACATCGTGGCTGCCCTAGGAAATCCAGGACCCAAGGATGCTGAGTGTATGGAGTCCTCTAAGTAGACAGAACTGACTCTCAAGTTTTCAAGTTACCCTCAAAAGGCCGCCTGGAGCAGAGGGAGAGGAAAGAGGGTCCCCAATGTCCAGATAAAATCACTTTAGAAGGTGGGAATGGAAATCTGGGTCTTCCAGGATTCCCTGGGCTTCTAGCAGCAGGAGGAGAGTTTCAACACTCATTTGCTGTCAATGTTTTTAATAATCTGATGTCTTCTGTGGTAGGAAGTGGTGGTGGGGGGAAGCATTATGGAAAAGGTAGTAAAAATCAGCCAGGTGAATAAACGAGGGAAGAGGATTTTAGGAAAAGAGAATCGCCTGTTCAAAGGGGAGGCATGAATATTCTTGATGTGATAAAATAGCTGAAAGAAAAATAAACTGTCTAGAGCTTAGAGGCATGAGACGGGAATATAGAGCAAGGAAATTGTGAAGAAGCAGCAGAGATGCATGTGGACTGTGAACGGCATCGGCTGGAGCTTGCATTTTATTCTCGTGCCGCGGGAAGCCATTGAGCAACTCTTGTCACTTTCACTGCTGTGAAAAAATGGATTGAAGAGAAATCAGGACGAGGAAAGAGAACCAGTGAGCACGTTGTCGCGGTTGCCCAGGTGAGAGGTCACAGAGGCTCAGCGCGGGGCAGCAACTGAGGACAGGGGAGATGAGGAGAAGGAGGAAGAAAGCAGACTTGTGTACATGATTAAACAAGACTTTTAGATCTCTCCCTGACCCGCTGGGTTGATGGTGGTGTCATTCACTGAGATGTGGAAAAAGCAGGTTCACGAGAAAACCAAGAGTTCATGCTTGGACATGCTAAATCGGTATGCCTCCAAGTCTTCCGCAGTCCTCAAGTGATGTGGGAGAGACCGAAGTCCCCTGTGTACCAGACAGGGATAGAGGAATAGCAAGAGTGGCTGCTAAGTTTGGATGAATTGGGTACAGTGGGGATAGACTGGAGATTGACAATGAGATGGACATCTTATTGGATGGAGGGATGGTCCCGCCCAAGATCAGACAGGAGAGTGACGATGAGGTCCAAAGAGCCTTCTTTCTCTGTTCCAGTGCTACACAATGCTCTGAAGAAAGCTAATTAAGTCCTAGGAATTAGCTACCCCCTCAGAAAGCAATCAGAGAAGAGATAAACCCCAACTTATCTAATGTTGAAATAGAAATGACTTTGTGTACCAAGAATTGACTAACATTACATTATTTGCTCGTATTAGTGGATAGACAATTAAAATAGAAATTAAACAATATTACAAAAATACTAAAAATACGCCATATGTATGTATGCGTGTGTCTATGTACATACACAGTGTTTGTGTCTGTGTGTGTAATGTATCTTTTATTCATCGTTGATGAGAACTTGATGGAGTGAGAAAACTATATCCTCAGTTGTGTGCAATGTAATGTTTGTTTCAAACAGATGTTTATTATCTGCTTGCTGATGAATAACCAACATTTTAAAGCACAGACAATGAAAATGAACCGATGCAAAGTCTTGGTGAATATATTCCAGTGCTTGGCCAAGTTTAGTATCCATAATGTCTGTAGAATGAGATACTTCTGATTAATCATAATCCCAAGAGAACAAGAAGCCAATAAAAATTGAGTTTTAACAGCACCAGGAAGTTGAGTTTGGTAGAATTTCATGTGATGCAAATGCACTGAGAAAGTTTTTACTAAAATTTGGATGGTTCGTTCCTCAGTCCATATACAAACGTTCTCTGTTGAATGAAACTCCATGTATCCTTTTGAAATCCAGTCAAGAATAGAAAGTCTAAAACTGACCAAGTCTGCTATTTTCAGTCTAACAAATGCCAAGTCGACTCCAAAAATTTGATTTAAAAAAAGAAAAGAAAGGAAAAAACAAACCTCTGAAATTCCCTGTTTCTTCATTCGTATAAACACTAAGTAAAATAGCAGAACAGCATGAGCTCTGCCTTTTGACTTCATAATGCTCTGTATGAAACCTAATTTAGACTTGGGAAAAATTGCTCCATCCCTAGGACTAGCTTTGTACTTAAAACGTTAATGAGAAATGAAGGACTTTTCAGTAAAGTGTAAAGGAAAAGATCCTTAGAAATGGGGGTGAAATAAAAGATGAAGAGGCTTTGATTTTGGCTCCGTGGGGGAACTGAGAACTCACGGAAGGAAGGCATGACTTATCGTGTTAATTACCTAGCAGACTCATGAGAATTCTTCTGCATCTTCGTGACACCACTCTCTTCTGTTCCTCCAGTTTTATTTTTGGAAATGAATTTAAGCTTCTGAATAGGTTCTGTGCTTTGAGTCACTCAAGAATTAGTAAAGCAGCTGGTGCAAACATGCAAAAAGAAAAAATTGTGGGTATTTTCCAAGCACATGAGAGGCTACCCCTATGTTGTCATCACTGGAGCTCTGTTGATGGACTATTTTAAAACCCAACTGATAATGATGAGCAAAGAAAAAACTGTGCCGAAATTAAATATCATCTTTAATGGTAATTCAAATAATTATGTATATTCATTTCTTAAGAAATTAATCACCAAGGAGCTGATCCTCTGTACTGTCTAATGCATTCTAGTGTATGACACGTGCAAATGGTGAAATTCTATGAAAATCTTTGATGCAAAATATTGCTATATGTAAAGATGCCTGGACATCTTCTTCCTGCAGGAGGAAACACAGTCATAGTACCAAACATTTTTATTGAGGGGGGAAATCTTTCTTAAATAAAACTTAGATCATTCAATAATAGTATCAAATTAAATTTTCACTGATATGTGGAAGCTGAACACATGAAAATTTTGTTTTCAAAAAATAGAAAGCTATGTCAAATTACGGTGAGATGGATAAAGCATTTATTGATCTGTATTAACTGGGAAACATAGAGATGGAACCAGCCACAGGGTCAATCGGATCCAGGGTCTGAAAGGTGACCTCGCCATTCTCCATTTCATATCTTCATTGTTCTTTTTTTCTCCAACTCTTTGAGATTTGGCCTCTTCAAATGCCGTTAAAAATGAGCAGACTTTATCCACATAGCAAGGGAAGTAGTCAAGCATGTTACCTAAGTGACTGGAGAGGAGCGGTCCTCAGTGTTTTCCCTGGACTAGCAGCATCAGCAACACCTGGAAACCTGATGAAGATGCAAAGACCAGGGTCACGTCTCAGACCTACTGGCTCAGAACCTCCGGAACTGAGTTTCCCATCATCCTCAGTCTATGCCTGACATACAGCCCAGCTGATTCTGAAGTAGGCTAACTTTTGAGGGAAACATGGCCCTGAAAGAAAGAAAGACTGTCTCTTTCAGCTCAGGGAGGGTTTCTTATGGGCTCAGCTTCAATTATGTCTCAGACTCTTAGGTGGATGACTAGAGTCAGGGATATAGGAAATGCTCATGAGCTAGACTGAAGGACATGTTCACAGCCCTGGCCAGGGAAGTGAGCTTCTATGTTTGGAAGTCCATCTGGAATCACGTAGGTGAAGCAGAGGAAGAGAATATTCACCCCTCACCACCCAGACAAGGAGAATGTTGCTGCCTAATGGAAGGGAAAAGATGCAAAGTTGAGGCAAACACAGAAAATTGGATCTTCACCAGTTCGAGGATGACCACAGTTTAATATTTATCTCATACATTTCCTAAAAAAAAAAAAATGCCACAGAACACGGATACATGCTATCAATTCCATCTTCTCAACACTCTTGGAAAGTACAAGTCATGTTTTATCAGTTTTACCTTCTGCCTTGTGGAGAAATACAATAATATAAAATTTAAATGATTTGTTCAAGGTTATCTAATTTATCTAATGATGGAGTCAAAATGAGACTATAGTGTACAAATGGGCAAGTCAGGAAAAAGACTCTGCTTGTCAGATGTGGCAGACTTCCTAGCAAAACAAGATTTGGTGGGTATGACTTCATGGTCAACAACATCTGGATAATGTTCTTCCCGTCACCTGGTTATTTGACTTTATGTAGCTCAAACCCACATCTAGGAGAGAGAGAAAAGAGACTAGACACAGATTGAATTCATCAGCCAAGAACAAAATTGTATCTCTTTATTGATGAAGAATGTCTTCTAAAATAAGCTACTGTAAGTAACAGCATTTGATACATTTTTACCAGAAAATTGTGAAAGCTCAGAAACTCTATGCACCTCAATGCTCATAGCAGCCCTATTTATAATAGGCAAGACATGGAAACAACCTAAACGTCCATCAACAGATGACTGGATAAAGAAGCTGTGATATAATTATACAATGGAATACTACTCAGTCATAAAAAAGAATACAATAATGCCACTTGCAACAACATGGATGGACCTGGAGATCATCATACTAAGTGAAGTAAGTCAGAGAAAGACAAATTTCATATGATATCACTGATATGTGGAATCTAAAAAAAAAATAAGTACACAAATGAACTTATTTACAAAACAGAAACAGATTCACAGACAGAGGAAACAAACTTACAGGTACCCAGGGTGAAAATGGAGGTGGAGGGATAAATTGGGAGTTCAGGGTTTGCAGATACACACTGCTATATATAAAATAGATAAAAACAAGGTCCTACTGTACAGCATAGGGAACTAAAGTCAGTATCTTGTAATAACCTACAATGAAAAAGAATATGAAAAGGAATGTTTATGTGTGTGTATAACTGAATCACTATGCTGTACAACGGAAATTAACACAACAACGTAAACCAACTATACTTCAATAAAAAGTGAAAGCTCAGAAGCCCACATTAAAGGAAAGCAAATAAAGTTTAACACGGTGCCATAAGTCTAACAAAAGTTCAGCTCTAAGAGTGTAGAAAGCAGCATGTTTCATTAACCATATTGCTGTCAAGCAGATTTTTTCCCAGCTAGTCCCAGAGATAATTTGACTCTTTGAAGAACATCATTTTAGACGTCTACTTTGATTCCTTTTTCCAAACAACTGCAACTAAAATATGTGAACACATTTACCTTTACAATTTTAAAATTAAACTTGCTTCAGAACTTCTCCCCAAGGAAATACCGGAGAACCAATTAGCTAAGGGTGACCTGGGCTAGTATTTATTTTTTCCCTCCTTGTTCTATGTCCTACAAACAAAAATAATATTTTTGTGCAGGCACAGTGTTATTCAGAGATGCCCAAAATCTTTTAAGCACGCCCTCCACATTTCGCGCGCCTTACTGAAAGCTGCCTTCCAGAGACTGAATGCACCAGATGGTCTAGCCCCAGCTTCCCTTCCACCAGGCTCAGAAGGATGATATAGTTTCCTCCAGTGAGACAGAACCTCCTTGAACTTTGGTTTGGAGCTGAGCCAGGTGAAGAAACAGGCTCAATTTGGAAGATGCCCTTTGCTGGCTCTTTTCTCCAGGGTTGACAATAGCCACAAATTCCCCACCAGACAGTTCCTCATGGTGTTTCTGGGACTGGCAGTGGGTAACATGACAACATCTCAAATTAGGAATCTCATTGTAGGAGAGCCAAAAGTTCCTCTGATGTCATTAGTGTCTGAAGCCATCTTCTCAGGCTAGTTCTGTAGCAAGAGAAGTTCTGATGATGGGGTTCAAAGCCTAATCATTCTTTGAGCTTCCAACACAGATCCACAAATTCCTTTCTGCTTAAACCAGCAGAGATGGATTCGATCGGCAGAAACTAAGAACTCTGAACAACACACAGAAGTGAGGCATCTTGGAAGATGATTGCAAGTTTATATGCATAGTAATCTGATCATTTATTTTCAGTTTTTCTGATGCTCTGTCAGTGCCTGTGTTCCAATTAATTGCAGTATCCGTTTACAAGCTGAACCTCCACAGGGGTGCCAAAGTGATTCGTGTGTTTTCCAGTGTATCCTTCTGCAAGAAACTTAACGTCCCCTCTACCAAGGAATGGTATATTGTGTTTCTCTTTTCACTCTTCTTTTGGACTGGTGTAATATGATATTCTTTCTGGTTTATTATAAGTATGGATCTGAAAGAAATGTGCCAGAAATTAAAAAAAACAGAATTATAAATGCCATTAAGTTTAATATTGCTTTTAAGAGTTAAGAGCAAATAAGATTTTATAAAATACTTGTCTAGGAATTATAAATCTCTATATTGTACTCCCTGCTACATGCCTTTGGACAAGTCATTTAACTTCCCTGGGATCCACCATGCTCTTCTACAAAGTAAAGATGATAATGCACTTTTTCCTCTCATGCTGGGACACTGTGATGACAAGCGGCTTCCGAAGTACATAATGTCAAAAAATAATGTACACTGCCTTTTGTTTGAGCATCCTCCACAAGACGAAAACCTAATTCTCTGAGAAAAAGACAAGAAAGTGTGTCTTGTGATGAGGTGGACAGGGAGTCTATCAACAACCAGTGGAGATTTAATTTTAGCAAATATTTATGGCCCAGGTGACATTGATTTGCGGCATTCTTGTAAAAAATATTTATACCTATCGACAGACCATGCTACTGTGACGCATCCCTTCATTAGTGTGCTGTATGTTACTAAATGTAACTGTTGGTTACTGAGATGAACTCTGCTAACACATAAATTGTATAGCTTCATCTCTTCCCATCTGCCGTGCCTTGTTTGTTCACACGAAAACAGTACTTAACGGAAGAGCATGTGGAGGAATGTGTAACCTCACACTGCGTCTCACTCTCTTATTTCTCATCCGTCCTTGTGCCAAGATGGAAGATCCGTTTCTTCTTCTTCTTTTTTTTTAATTGTGGGGAGGATTTCTCCCCACATCCCCCACGGTCCATCCTTCAGACCCTCCTCTGGACCTCTCTGCTCTTGAATCTTTCCTCTTTCACCAAGTGCTCGTTGGAGGCTGAGAATTTTCGCGTTTATGAACATCCAAGACATTGCCTGTGGTTTCCTTTTCTTGCAGCGTTTCGTCTGGCTTTAGTACCCCGCTGATACTAGCCTCATAAAACACAGGCATGTCTATAAGAACGGAAAAGAATCAAATTCAAGTTCATGCCTACAAGGAAGAGGAAAACAGAAGTCCTTCCTGCCAATAAACTATTATTAACAGGGAGCAACTGGCTGCCTACAGAGGTTTTCCTCTACCGTCCAAATATTGCTTCTTTCTTATGTTTTATCTCTTCTACACTTCAGCTTTGATACAGAGACGTCCTGCAGACTGGACACATTTCAGACTGTGTTTATTTAGGAATATAAGCTTTTTATACATTCCTGGTATGGGAGGAAATATACACATGGGCAATTACACATTTCTTCTTTTTCTGTGTATAAAAATCACCTTTCTAGCTTTGCGAAACCAGAAACAATTTAATAAGTGCTACTGTCACACGTATAAAATATTCTTCACACTATGTAATGGGGCAGACACCATGCATTAGAGCTTACAACTACATGGACATTGATTACCCGTCCACGTGAGGACAGAGAACAGCATGGGACTCTGTTTGCCCTTTGATAAAGTTCTGTTTCCTACAGGTCTCAGGGTTTACATGGAGCTAAAAGGTCCGCACGGTTGTCGATAAGACCTTTGCACAAAGGGACCAAGTGGAGGCAGTTAGCACCCGGTCGCCCCAGGAAACCTCAATCAGACCCACCAATACTAACCACCGTGGCTTTGGCAATCCCAAACGCCACAAGAGAGAAGATGCCTGAGTCCTAGTCAACATTCACCCAGTGATGCTGAAAGCCAGGCACCGTCTTTAATAGCACAATCCTCAAAGCGCAGCTCACTCACTGAATTAAGTCTTTTTTTTTTCTTACTATTAGAAGAACGTTCCTGCATTTTTCTGATATGATTTTGAGACAGTTAAATGAATCATTGAAATAATTTGTCTGCACATTTCCCCAATGGTAGGCAATAAAAGCCCTAATGAGCTGTACAACCAACTCTCCTTCAGCGTTTAGGATAAAGTAGGTCTAAATGAGCCATGGATTGGATTGCATTAGGACTGATACGCCAACTTTTCCCGCTCATAACATAAAGGAGTATTTTGGGGGTTTTTCCTTTGATCTCACTGAACTACAGAGATCTCCTGTGGCCTGGATGGCGCCTCTTGGACCCTGCTGAAGATAATTGCGATGAGGGACAATGAAAACATTTCATTTGACTTCAGAGATCACCAGAAAGACGAGCAAGTTCTGTGAGTTGAAGCTGGAGATCTCCGATTGGTACCTAGCGTGTTCCAGAACGTCAAGTGGTCCAGTTCGTGTTGCCTCTGTCTAATAATAAGGGTCATGACAATTATTATAAGACGCTTATTGTATTTCCTGATTGTGTAGCAAACACTGTGTTAACTGAACTGGGGCTTATATACCCTGTCTGTCTCTTCATTCTCCTTAGATCCTATTTTTTAAAGATAACTATTTTATTGGGGAGAAAAACGGGGCTAAGTAATTTGCCAAAGTTACATGGCTTGTTTGTGACAGGCCAGGATTTACACCTGAGTTTGCTTTATTCTAAATCTCATGAACTTGCTTCTTTTTTTTTTTTTTTACCAATGTTGTGTTAATTTCTGGTGTACAGCAAAGTGATTCAGTTAAGCATATGTATATATATATATATATACATATACACACACACACATATATATATATCCTTTTCATATTCTTTCTCATTATAGGCTGTTACAGGTATTGAATACAGTTCCCTGTGCTGTACAGTAGGTCCTTGCTGTTTATCTATTTTATGTATAGTAACGTGTACCTGCAAATCCCGGACTCCTAATCTGCTATAGCACGTGAGAAAGTAGGGACCTCTGTTTAGATCCTTTGTATTACAAGGGTTCAGTATGACATTACATCTTCATTATTTATCTTAATGGTCCTCGATACATATTTACCATCCAAATAGATTAATTTAAGAGGTGATTCCCTTTGGAGCTCAGACAGAAGGCTTATGAATCACGTGGACTCTGTTCATCCGAACTCCTGCTCACACAGATCACTACTGAGACATGAACGTGCATGCTGAGAATTTGCAATATTGCAATATCCGCTCTTTCCATCCATCCATTCACCCATTCATTCCACCCCCTCCAAGAAATTCTATGTAAATTGCACCCAGCTATGCTGCAAGGAGCTTGTGTATTGAATAGCTATCATGCCGGTGCCACAGGGGAATCCGTTATTTAAAACCCAAACTTACCCTACCTCTCGCTGCCTTCGAGGATGGGTGGCAGAATTTGCATCAGTGAGGAAAGAAATCTCCGTGTTGCTCATTTTCCCCATCCAGAGGCCAGTGGAAGAAGGGGAGCAGAAATATCTCTGCCAGCTCTTTCCTGCTGTTCAAGGAAGAGATGGTCCCTTTCCTAGAAGAGACCTTCATGCCTTTGGATCTACAAAAGTCAACTTTAATCATTAGGTGATTAAAAAGCTCAGTCACTCAGCCCAGCACCAGGAAAGGGAAGGGTTTTGTAGCTGAGCACAAGGATGCTAAGGTCTAGGGAAGCAGAGCTGCCAGGAGAGGACTGAGAAGGGGAGGGAGGAAGGCAAGGAGCTGACACGAGCCCCCCCATTGCCCCCAAGCCTGGTCATGTCTGCTTACAGAATGTCCTGTGGGCACTGTTTTTCCTTCCAGTTTTATTGAGATAAATTGATATGCAGCACTGTATAAGTTTAAAGTGTAGAGCATCATGATTTGACTTACATGCATCATGAAATGATCGCAATGAGTTTAGTGAGCATCCATCATCTCATATAGACACTAAATTTTAAAAAATAGAAAAAAATTATCTCAATAAAACTGAGGGAAAAAGGAAAAAAAATAGGAAAAAATAGAAAAAAAATTTTCCTTGTGGTAAGCACTCTTAGGATTTACTCTCTTAACAGCCTTCATGTATAACGTACAACAGTGTTATTTTATTTATCTTGTTGGATGTTAAATCCTTAGTACTTTTTAAAAATTGAAGTATAGGTAATTTACAACGGTGTGTTAGTTTCGGGTGTACAGCAAAGTGATTCAGTTATACACACACACACATATATAAGCATTCATCGCTGAATTAAAATTTTTACATTAAAAAGACTGAATTCTGCCTTATTTTTCGCTCCTTCTTTGTCAGGCGATCCTGGACAAGCAAGCCATTTAACATCTCGGCATTTCTGTTTATTTTCCTTTAAAATGCAGCAAAACTGTGTCCAGTCTGGCCAAGCCACAGAGCGGAGTATCGACTGACATCAAGTGAGTATCAAATGAAACAAACCACCTACTTTAAATGTTAGCGCGGAACTACCTGTGGGGATTCTTGAATAGAGTGGATAAGCTAATTGCTCTCTGAATTTTTCTCCAGCACTGGTTTCTTTTATTCTTGTCAGATACTGTTAAAATACCTACGTTTTTTTTTTTGCATGTAAAGATTTGTAATCTTCCAATTCCTTTCAAAACAGGTAACTCAAATAAAGGATGCTAGTATTTATAGCTGCAATTAAATATGCATTTATAGTAAGACAACTTTTTTGGAGGGTACCCTAGGCACCATATCAAAACAATTATCCTGCAAAAGGTATCGAGGTACCCCTGTGTAGTAATTTTACAGGATGTCAGGTCTGGAATCCTACAGGGACTGGAGACCACATCTTTTAGCTCTCACTTGCTAGCTGTGGGATCTTGGACAAGCTGCTCTAAGCCATAGTGTCCTTAGTAAAAATGGACATAGAACAGTAAGGAGGATTCACAGGGCACACGGGTTTGTGATTATTTTGCCTTCTAATGTCTCTGTTTAGGGTAATGCTGGCCTCGTCATATAGATTAAGAAATATTCTCAGTTTCTATTTTCTGAAAGAGGCTTTAGATTGTCACAACTTTCTTAGATTTTTTAAATTTTATTTTATAGAATTAAAAGTAAGGCTACCTGCGCTTGCAGTTTTCTTTTTGAGGGAAATTACAGACACAATCCAATTTTTTTTTCAGTGGTATAGAGATATTCAGATGTTCTGTTTCCTTCAAGGTCTGTTTTAGAAATTTGGGTCTTTCAAAGGATTTGTTGGTTGTTGGTTTCATGGTATAAACTCTTCCCAGAACTTCCTTATTATCTTTGTAATATTTTTCACTTCTATAGCCATGTAGCTTCCTTTATTCCTGAAATCGTGCCTTTATTTTTATGATCAATCTATTTAGAGCTATATAAACTTTACTAATATTAAAAAAAACAAAC
This sequence comes from Vicugna pacos, assembly GCF_048564905.1. Taxonomy (NCBI): domain Eukaryota; kingdom Metazoa; phylum Chordata; class Mammalia; order Artiodactyla; family Camelidae; genus Vicugna; species Vicugna pacos. The sequence goes on along the minus strand of NC_133006.1, from coordinate 7,724,566 downwards.
TTAGGTTTTATGGATTTTTCTATGTAATTTTCTATGTAATTTATTTTCACTCCTACCTTTATTTCCTCTCTTCTACCTATTTTGGATTTAATTTACACTTTTCTGCCTTCTTAAGGTGGAAGCATCATCTATGATTTTAGAACTTTGCTGTTTTCATTTAAAAGCATTTCACGCTACATATGTATTTCTAAACAGCTGTAAATACATCCTATGACTTGTGTTCTCTGGAGTTTTCATTTTCATTTGGTTTGAAGTAATTTTTAATTTCCTTTTTTTTCTTCATCTTTTGTCCACGGCTCACTCAGATCCACGTGGCTCCGCATCCTCTGGATTGCGCACTAGTGGTTTTAGGGACCCAAGAAAGCAGACGGAGACCTAGGCTTTTCACTGGGAAACTGTATACTCATGTTAAATTAAATTTTATATATTTAATATATACACAACTAAGCATATTTTTAAAAAATGCATTAGTTGCATTGGTTGAGTTAATAGATAGCCCAACATGGGGGCCAGTTGGGGGGCTGGCGTTTGGAGGCATGAAACAAAAGGAAGCATAAAAATTATAGACTATGTGTTCCTTGTTCTAAAGTGCATAGCCTGAAAATACACATCAAGACATTTCTTTGAAGCAGAAAGAAAACCTCCAGAAGACAGCCAAAAAGATGTGCGTGGCTGTTGCCTCAACCACACCTCATGGACTACTTCCCCTGCCTTCCATGACACCCAACTTGAGTACAGACGTTGGACAAAGAGAACATATTTAAGAGGAGGAGAAGGGAAACTGGAAGATGTGACCATATTAGCCTTTACACAGATCTTCAAAAATAAGGTGTCTTAAAGTCCTTTGTTCAAGCTCATTTTTATTGAACTATAATCAACATATGACATGACATTAGTTTCAGGTGTACAACATGCTGATTCAATATTTATCTACATTGTGGAATGATCACCACAAGTCTAGTTAACATGTCACCATACATAGTTACAAATTTTTTTTCTTGTGATGAGAATTTTTAAGATCTACATTCTTAGCATCTTTCAAATGCAGTATTATTAAAGTTCTCAAATAAAGTATCTTCTGTCTAACATGGGGGTCAGTGAAGCATAGCTCCAGATGGACTTTTGGTTGAAAGCACAGCAAATATGACGACCTGTTTTAGAAGTTTTTGCTTGTGTCTGATGCAACAACTATTTGACTCTTGCTGGAATCAGCATGGCACATGCAATAGAGCCGTGCTCTAAGCCAGCATGACAAATCCTATTTTCCTATGCGGAGGTGATTTGAACAGAAAAATAAGGGTCATCCTGGACAAAAATATAGATAGGTGATTTTTAATAAGACTTTTGCTGTTTATCTTCTTTTCATCATTTTAATGTGCACGGAGTGTATCTTTCTGTAGTAACTTACTCACTAGAGCCTCCCATCATGTCCAGTGCATGCTTATCAACACAGTGAAGTCTGCTTGCAAAAACACATCCCAAACTTTCACCATTACCTAACATAAATGCGTCTTTTAAATTACCTTCATTTCCTTTGGGTTTTCCAACTATCGTTCGTGTACTTGGCTTTTTCTAAACCATTCTTTTATTAAAATGTTTTTAGTTCGTATCAAAGTTCTAGTTGAATGTGTAAAGTTTACAATTTAATCACGTCTAGCTAAAGTGTACTTCCTCAGAGAAGCCTCCCTGACGACTCTATGCAGACTAGACTCTCACTCCCGGATCTAGTCTTTCTATACTGTTACCCATTTTCATTTCCTTCATAGACTTTATCACCATCTACTGCTTTTAAATTAATTTATTTTAATTGGATTTTCTTCCCACAAGAATATCCATTTCTTGAGATCTTTCTTGTTCATTGTCTTTCTTGCTTATTCTACAGTCTGAGAACCACAAACTATGCCTAATACACACTATATTTTCAGTAAATACACATGGAATAAATTTTAAAAAGATAGAAGAATTAGTGTCATTGCCTATAAATATACTATTTTTTTAAACTGAAGTACAGTTACAGTGTGTCAGTTTCTGGTGTCCAGCACAGTGTCCCAGTCATGCATAGACATACATATATTCGTTTCCATATTCTTTTCCGTTAAAGGTTATTTCAAGATATTGAACATAGTTCCCTGTGCTCCACAGAAGAAATTTTTTAAAAAATCTATTTTTATGTATAGTGGCTAACATTTGTAAATATACTATTTTAAATTATACTCCTTATATACCTTTATTGTAAAATTCAGATAGAGCCTCCAAAAACCTTAAGAGGACACATTTCATTGAGCTCAGCTGGTCTCAGTCTTAGAATTTACAGAAATATTGCTTGCATGTAAGTATATAAGTGTTTGATCTCTGCCTGGTTTAGATGAGTAGTCTTGCTTTTACAGTGTTTTCACTGTAATAAGTGTGATGGGAAGCATTGTGGTCCACCTTATGGTAACGCGTCATCTAAATGATGGTTGGAATTTAGAAAGTTCTCAGCCACTGTTATTTTATGTTCTCAAAAGTAGATGGGAAAATGAAATAAATAGCTGTCATACAGCCCATAAAGTGTATTTCACAGAGAAAGTACAAAGCTGCTTGAGGGTTTTGTTTGAAATGCGTTGAATTAGAATCCTACATTTAATAAAGTTGTTGACTTATCCCATGGGAGTGGGGAGGGGACTGAGACAAGAAGCCACTTGGGCAAGAAGAGAACACAGACAGATGCTGAGATGTCTTCTGATGCTGGAAAAAAAGAGACATCAAAGCAAAATGAAGAGTTACACATATTCAAAAATAGTCTAGCACAAAAGCTGGAGGGTTTTTGTTTGATCCTGTCTATAGTCATGACCACTTGGGTTCTAGTGTAGGAAATGAATGCAGAGGTGCTTCTAACCTCTAGAGTTTTGGTCCTTGTGATTCTAATGATGTCCAGCTAGTCCATAAAGATAGATTTTACTCTGTTTCAAGACAAATTCAAGGAAATGGCCTTTCACAAATAATCTTACAGATGATTCTCTCTCTGCATTATTTACTGTTGCCAAACAATCGTATTCCAAGACATGGGCAGAATTCTTGGGACCAAAAGCCCTAAGGGAAATTTCTAATACTGTAATTCGGGGGCTCTGCCTCCTCCTTTCTGACTTTTCAGGACTGCAGGACCCCAAGGGAGTCATGGGGCTGATGGGAGCTGTCTAGCATTCCAAGCTCTCCCTACTTCATACCTTAATTTCACATGTGTCCTCCCAAAGTCCAGCAGCCATGCATCAAAAAATGCTAAGCAAAAACCACATTCCTTCTCCAGGGAGCAGTAAACCTTGATCAGAAGAAAAACAGAATATGGTGGAACCAAAGAAAGTCATTATGCAAATGGCGGGTCACCTGGTCCATTCAACTTCCTGGAGATGCCTAGTTGAGACACAGAAGGAGAGAACTTTTTTTTTTTGAGAGGAGAGGGTTAAACTTGCCTCACTACGTAAACAATTTCAAATCTCTTTGAAAATGTGAACTCCATATGATCATACTATGCTGCTATAATATTAATAGTTTTCACAAGGAAGAGCTAAGTCATTGACAAAAGGCTTTGATTTCTTTGGGGTTAACTTCTATTCAATATGGCTGTACCCTGTGTGATGTAAACCTCTTGGTTTAATAAGAGGAAGCCCTGAACTGTTAAGATATACCAACAGTGGTCTGTAGTATTATTTAGTTTCTATTAGATAGCTGGAGGTTGCTGTACAGCTGTTAAACAGAGGTATGACCTAGCACGCAGAGCTGCAGGGAGGGTTGGATACAATGTATACGCAGCTCAGAGCACACTGGTGTTCACAGCAGGCATTGATGTTGCAGTAATAGCCTCTATGGCCAATCTTACCAGTTCACTGGCTTTTATAAATATATAACCACTTAAGTTATTTTCAATTAGCCATTCCATCCTTTTCTTACTTATTAGCAGTAAATCCATCATCTCTCTCTTCCAATATCTGCCCACCAACTCTCACTGTCCAAAAATCCAGGGGCTTATTCTGTTCAAAAGGAGGTCAGTCCTATTTTCAGACACTAAGCAGACAGAAAAATAATTGCTCCACTGTAGCCATTAGTTCCTTCCTCCCAAACAGCATGGGAGCTGGTGAATGGCGTAACATGTGGGATGATGCCTCACTATTGCGGTAGGAATATTCCTGCCAGTCCCGGCCCCTGCCAGCACCACAGTGATGTTCCAGAGTGAGCACCAAAGTTAGAACTCTTTTTATTCATACTCCCATACTCCATTTTGCTCCACAAAACAGCCACTATGCCAAGGAGGCTGGTGTGCTAAAATCATCTCTTTCTCTGTGTACTTTGGTCCTTAATGTGTCAGACTTGCTGTCATTCTTGGGGTATTTCTCTGCCAGCAGACTTGGCCAGGACCCAGGGGCAGGGAGATTGTTTACTGCTGTGTCCCTAGCATCTCGATCCTTGACAATGGATCTGTCAAGGATCCATTGGTCCTTGACAGATGGATGAATGAATGAATGAGTGAATGAATGAATTTACTCACTTAGCTCTCGCTGATGTTGAATTTTAGGGAGCAGACTCAAAGTCTTGGAACTTTCTCTTCCAAAACGCTTAAGCAAATTGGTCCATTTCTTTCCCAGGATCAGCTCTGCACACTAAAAGCTTTTTAGAAGTCTGCTTGTTTCAGGATGTTAAAGTTTGTACTGTGCCTTTTCTAGGGTCATTACTGATAGAGAAAATTTCTATTTATCTGGAAATGTCCTCTATGACTAAGATACCACATTTAATGATGCTAAATGACAGCTGCACTAAAATATGGTTTCAAGAAAAAAATGTTAGTCTACCCAAGCAATAGAAATAAAAGCAAGAATAAACAAATGGGACCTAATGAAACTTACAAGCTTCTGCACAGCAAAGGAAACCAGAAATAAAACAAGAAGAAAACCCACGGAATGGGAGAAAATTTTTGCAAGTGAAACGACAAAGGCTTGATCTCCAAAATATATAAGCAGCTCATACGACTCAATAAGAAAAAAATAAACAACCCAATCCAAAAATGGGCAGAAGACCTAAACAAGCAACTCTCCAAGGAAGACATACAAATGATCAAAAAACACACGAAAAAATGTTCAATATCAATAATTATCAGAGAAATGCAAATCAAAACTACAATGAGGTATCACCTCACACCAGTCAGAATGGCCATCATTCAAAAATCCACAAATGACAAATGCTGGAGAGGCTGTGGAGAAAGGGGAACCCTCCTACACTGCTGGTGGGAATGCAGTTTGGTGCAGCCACTATGGAAAACAGTGTGGAGATTCCTCAAAAGACTAGGAATAAACTTACCATATGACCCAGGAATCCCACTCCTGGGCTTGTACCCAGAAGGAAATCTACTTCAGGATGACACCTGCACCCCAATGTTCATAGCAGCACTATTTACAATAGCCAAAACATGGAAACAACCTAAATGTCCATCAACAGGTGATTGGATAAAGAAGAGGTGGTATATTTATACAATGGAATACTACTCAGCCATAAAAACCGACAACATAATGCCATTTGCAGCAACATGGATGATCCTAGAGAATGTCATTCTAAGTGAAGTAAGCCAGAAAGAGAAAGAAAAATACCATATGAGATCGCTCATATGTGGAATCTAAAAAACAAAAACAAACAAAAACAAAGCATAAATACAGGACAGAAATAGACTCATGGACAGAGAATACAGACTTGTGGTTACCGGGGGGAGGGTAGAGGGTGGGAAGGGATAGACTGGGATTTCAAAATTGTAGAATACATAAACAAGATTACACTGTATAGCACAGGGAAATATACACAAAATGTTATGATAAATCACAGAAAAAAAAAACCTTTCAGATCATTAGTCTTAAAAAACTAGCTGATGGTTACTCAGAGTATCTCTTCTCCCTTATAAATATTCAGCCACAGGTTTGAGGATTGTTTACCCTGGATGCTGGAAGAGGGGGTTTGTGCACTGGTTAATAGATTAGACTCCAGGACCATTAATATCTTTCCCAGTATGGGGAGTCTGTGATTTGTGTTCCAGATTTCAGTGTACTTAGCATTCACCTTCCAGTGAAAATCACCAATACAGGCTTCAGATATATTTCTCCTAAAATGAAAGGCAAAAAACAAAACAAAACAAAATAAAAAACCCACCATTAACAAACGCACATTTGAATCTTTATACGATGCGGACACCATATTGCCAGGTGTTTTTGAGACTGGCTGTTGGCAACATTTATTTTTTTTTTACCATAAAGAAAAAAATAGTCCTGGGGAGGAGAGGAACTTAACTTTTTTCTTCCCTTAGTAAGATTCCCCATCCGTCCTTTTCTTTTTCTATTTGCTGGTTACGTTTTCATCGGTAAATACTAGAGGACATTTGCCCTAATAGCAAGAAGCTCTTCTCATCTTTTCGTACAGGGTACGTGCTCAGAAATTGGTTATGGCTGAGTTGTCAAAGGAAAGGTGCACGTGACTTCAGCCGAGAGGAGGCGGGGCTAAGGCAGCAGGTCGGAAACTTGCAGGTAAATCTGACTTACCTGGGGCTCTTGCTAAACTACAGCTCGCTGAACTCCTCCCTGGAGTTCTTGATTCAGCGGTTCAGTGGAACAAGTTCCCGGGCGATGCAGATGCCACTGGTCCAGGCTGCACGTGGCGAACTCCTTGGATAACAGACTTTCATCTCATAATTCTGAGTCGAGCTTTGACCTGTAGCCCTGGGGCAAGTGGAATCTCCAGATTCTCTCTATGCAAGCGATACTTGTAAGGCGTTCACCGCTTTCCTTAACTTCCTTAATCTCCATAACCTACGTTTATAGTCAGTTGTGATCATCTTTATGTTTTATTGTGAAGCAGTCCGTGGCAAACGCATTTCACGTTAGGTGGGAGGGAGTAGGTGGGAGAGAAGCTGAGAAATGCAACATTTGCCTTTTCCTTGGATTGCTTTCGGTGACTCAGTTGCAGGTCACCGAGAACTACCATTTCATCCATAAAAAGTGTCTTTCTCCACGAAGATACTCCTCCTTTCAAAGGAATGTTGCCTTGGGGATTTGAAGTTCTGCTGAATTTTGAATGTTTCCCGTGGCCTGGATACACAACTGAGTATTTTATTTTGTGGAGCATTGTCCTGTATCTTCGGTGCCTTCCATGATTCCTGCTCACCCTGCGCTGACTCCAAAGCTGACCAATAAAAAGCATTGCAGCTCATCTACCTCCTTCAAGTCTGGCCTTTAACACCAGCTTTGAACCCTCTTCAGTGGTTTGAGGGTTCTTGGGGTCTTTAATCTCTCGTCTGTATCCTGATATACTGACTGGCCTCTGTAACTAGGTGCCTCTGTTGGAATGTCTGCTTGGTTCGGATTCCCCTTGGCTCTGTGCCCGGAAGCTAACCCCTTCCCACCGTGTCCCCCTCAGATGCCTGTTCTCCACCCTCAGACCAGGTTGCTAGGCTCCTGTTCTCTGTATGCTTGGCTACAACTTGCTAATTTTATTTTATTTATTGCATGTTAATATACAGTTCTCCATTCACTAGTGGAGAAGACATACCGCCTAGTATTTAGGAGAACAACATTCTAGTACCTTGGGTCGTCCCTTTTGAATTTAACATTTCAATAGACTTCAAGATTATGTGAAATCAATCTATGCCCATTGCCACATCTTTAGCTCAAGTGACAGAAAAGCCCCGTCTAGCTTAAAGAAAATGAATTTTAACGGCCGATACAAAGAGAAATGGAGAGCAAGGCTGGCTTTAGTTGGCGCTTAATTAAGGCAATGTTTCAAGTAGTAGCACCTGGGTCTGGTTTCTGTTGTCCATTTTCAGTTCCTCTTCTTCAGCATTGGTTCTTTTCTCCAAGGGGCTCTGCCTTATTGCAGCGAATCTAGTCAGAAATTCACACGTCCCCATCTAGTGGAAAGAGACAGCATCCTTTCTCCCAGTTTCCTGAAATCCCTGAGGTCCGCTCAGGCTGGCCTGACTAGGGTCACGTGCCCACCTCTGAACCAACCACCACGGCCACTGGGGGGCAGCAGAAAGCCGAGGACAAGTCCACCGTGAGAGCCCATCCCAGGAGCTGAGCAGGCTGAGTCCAAGTCAGACTCCTGATGAACTGATTGTTGAAGACAGGCTCCCTCACCAAAGACAGAGGCGCCTCCCCCCGTGTACACCAGTCAGAGGAAGGCGGAAGGGGCTGGAAAACATATCTTCTCTACCTACTGGTCTTTATTCTTTCCCTCTCAGACTACAGCCACCAATATTTCTGATGCCCTGTTTTTAGCTGAACGTGAAGGAAATGCTCCCTGTTGCCACCAAGATTTCTGAGATATACAATACTTAGAGATAATAACGTTTGCACACCACAGAAAATTTTGGCTATTTTTTTCCTGCTATGCTTAATTAAAACCAGATCTGAGCTAAAACGTGAACAAAAGAATTTGGGGAGGGTAGAAAATAATGACACCAGTGGCAGTTAGAAAAAAAAAATTTTATTGTTGGCATCAGTAGGTTACCATAAAAGCTTAAGATCCCTCATTTCAAAACATGTGTAAAAGGAGCTGGAAGTGTTGGGGGCTTCCTTGAACTTGAATATACACGTCTACTTTCACACACATGGAATCTGTCCTATGTAAACGATCCAAATGAAGAATACAGACAGATACAAAAAGATGTTGAGCACGGCTTTATATATACTAATGAAATACTGGAAGCCATGTGAATTGCTGTTTAAGAAAAATGTGTTATGTTTACTTGCTATCTTATGCAGCCCCTAATCATCATATTAACTGTGCTATCATACTGAAAAAAGCTTATGATACGAAATGAGAGGAGTTGATACCTAATGTAAATAACTGTATGTTGCACGTGTGAAAACACTCTGTAAACCCAATGTGTTCCTTTGTTAGGATGATTCAGCTATGGGAGCATTTTTTGGTTTTATTGTCCAAATTTTCTGTGATATCACTGTATTACTCTTATGATTAAAATTTTTAGTGTGTTGTCACTGTAAAAAAAACTGTGTAAAAGGGAAGATCAACAAAATAAATGATCAGAAATGATGGTAATTCACTAACATGCAAATAATAACATCATCCTTTGGGCATGTTCTTACATCTTTTTTCATTGAGGTGTAATTGACATGTTATTGACAAATTGTGTGAATTTAAGGTGACAAAGTGTTGATTTGATACATTTATATATCGTAGTCTGGTTTCGAGCATAGCATTAGTGGACACCTCCATCATATTATATAATTATCGATGTTTTGTGTGTGTGTATGTGTGTGTGGTGAGAACATTTAAGACGTATCTCTTAGCAACTTTGAGTGTAAAATACAGTATCATGGACTATAATCACTGTGGTGCATGGGATCTCCAGAACTGACTCATCTAGTTGAAAGTTTGCATCCTTTGACCTACATCTCCCCAGTTCCCCTGGTATCCACCACTCTACTCTCTGTTTCTACGACTTCAGCATTTTGTTTTCCGTAATCAATGAGATTGTGCAGTATTTACCGTGTTCCTCCTCCTGAAGGGATCTCTCTCATCCTTGCCTGGAGGCATTAGAGTGTTCCCTTGTAAAATACAGTCAGATTGCTCACTCAGCTGTGGAAACTCCCCCATCTCATTTCCCATCTCACATAGAATAAACCCCAAGTCCTTACAGAGGCTGCACAGCCCACAATGGTCTGGGCTTGGCACTTCCCCAGCTGAAGCTTCTGCCTCCCTCCTGTTCACTCTGAAGCCGGCTCTCCACGACTACCAGCATCATACCTGCCAAACACGTGGCTGCCCCCCATGCTTCCTCACGTCATACCCCACCCCCACCCCCAGGGAAACCCACTTGGCTTCCTTGCTTCCTCCTTCACTGTGTGGTCTCTGTTCCAGTGCCATCTCTTCTGAGCCACCTCCATGACCACCCTATTTAAGGTGCCACCCCCAACTCATGGCTTCTCATCCTTGAAGTCTGCTTTATTTCTACCTCCCAAGACTTAAATATATGACACTATCATCTGTATATTTTATTTTTCCTTTAATACCTACTTTCCCATGAGATAGCTCCAGAGAACCAAGGGCTTGGTCAGGTTTTCTAGGCTGTACACTCAACTAGCAGAGAATCTCCTGGAGTTGGCTCTCAATCATTATTTAGCTCCGCATTTTCCTGATTTTTAGTAGCTCGTAAAGGTTTTTAAGCTACTATTTTGCCACAAGCTGAACATTTGTGAATTGCATAGGAACATCTTCGGCAGTTAAAGTGCCACGATGCTGGTTCACAGAGGTTTCCTAGGAGACTGACATTTTTTTCTGCAACGCAGTTGAGTCACAGTTTGAGCTTCTGCTGTCATGTTGACATTTAGACCCAGGAAACAATTATTTTCTCCTTTTGAAGGGTTTGGTAGTCAGTTCCTTCTTTACAGTGAGGAACGAAGGGATGCTAACACTAATAGAACCATTATATTGGTTTTGATGGTATTTTCTGTCGCTCTCTGCTTCCAGAAAGCCCATCAACCTGAAGATCTGAAGGAAGTGATCAGGAGCTTCGTAAGGGCAAGAACTTTTGGAAAACCAATCTTGAATCAAAGAGCAGTGGCATTATAAAAGACTGCCTTTCCAAAGATCATTTGTTTTTTGGGGGGAGATCATTAGGTATTATTTATTTAAGTGAAGGGACTGGGGATTGAACCCAGGACCACATTCATGCTAAGCATGTGCTTTACCACTGAGCTATACCCTCCCCCAACAAAGTTCATTCGTGAATTGAGTTACTTCCAAGTTGGACTGCTTTCCCCCACGTAGATGAGATACACACGCTGGTTAAGTACATAGCCTGGTCCCCAGAAGCTACCCACCCTTCGGTATCTGAAGCATTCTCACTGTGATTCAATTTACACTTGACCTCATTCATCATATTGCTTCTGTGGGATGTTTTGTTGTTAATTCTAGATTTCAGCTTTCCGCCATTTGGGCTTCAGTGGGCATGGATTAGAAATTCTTGCATCAAACATGTTAGATGTTTACCCCTTGTATCTGTGTAAAGATACTGGATGTTCTGAATTAACGACCAAATCAACTACATTTTTTCTTCCCCTCAACTGGGAGATTGGGTGAGAGATGACTTCAGGTGAGAGTTGTTCCCATGGGAAGGTCTAGAGTTGAAACTACATAGAGAAGGATTAGTAGTGTGTATAATATTTCAGGATTTGCCTGTGCATGTAAAGTTAGAACCTCTTGAATTGTCAAAGGTCCACGAGGAACAGCCCAGGCTGGTGCAAATGTTAATTGTGTTAGACAGAAGCATGGGTGACTGGGAGCGGGAAACTGAGAGCTTGTTGAAAGTGCAGAGCTGAGAAATTAAACAGAGGTTTGCCGCCTTTAGAATAGATCTAGTATTAGACAGGATCTCCAACCCTGCAGCTGATCTAAATTCTTAAGGAACCATAGATTTGGAAAGTCAATCATTGTCTAACGTTTGGATCTTTGCAAAACTACTTTGTAATAGATTGGGGGGAAAAAAGCTTCAGGCAAAGCATGCCAAAAACCCTCTTGTACATTCACCCTACAAGTCTATGGGGCAAGAATTTTTGCTTGTTTTACTGTAATTTTACTTGTCCATTACTGTGCCCCAATGCCTAGAACTGATACACAATATGTTCTCAATAAATATTTGCTAAGTAATTTGTTGGAACACAATGCCTTCCCCTCACCAGGGACGTCAAAGAGACGTGATATCCTCTGTTTCCATCCATCAAGGACATGAGCAGGCGCCTTTGGTACAGCCAAGGGAACACTTCCGTCAGGGAGTTAAGACCCTCGCGGGACAGATGCCAGTCAGCTTAGATGTTACGCGTAGTAGCAGTAGTGGCATCAGACGTGTGGAGTGGTTTGAAAGCTCTGCTCTCGTGGCGTCAGTGTTCACAGCATCATGGCGACAGACCCAGCGGCTGAGTCTTGTCTGACCATTTCCTTGCCTTTGGAATATGGTTCTTCCTGTCTGGCCTCCCGGGGGGTCTGGTTCTTTTCTGAACTTGGTTTTGAGCTTTTCTATTGAGTCCTCGTGGTGCCTGTTACTGTTCCTTTCCTGAGTAAGTTTGCCGGAGTTGGTGTCTGCTGTTGGCACGAGAGGGTCTGAACTGACGTGGGGCAGGAGACAACAAGCGGTCCGTATAAATGAGGAGTTGGGATGAGGGGGTTAAGGGGCAGCACAAACCCTTCTGTGGACTCTGGAGATTAAAGGAAACATCCAGCCCTTGGAATTGGAGAAACATCTAAGAAGGGCTGGTTCACAGATGGGTACTTAGTACAGGATCAGCCAGGTAGATGTCTGATTACAGAACCAGGTACCAGGTCCAGGCAGAACTAGGGGAAGGTTCTTCAAGTCTTCCTTGCAGACTGACTCACCACTTTACTGGCCTCTATCTGCAACTAAGAGTTCCGGTTCCTGAGATACTTCAACTCGACGTGTGGAGGAACCTCTCTCTCTTTCACTTCCTGTGATAATTAATGCCATGATCATCCCCCAGTTACCCAATATTGAAATCCCAACATCTCAGACAGCCACTCACCTCTCGCTAATCAGGCCTCTTATCCAGTGAGTCATCTCTCCATCTTTATAGGCCTAAGATCAAGCAATGCTTATCTTCCCTTAAGCAATTAAAATAGCTCCTTAGCCAGAATTGCCATCAGTACACAATTCTGTCAAGTACAATGTATCCTCATTAATTCCACGATTATTATTCTAAAGCAATAGTGCAATCTTGCTCTACCTGCTGAAAAATTTTCAAAGGGTGTTTATTTTTTTTAACAGACGGCAGTGGGAACACTTTAGGAAGCAGTGTAAAATTAAAATTCTCATTATTTTCATGGAAAGAGTTGGGGAGAGTGTATGACAGATCATGGACACTTTACTATTGACATTGATAGAAAAGTACATGGTCAAATATATTTAAGTATCTCCAGTATTCATAAAACACATTTCTAAAAGGAAACAACCAGACTGTTGAAAATCATGAGGTGGCAAGAATTCTAAAAGATAAATGTACAAAAACGCGGAATAGAGGTGACTTTCATAATAGCAAAGAAGAATTCAATGTAGGAGGATTAAAAAGGGACAGAGAGAGTACATGTTGGAAAAAGGGTAAAACAAAGTCAGAAGAAATGACAGATAAAACTTTATATAACAAAGAAAAGAGAACCAAAATAGCCATGGCAGAACTGTTAGATACACAAAGAGAAACTGACAATATGAAGAACCTGGTGGAAAGTTTCAGCGTGAGCCTCAGAATCTACAATTGGTGCATAAAATAAAGAACACCTTGCTCCGTTTTCTTCAAGCTTCTGATGCTGTAAGTTGTTCTGGTATAAAGTCTCTTAAGTCTAAACTTTTAAATTTCTCTCTCTCTGAAAGTGTCTGAGTTCTCCATATGCTTGGCTTTATTAATTTTAATGACGTTTATTGTGTATTTTTTATTCAATGTGCTGGTCACCAGTGGGCACTGTTCATTTTGGAAGTTCATGTCCTTAAGTTCTAAAAAACTGTCTTAAATTATTTATTGAATAATTGCTGGTGTGTCCAATGCAGGTTGAGATTTTAGATCATCTCATGCTGTTACCATTTTCTACGACTGTCATTTCTCTATGTTTGTTATTCTCATTCACGTTTTCTATTTCTATTGAATTTGTTGTGCTCTCACATTTTTATTTTCTAAAACTTATTTCTTATGCTTGTAATGTCTGCCCCCTTCTAAAAATTAGCATCCTATTTGTGTTTCATAGGTGAAACACCTTTTCTTAATTTTTCCAAAATAGCATTTATAGGTACTTTTTAAAGTTTTCTTCCATCTCCTTGAAGACTTCCTTTATGTTTTCATGTTACAATAGTTCTTTAAATGTCTGAAATTTCCTGTCTATCTGATCATATTTAAGAGCAAGGGACTTACACATTGTTTGAAAGCTTCAGTCGTGTGGATTTTCTCTGTTGACTGCTGAGATGAAGTAGGATGATTAAGCAAAGACCCTGTGGTCCCTCTCTGTGTGGTCTTAACAAGTGACCTAATCTTCCTGCATCATCTGTAGAAAGAATAATGGAGCTCAGTCAAAAAGATTGTTTTGGAGATTGAGATAACACGTGTGAATTTCTGAGGCCGGTGCCTACCACGGGTGCTCTGTCCACGTGTTTATGATGGGTAGCTATTGTCTGCAACATGCTTAGACAGGGGTGGGCAGAGGCTCTTCCTACTTTCCTTTGTTTCCCTCCTTCCTCCCTAGTGTTGTGCAGTGAACACAGGTGTTTAAAAGATGAGCTGTAGAGTTGAAGAGATTTGGAAATACCTATCTCTGTATTTCTCGGTATCTCGAATGAAGATAAAAACATTTTGTGCAGTGTGTTGAGATGTTTTTGAACTCAAAGTGTTTGTCTCCTCCATCATTACTGTCATTCCAAATATGGATTAGGGGATCAGGCAAGCATTTTCTTCAGAGACTCCCTTCCGAAGATTTGAATTCTAAATGAAGCCTTGCTTCACAGCTGTCAGCAGAGCAGAGGTGGGAGGCACTGAGACAGCATCTCACCAGGATGCCTCTTGTGTAAAGGCTCTACCTCGAAGCAGACGGACCAAAGTTCACGTGTATAGATTCAGCTCTGCGGAGAATTCACGCTCAACGGATGTACCAGTGACTCAGTGCTGCTCATTAAATGCAGGGGATGCCACGTCATAGTCATTAAGTTTGGGAACAAGGGAAATCACCCTGTCTGTGACTGCATCACGTGTAACCCAGAACAAGTCGAGTCACTTCATCTCTTTTTGCTGGTGTGTCCTTGTGTATAAAATACAACACTGTAGCACTCATAGTGTGGAGATAAAGGTACACTGAGAAAGAAAACACAATAGGGCATTGGAAACCGGACCTAGCACCTAGAACTACTCAATAGGTTTTCTTATAATTTTAGTCCAATAGGCTCTTGTACATGGAGTGATATGTTTAAAACTATTTGTAATTTACTCAATGCTCAATGTTTTAATATTGTTATTGATAAAATAATATTAACCTGAATACTCAAATAATTAAAAAAAACTAATGTATCACACGTTGAAAAAAGGGAAATTTTCCAGTTATTTAAATATTGATTACATGTGCTTTTTGATCATTTGTATGTCTTGCTTGGAGAATTGCTTGTTTAGGTCTTCTGCCCATTTTTGGATTGGGTTGTTTATTTTTTTCTTATTGAGTTGTATGAGCTGCTTATATATTCTGGAGATCAAGCCTTTGTCGGTTTCACTTGCAAAAATGTTCTCCCATTCCGTAGGTTGTCTTCTTGTTTTACTTCTGGTTTCCTTTGCTGTCCAGAAGCTTGTAAGTTTCATTAGGTCCCATTTGTTTATTCTTGCTTTTATTTCTTCTAGGAGAACATTTTTGAAATGTATGTCAGATAATGTTTTGCCTATGTTTTCCTCTAGGAGGTTTATTGTATCTTGTCTTATGTTTAAGTCTTTGATCCATTTGAGTTGATTTTTGTGTATGGTGTAAGGGAGTGTTCTAGCTTCATTGTTTTACATGCTGCTGTCCAGTTTTCCCAACACCATTTGCTGAAGAGACTGTCTTTACTCCATTGTATATTCTTGCCTCCTTTGTCGAAGATGAGTTGACCAGAAGTTTGTGGGTTCATTTCTGGGCTCTCTATTCTGTTCCATTGGTCCATATGTCTGTTTTGGTACCAATAGCATGCTGTCTTGATGACTGTAGCTCTATAGTATTGTCTGAGGTGTGGGAGAGTTATTCCTCCAGCCTCTTTCTTTCTCTTCAGTAATGCTTTGGCAATTCTAGGTCTTTTGTGGTTCCATATAAATTTTATTATGATTTGTTCTAGTTCTGTGAAATATGTCCTGGGTTATTGGATAGGGATTGCATTGAATCTGTAGATTGCCTTGGGCAGTGTGACCATTTTAACAATATTGATTCTTCCAATCCAAGAGCATAGAATATCTTTCCATTTTTTAAAGTCTTCTTTAATTTCCTTCATCAGTGGTTTATTTATTTAATCAGATTTCCCAAACAAGTAATTAAAATCATAATGTATACTCTCACAGATTTAATTGCTTTTGTCACTTAAAAAAGCGGGCAGAACACACTTTAAAATTTAAAGAATTTTAAAAGGTATGAACTTACACTTAATCGAGTTACAAAATCATCAACATAGTGTGGATAGATCTATTTCTACTAACCTTGTTTATTCTTATTCTCAGTCAACATGCTCATTTTTCAGCTGCTTCTTATGCCTGCCTGGGTTATAATAATTTCGTCAGATACATTTCCATATTTCCCTTAAAACAGAGCCATCTTCCAAGCCGGGGGCAAAAATAACAGATTCTTGTCTCATGGAAGCTGAGGTTGCAAGGTCCTGGATGATTGGTCGATTCTTCGTTGGCGTAAGGAGCTAACTGTATTTTCCAAACCTCACCAGCAGTGCTTCAAACTGGGTACTTTCTTGTTAAAAAAAACTCACCTCCACGGCTACATCGGGGGGACGCTGAGCCCAGACTTCTTCATAGAGCTTTCACTTTGCAGATCCTGTCCCCTTTCCAACGATCCTGTTGAGAGATTTTACTTAGCCTGTGTTGTACACCTCTGTCTTCACCTTTCTGTTGACCTCAGCTCTTAGGCCAAGTGAAAACATCCTTGACTAGTTAACACCGCATTACCAACAATGTAGGGGCTTTATTCCCAGGGGACAAAGGGTTGCGTTCAAAACTACCTCTCCTCTTGAGAACTTTGTCTAAGCCATCATCCTAGCTCCTCTTTATATCTGTCATTGTGTCACCACCAGGGCAGGTTAGCCATGGGCTGTCATGCATGTTTATTTGGTTGACGAGTTCTCTCTGTTCCTTCCCAGGAGTTTATGGCTCTGAGCTCCGTGTTCTCATTCCTTCCTTCAACTGACAGAGAAGACTTTGTACTTTATGAGTAGAAATATGCCTCATCATAGAAACAATATTCAAATGCTCCAAACTCATTAAAAATCAATACAATTATGTATTTTTAGAAATACCATTCCCTTTGCACGATAAATAATTGCTTAAACACATCACATTCATTACTCCATTTTGAGTATCCTTTTGAATGTATGGCTTGTCACAGATTCGACTTGTTCCATTTAATTACAGTTTTTTTTTTCCATTGAGAGTGAGCATCTGAACGTCTGATGTGACTCCTTTTCCCTGTCATCAACACTTTTGAAACCTGTGAAAAGATTCCTGCTCTTTCTCAAGATAGTCCTGATCCACTTGAGTTTTCCCTACAGTGGGACATGAACACAGCTTCTCTCCTTGTTTTTTTCTTGGTGTTAGGAGTGTGCCTAAAATCATCTTCATCAAAGAGAAAGACAGATATCATGTGATAGCATTTGTCTGTGGAATCTGATAATAGGACACAGATGAACTCATTTACAAAACAGAAACAGACTCACAGACAGAAAACAAACTTACAGTTACCAAAGGTGGGGGATAAATAAGGAATCTGAGATTAACAGATGCACACTACTACACATAAAATAGATAAACAACAAAGACCTACTGTGGAGCACAGGGAAGTATATTTAATATCTTGTAATAATTTATAACAAAAAAGAATATATAAATGTATAGCTGAATCATCATGCTGTACACCAGAAACTAATGCAACATTGTAAATCAACTATACTTCAATTAAATAATAAAGTTAAAAACAGTGGAGAAAAAAAAAGATCGTCATATCATTGGTAGCCAATGTGACACTGGATCAGGGTACTTTAGCGAGAGAATTGCAAACAATGAGTTCACAGTGTTTCCTCTTTTATAGAGGTCTTCCTCTACCCCTCTTTCTTTGTTGTAAGACAACAGTTTTCCATTTGCCTTCTTTACAAGATACTGATTTAAATCATTATCTCCTCCCTCCCTCAAAGTTTAACTGTATTTCCTTCTTCTTATAATCCTTATAGATGTCACTGACAATTGTTAATTTTTTGTATACATTATTGAATTTACTACAGAAATTCCACCTTTTAGAATTTTGGGTTTTCTGTACTATGTTTCATTTACAAAGAACCGTATCAAAGAATGAAGATGTTTCCATGAGATGTTATAAAATATGAAATTATAAATAATCGTTAATTTGCCTCAAACTGCTATGAATACTAATGCATTTGTTTACAAAGACATTGACCAAAGGGACTGAAATATCTCATCCACTACATGTATTTCATAGATCAAAGGACTTTCATTATGTGTCTATTATTTTTTTTTGTTGAATAATGATGCATCTCACTAAACTGGATTTCATGTACTATTAGGAGTACATCCAACTTGAGTAAATGAATAAGAACCGTAAACTCTGTACACTCTAATTCACCAGGAACTTGGAACAATTTGGGACTGAAATTGTGTAATTAGCCTGGCTTTCTCACAAGCACATTTTTGACATGAGAGGACAAATCTCACCAAGAGCAATAACACATCCGTGACAGCCCATCAGTGGGACAGAGGACAGTAATTCCGGCTACGTGTCTTCTTCTGGAAAACTTGGAAACACAGTGGGCAAATATTCAAAACTGGAACGAAACACAGCATCTCAGAACTACACAGATGTTGAAAATCATAAAATAAGAAACTGGCATGCTGCCGAGTTTAATTGATAAATAGATATTAAAGCATTATTCTGTGGGACACATGGTTGTTGTGGTTTGCAAATTCAGCAAAAGAGGTTCCACCTGGTGAAGAGACTTTCCCAGAGTTATATTATTTGTAACCCTTTTCATTTAAATGTGATTTGGATCTGAAAACACAGAACAAGAACATCCTGAAAGTGCTTCTTGTTTTCTTCACTGAGGAGTAGATTTAATTTGAATTTTATTTTGCTTTAAGATGAGGTACCCAAAAGGACCACCTCAGGCTCTCTGCTCTTCCCTCCTCCTCTTCTCTTTCTTTTCTTAAAATCGTAAGACTGGGGAGAATGGCCTACCACCCTAACTTCAGGTACGATACGGGAAACTGATGGTAGGAATACTGACATGTGTTTGAAAGAGACAGAAACTGACATCTTCACATCTGTTCCTGTCATAACAGTATAAAGCACGTAAAAGTCTCTTTAGAGGCAGTGCAATGCTATATTTAATATAATAAATATTGCTTATTAGACTTTGCTGTGTCAACATTTTAGTGAATTTTCCAGGAGACTTATTTGTGGTCGTAAAAATGATACGGTCTGTCCCTTTTTTCCTTTTCGCAGCTAATCACTGAGAGTTAAGAAACTACAGAAGTGAGCTGTTTGTCATGAGATCAGTTGACCTACATCTTACAAAGAACCCTGCTTTTTCTTAGAAACAGAAAGCATCTAGCTCTCCTCTTGGTTTGAGACTTTTTAAAGAACTTACTTCTTCCTTTTGCTTTGAGCAGTCAGTGCGCTGAGACTGAGCGGGTTGCTCACCTCTCCTGCAGCACCGTCACCGTCCCTTTGCAGAGTCACTTGTGAGAGGAAGTCTGTGCGCTCCCCTAAGGGTTCAGAAAAGAGACTCCGACTTTTTTGATATGAGCCAGTATGCAGTATCTATGACTTTCTGAGAAGTCCTAGGTAGGGAGGGAGGAAGAGAATGTACTGAAAATATGCATCATTTCCAGTTAGCCAAGAAAATTGGATCTAATTAGCAGGTTCAGCCTAGTAGGAAAAGAGGGCGCGAAGGTAGCATGCCTCAGAATCACCCCGAAGGCTATTAAAACACCCACGGCTGAGCCTCCCCCAGATTTCTGATTCAGCAAGGTCTAGGGCAAAGGAATCGCGTTTCTCATAAGTACCCGGAGATTCTGCTGCTGTTGTTCTGAACACCACATTTTGAGAACGTGGCGTTAAGAATCAGGTGCTCTGTCAGCCCACTAGGTTGTGAGTCGTCCAAAAATGCAGTAACTTTTTCTTTTCATTCGTCATCTCACTGAACACAATATACTGAACATAACACACTCTCAGTCAATTGATACTTGTTAAACTTAACTCAGATGTTCTGTGGATAAGCCCCTAGACTCAGACCAAACTCCAATTCCCCCTATTATATTGACCTCTTCTGTCTCCATAGCATTTATTTATTTATTTGTGGGGAGAGAGAATTCAGTTTATTTATTTACTTATTTATCTTTAACGGAGGTACTGGGGATTGAACCCAGGACCTCGTGCCTGTGAAGCACACACTCCACCACTGAGCTATTATTATTTATTATTATTGAAAGTTATCTTAAGGGTTTACCTTTTATTATTTGTCCCCCACTCACACACTCACACTAGTTTTCGTTTGTTTGTTTTGCACTAGTTTTTAAAATCTGCTTCTATTCAGTTCAGTGTTGAATGTCAAATACTTGGGGAACGAATGGATTACGTAGTGGGTTGCTGTAAAACCAACCTTTAACGTCCCAAGTGTCCGTCTGACAATGTGGCAGCTCACGTTATTTTGACTTAGGCAAAGTTCACTCAGCCTTAAGCAAAATTAAAAGTAGGTAACTGCTCAACTGTGTTGAAAAGTTTGCAAAGGGAACTATCCCTGGGGAACAGAATGAGAGCAAAGATGTATTTTTTTAAATCATTCCTTCCTGAACCCGTCTCCACTCTATAGCATCTTCCTGTGTCTTAACACCCTCTCTCTTTGGCCTTCTCCTTCCCTCCCCCTGACCCTTACGGGTCTCATATTCAGTTTCTTTGTTCACGCTGTGGTATAAAGCAGCCAGTTGCAGCTGGATATGTTAGCTTTTCCAGGGAATACGTGGTTTTAAAAATCAAGGTTTAAGCATTCCTATTGTGACGTTAACATATGCTCATTTTGAAAAAATGTACCAAAAATTAGATTAAAAGGAAGGAAAAAAATCACCTCTTTTTATACAACCAGAGATGACATTTATAATACATATATATAATATGTATATGCATATATATACACACACATATATATACAAAATATATATATTAAAATATATATATTATATATATTATAATACATAATATATATACAACCAGAGATGACTAGCATTTATAATGTGGTTTCTTTTCTTGCAAGTCCCTTGCTAGGCATTTTCCTGCCCAATCATGCTCACCTCGTGTACATATATAACATTATGCCGCAGATAAGGACTTCCAATCACAGTTAATCGACTCCCCGCCAAGTTCAGTCTCCTTGTTTTGTTTTGTTTTCCCTAGCATTTCTGTCTCTCAATGGTACAGAAGAGGAGACTGGTGGAATTATAAAAAGGGGAAGAGTCCTTTGGTTCCTTAAACATGTAGCCTCGAGCTGGAAAGATGGCCGCCGCCTTCTTCTTTCTGGTTTTTTTTGGGGGGGGTGTCTTTTTTTGTTTGTTTATCTAAACAAGAAGTCAGAGAAGAAGGAAGTAGACAAGATCTTTGAAAATATTTTAAAGTATTAGAGTTACTGGCATATCACAGGTTCTCCTATTAACTGGGCTTTTCAATCCACTTCCATTGACTTGAGACCTGATGGAAGTGTTGCCATGATTCTGGGATTAAGTGGATGGATGGTTGCCCACCCTTCTCTTAAAGCAGGAATCTGCTTTCACGTTTTGTGCGTGTGTAACGTCCTAAGCATTTGAGGGAGACCTTAGCAGAATTTGTGTAACTGTCTGTCAAACAATGATCACATTGGAACTCCCACCTGGACCTGCTTTTCAATAAAATCAATATTTTAAGCTAAAAAACTGAGACTCTGAATGTGCAATTTTACATATAAGAGAATGGGTAGGATGTTGTAAATATGAGACAGGGTTTCAGGTCTCAAAAGATTTGGAAACATACCTCATGGGTGGTTACGTACACACATAAATCTCCTCCCACAAATATAAACATAATATTGTGTGGCCATATGTATGTGAGGGTGTATATGTTTACATAAACTAGTCCATTTAAAATACTTCCCAACATACAGAAACAATCAAATCAGAAAAATGATTAAAATTATGCAATCAATCAATAAAACCTAACAACAACAAAAAACAACAACCAAAAAACCATAACTGAGACACCTCCTGAATGTCCATCAATAGAATATATTTTGATATAAATATAATTCGCTATATTCATAACTTCAATTAAAATGGATACAAAGGAAAAAAATAAAACCCAAACTCTTAGTGGATATTAAGTAATAAAAATACTTGAAATGATGGAAAAAAAGTTGAGATAAGCTTTAAGAACTACCACAAAATTCAGTGAAAAAGGAGAAAATGGCAGTCAGCAAAACCGTTCCTTTCTGTCACTTCGACATATTTGCCTGCTTTGCAATTTAAAAAACGAACCTATTAATTTCTCTGCCAACACCTTGAATAAGCTTTGAAGAGGACTCGGAGCTCCAGAAGAGAAGGGAGCCCGATTGACACCACTGGGTTTGTGGCAACTTGTTAGTAAGTTAGATAAGTAACAATCCCATTTTACAGACAAGAAAACCAAAACAGAACTTGTGCTCCATTGCAGCTAGTTTGATGGGAAACCAAGAATCAGTCCCAGGCAGCCTGAATTCAGAGGGGCATAGATGACTACTTTGCTAGCATTTCTTTAAAAACTGATCATTGCTCACAGGCAACAGGGAGCAACCATGTCAAATATATGACACTGAATGTATAACGCGTATTGAAAGCTGTATTTCAAATACTAAAGCCTTCCAGTAAAACCAAATTATTTTGGGCAGAAATGGACTCATTTTCTGAAAATTTGATTTGAGCAGTTAAGGTTCTTCTGATGGCAGACTACTGTACCTTAAAATAGAATATTCTGCAAATTAGTGATCGCTAATGAAATGGTATCATTAAAACTTCTTTTCCTCAAAATGCTTTTACTTTCTATATATAAAATCTCACTTGACATTTTTAATAAAATGAAAACTTTTGCTTAAAGTTACATTTTATGTAATAGAATGGAAATCTAACTTTTCACATTAGAAATATTTATGGTAGAGTCTGTAATAAGGGGCAAAGTGGTTTCTTTAGGAACCAAAGAGTTAACTCCCACAGAAGTATTTTTAAATAGTGAAAATTTCAAAAGGAATTAGAATTTCACAAGGGATTGTTCTTGACATTTAAGATTCCTTTGTATTTAAAAATTGAAAGACCTATTTTTAATTCCTCTGGTATGTTACCGAGAGCCTTAGTTAATTAAAATTAAACGGTCTCTTGTAAACTGATGGGCTGTGAGCAATTTTACTTCAACTATAAATTGCTTTCTTGTGCGTTAATATCTAAATAATATTTTTGCATTAAGCTGTAAATTAAAGCAAGCCATTTTGATCTATAAGTAACAATTACGGTTAGTGAATCTGAAAAAAAAAAATCTAACGTTTCAAAGACTGGACTTTAGCACTACCGTGGTTGGGATGGTAAGCCGACTAGCATTGAAATAACTCAAACCCTGCGAGGGATATTTAAATATTATGCAAACATGTTTAAAGGCATGCTCTATTTTTAGTCAACTACTAACTTAAAATCCCGTTGATAAACCATTAGCCTCAGTTGCACTTGGAAAGAAAAGGCAGTTAAACACTCGCGGAGTACCTCATTACCTGCACAAATGAAGTGGTCACTAGAAAGAAGTCACTGCATGAATAGAAACAGTAAGATGGGAACTCAAGCATGAAGGCAGACTTCTGCAATATTATAGGAGCCCAGTTAGGTGCCCTGAGACGCTGGTGGAGGGCGGCAGTTTGATGACAGTGCTCATCAAATTAATAACCAAGGCTGTCTTGAATATTTGCTCTCTGCATAGCATCGTATCTGTCTTCTCTCTGCACAGCCTCATTGGCTGGGTAGAAATGCATAACCCACCTGTTCAATGCATTTGTGTCCTGGAGATTCCAGACCACAGAACATAAAGCACTTTGTGGACGCTAGCATGTGAAGGATGCCCGATGCTAGAGATTTCCATTCATCCTCACTTTTTTCCCCTTAACTCTTCCTCCTCCCTTTTACCCACCCACTCCACTATCCCCTACCCCTAATTTCTGGGAGACTGTTCTTTTGCAACCATGGCCTTAGGCTATGCATGAGTCCTGAATAAAGAAAGAAACGCTGAGGTTAAATTAATGGTGGAAAATGTTAGCCACTATATATAAAATTAGATTAAAAAAAGTTTCTTCTGTAGAGCACAGGAAACTATGTTTGGTATCTTGTAATAACATTTTATGGAAAAAAATATGGAAACGAATATATGTATGTCTATGCATGACTGGGACACTGTGCTGTACACCAGAAATTGACACATTATAATTGACTGTGCTTCAATAAAAAAATAAATAAATAACGACACATTGTAATTGACTGTACTTCAATTAAAAAATAAATAACAGTGGAAAGTTTTCTCCGGCACATCATTTGAGGACACCAGTGGGGTGTCTCGACGTGCTGGCTGTGAGAGGGTTTCTGATGGACGACTAGAGAGGACTCAGAAGTATAATGAACCACTTCTTTTCGACTTTCATGTTCAATGGTGACAAATCAGAGGCCACCTTAGTCTTGGATCCATTTCATCTCCTTATCTTTGAAACAACCTCAAGGCCTTGACTCCTTTTCATTCATTTTTAATGCCTTGGAGATGCTGCTGTGGAAGATAATTTGGATTCCAGCCAGGTCTGTCTCATTGAATATGTCCAGTCAACATGAATGCTAACTGAAAAGGGACATCATGCCATTTTTTTTTTTTTGGTCAGTAGATGACATTCAGGCTTTTTTTTTTAATATTTAAAAGTATTCTTTTCTTTTTTTTTTAATTTAAAAATTTTTATTGACATATGGTCAGTTACAGTGTGTCAATTTCTGATGTACAGCACCATGTCCCAGTCACGCGTATACATACATATATTCATTTTCATATTCTTCTTCATTAAAGGTTACTACAAGATATTGAAAATAGGTTTCTGTGCTCTACAGAAGGAACTTTTCATCATGCCGTTTTATAATACTGTGACGCTCAGCTGCAAAGCCACGGGCAGAGATAAAGTCAGACCATGCAAATGTGTCTCCAGTTCCCCAGGAGGAACTCGCACAGTTGCATTATCAAATGAAGCTGCTCTCCACGGCTCAGCTTAGAATGTAAAAAGGCTTGCATAAATCCCAGAGCTGCGTAGCTCCTCATGTGACCTTTCCTCTTTTAGGAAAAGAAAAATCCTGGGGATTTCTAGGGACATATCAGAATTCACACTCATGTCTCTAAAGCAGATTTAACTTGAAAGCCTTTATGCTAAAGAAATCCACCTAATTTATTTATTTTTTTGCCTATAGACTTTCTGTTTCACCCTCTTCATCACCGGTGTATAATTATGTCAATGATTTTACAGTTTGTCATTTTTGTATTTATAGTAAAAAATGCATTTTCATTGGATTTATTAAACAGTGAAAGTAATGGAAGGCTCAATGTTCCAGGCCAAGGATTCACCAAAGATCGCCTGAGGAGCCTGCCTCCTTCACAAGGCTGCCTTACTGTTTTTGCAATGATTCTCAAACATTAGTGTGTGAGGAAAAAAATTATTTGGAGGGCTTATTAAAACACGGATGACTGAAAGTCACCCCCAAAGATCTGCTTCATTCTATCTGGGATGGGGCTCTAGAATTTGCATTTGCGAAACATTTCCACATGCTGTTGGTCTGACATGAAACTGAGAACCAATCACTGCCACAGTGGCCTCACTACATTTCTACACGGTAATTTCTTAGAAACAAATTCTATTCAATAGGGCATTGACTAATCAAATTTATTTTTAAAAAGGTTATCCTACATGGTGAATTACTCTTGTGAGATGACCTAGTGATAATGGTAGCTAGTATTTTTTTTAACATTTTTTATTGATTATAATCATTTTACAATGTTGTGTCAAATTCCAGTGTTCAGCATAATTTTTCAGTCATACAAGGACGTACACACACTCATTGTCACATTTTTTTCTCTGTGAGCTACCATAACATTTTGTGTATATTTTGAATTTTGAAATCCCAGTCTATCCCTTCCCTCCCTCCACCCCCTGGCAACCACAAGTCTGTATTCTCTGTCCATGAGTCTATTTCTGTCCTGTATTTATGCTTTGTTTTTGTTTGTTTGTTTGTTTTTGTTTTTTAGATTCCACATAGGAGCGATCTCATATGGTATTTTTCTTGCTCTTTCTGGCTGACTTCACTTAGAATGACATTCTCCAGGAGCATCCATGTTGCTGCAAATGGCATTATGATGTCGGTTTTTATGGCTGAGTAGTATTCCATTGTATAAATATACCACCTCTTCTTTATCCAGTCACCTGTTGATGGACATTTAGGCTGTCTCCATGTCTTGGCTATTGTAAATAGTGCTGCTATGAACATTGGGGTGCAGGTGTCATCCTGAAGTAGATTTCCTTCTGGATACAAGCCCAGGAGTGGGATTCCTGGGTCATATGGTAAGTCTATTCCTAGTCTTTTGAGGAATCTCCATACTGTTTTCCACCGTGGCTGCACCAAACTACATTCCCACCAGCAGTGTAGGAGGGTTCCCCTTTCTCCACAGCCTCTCCAGTATTTGTCATTTGTGGATTTTTGAATGACGGCCATTCTGACTGGTGTGAGGTGATACCTCATTGTAGTTTTGATTTTCATTTCTCCGATAATTAGTGATATTGAGCATTTTTTCATGTGCCTATTGATCATTTGTATGTCTTCCTTGGAGAATTGCTTGTTTAGGCCTTCTGCCCATTTTTGGATTGGGTTGTTTATTTTTTTCTTATTGAGTCGTATGAGCTGCTTATATATTCTGGAGATCAAGCCTTTGTCGGTTTCATTTGCAAAAATTTTCTCCCATTCCGTGGGTTGTTTTCTTGTTTTACTTATGGTTTCCTTTGCTGTACAGGTAGCTAGTATTTATTTAAAAATTATCATCTATCTCAAAAAGATATCTGTATCGTCTGTGTTTATTGCAGCATTATTTACAGTAGCCAAGACATGGAAACAATCTAAGTGTCCACTGATGGATGAACAAACGGATAGAGTAAATGTGTACACACACACACACACATAGGAATATTATTCAACCACAAAAAGAAAGAAATCCTGCTCTTTTCAACAACACAGATGCACCTTGAAGGAATTCTGTTAAATGAAATACCAGGCAGAGAAAGACAAACACTGTATTATCTCACTTATACATGTAAAATCTTAAAAAAAAAAAACTCACAGATACAGAGGACAGATTGATGGTGGCCTCTGGCAGGCGATGGTGTGTGGGGGTGGGCAAAGGGGTGAAGGGAGTCAAAAGGTACAAACTTCCAGTTACAAGATAAATTAAGTCCCGAGGATGCAATGCACAGCATGGTGACTATAATTAACCATATTTTATTGCAGATTTGAAAATTACTAAGAGAGTAGATCTTACAAGTTCTCACCACAAGATAAAATGTAACTGTGAAGATGGATGTTAGATAAACTTATTGTGGTAATCATTTTACAATATATACATATATCAAATCATATTGCATGCCTGAAAAATACAATGTTATATATCAATTGTAGCTTGATGAAAAAATTACCATCTGCTATACATCATTCTAAATATCATCCATGTATTCATTTAATTATCACAATAATTCTATGAGGTTAGCACTATTATCTGATTTACAGATGAGTAAACTGTATCATAGTTTTAAGTCACACGGCCAGGAGGTGGTGGATTGGAGATCAGAAATTTATTATTATTATTATTACATATTATAGTTATATATTATTATATGTATAACTCCAGGGTGCCCACTTTGAACTCCTAGACTATTGCTATGAATGGAATTATGTCCCCCTAAAATTCATATGTTCAAATCCTAACCCCTCAGTGAGCTATATTTAGAGATCGAGGCTTTAGGAGTTAATTAAGGCATGAGGGTGGGTCCTGATCTGACAGGTTGGGAGGTTTTGTAAGTAGAGGGAGAGCGCGGAGAACTCACTCATGCAGCATCCTGGTCTCAGACTTCCAGCCTCCAGACCTGTGAGAAATGAATTCCTGTTTTTCAAACCGCCCGATCTATGATATCACGGCAGACTGACCTAAGACAACTATTTCGCCCTGAAATGTGGATTAGAATTTAACCTATGCTTCAACATTGTATTTGTTTGGTACCCTTCTTGAACGCTGTTAGTCTTTCCAGTTTCTATATATTTGTCTTCAGTCAAGTAAAGGCAAAACACCCAGCACTCCCATCGGTAGGAAAAGCCTGTGCTAACGTGGGTGGTTCCCTTGGCCCCTCGGGCTGTGAGAGTGTCTGAGTAATGAAGGCATTAGCGATCATTTTAATCTGGTACTTCTGGAAAAAGTGAGGAAAAGATCTTATTAGATTCATTTTCTCTCTAGCACATTGCTTCACTCTGAATTTGATTGCCATTTCTGCTGTAATTTAAATCCTACTCCTTGGCTGGCACAGAACCACTTGGTTGTTCAAATGGATTTTGAACTTCAAAGTGATGCCTTGGCTCAGGCAAATTTATTCAGACAATTCAAAACTCTAAATGCTCCTTGGGTTGTTCACAATGGGAAGGAAGTTCCGGGAGAAAACAGAACTGGGTTATGAAATAGCAGGAGGGCAATTAATAAGTAGATGTCCCACACTTACCTGGGTAGAAAGAAGAGATGCTAGTTTATGAAATATAGAAACTGCTTATGGCAATACAAATGCACCTGAATAGGGCATTAATGAGAAATGTTTATAAGCGATCAGCTGTAGAATAAATACACTCTTTTCATTAAGGTATGCCACATCAGTAGTAATACGCATAAATGTTAAGTGTACAGCTCAGTGAAGTTTACACTCAGGCTTATATTTAGAACACACTCCAGAACACGCCCCCTTCCGCTTCCCAGTCAATAACCCCACATACTCAGCCTCCTTTCAGCGCAGATTCCTTCTGTTTGTGTTTGAACTTCACATAAGTACTCTCAGGTCTGGATTCTTTCGTTTAACATGATGTCTGTGGAATCTGTGCAGTTACCTGCAGAAGTTCATTGCTTTTTAAAACCTTTTAATTGTTATGTAGTTTTCTTTTTTAAAAATATATATTTTTTATAGAAGTACAGTCAGTTTACAATGTGTGTCAATTTCTGGTGTACAGCACAATGCTTCAGTCATATAGGAGCACACATATATTCGTTTTCATATTCTTTTTAACCATAAATTGCTACAAGATATTGAATATTGTGTCTTGTGCTCTACAGTATAAACTTGTTGTTTATCTTTTTACATATAGCTGTTAGTATCTACAAATTTCATAGTTTTCAATTGTATGACTGTATCACATTTTCTCCATTTCTCTCTGGATGGCATTTCTAGATAAGTTTCTATGACAATTTTAAATGTTATAAATATAAATATTTTGTTTGTTTGCATTGGCTTTTGCTTTTGGTGAGGACTTTTAAGTTCTGCTCTTTTAGTACATTTCAGTTATACAATATTTGTTACCAACTGGAGTCATCATGTTATATACTAGATTCTGGGATCTCCTTCATCTCTTATTCATCTTATAGCTGCTACAACATATCCTTTTCCCAATCCTTCCCTGTTTCCCACACCCACCCAGCCCCTGCTAACTACTTTTCTATTGTTTCTATACACTGGACTTTTAAAATTTTATTTCACATATAAATTACACTATGACGTATTTGTCTTCCTCTGTCTGACTTATCTCACTTAGTACAATGCCCTCAAAGTCCATCCACATTATTGCAAATGTCAAAATTTCCTTCTTTCAGATGGCTGAATGCTATTCCATTGTGTGTATGTAAATACATACACACACACACACACACAATCTTCTCTGACCATTCATCCATTGAGCGACACTTAGGTTGTTTCTGTATCTTGGCTACTGTGAATAATGCCATAACATGAACATGGGGTGCAAATAATCCCGTTTTCATTTCCTTTGGATATGAACCCAGAAGTGAGATTGCTGGGTCGTATGGTAGTTTTATTTTTAATTTGTTGAGGCACCTTCGTCCTATTTTCCATAGCGGCCACACCAGTGTATAGTCCCACCAACAGTGTACCAGGGTTTCTTTTTCTCCATCCTCAGCAACATTTGTTATTTTTTTGTATTTTTGATAACAGCCATTCTAACAGGTGTGAGGAGATACTTCATTGTGGTTTTAATATGCATTTCCCTGCTGCTTAGCGATGTTGAGCATCTTTTCATGTGCCTGTTGGCCATCTGTATGTCTTCTCTGGGAAAAAAATGTCTATTCAGACCCTCTGCCTATTTTTTAAGCAGAATTTTTTTTTTTGGCTACTCAGTTGTATGAGTTCTTCGTATATTTTGGATATTAACCCCTTTTCAGATCCATGGTTTGCAAATACGTTCTCCCATTCAGGAAGTTGCCTTTTCATTTTGTTGGTTTCCCTGGCTGTGCAGAAGCTTTGTAATAATTATTAAAAGTTTTCATTTTGAGGTCTGGCAGATGTGTCGGAACAATGCATCAGATAATCAGTGTGCCTGGTACTTTACATTTTGTTAAGATTACACTAAACTTTCTGTCCTACGGAACTTTCTAAAGTGCAGCATATTTGTACCTGTAAAAGTTCTACATGACTTTTCACTTTTGTATCTTCTTAGTATTGCTGCGAAGTTTGGTCTATTACTAAATCTGGGAGAACCCTAAAAACTTGTGAGGTTAAGAAGTCCATGAGAAGTTGCTGGCAACTTTCCATGTGAAGGAAGACCACTCCTGGGCTTCTTATATTGTGGGCAGTGATGCACTATTATTTCAGATTCCACTCAACTATTGCGGCTGGAAGCGGGTGGAGGTAAATTTGAAGGGGCAAGTTAAGGAGACTCTTAAGTTCCATTAAAATATGTTCCCTAGGCAGATTGCAGGGGCAAGGTCCTCATCAGCTTAATGCCTTACCTTCACTGAGAGGGTGTTCTGTTCCATGTCAAGTGTTCCAGCATGACTCAGAAAATAAATGCAGAACTTTGAGCTGGGTTAGAATTTCCTTCCCATTTTTTTTTTGCATGTACTATTCTTGTGAGCCACTTAAAAAGTAATGGCTCAAGAGGAATGAAAAACTATAATTCTGGAACACAGTGCCCATGCTTTGCCTTGAAGCACATTCTTGTTCATTTATCCATACAGGAATCCAGTACATAAATATTGAGCGCCTCCTATGTGCTGGACACGGGGCTTGCCACTTCTCTTATGTTCTGTATACCCTACATGGAGGCAGAAAAGTTGCAAGTTTAAATACAAATAACTAAAAAGTCAGAGTGTGTAAATGCTGAGAAAGATAAATACAGTCATAGAGCAAACTGAGTGGAAATCTATTTTAGGTCGTGTGTTAGGAAAAATGCTTTTATGAGGTGACAATTAATTAATACTCCAAGGACTTCATTAATAAAATAGGCAAAAGAGGAAAATACAGTCCATTGAATCTGTGTGTACCAAGGGAGAATTTGTTCATGACGATGCAAAGAGAAAATCTGGAGTCAGTGCCTTTTTTTGCAATCCAACAGTGGAATCATGACATGTTTCACCGTGGTGGTCCCAAGGCAGCCGTTAATTACGTTGAGAAAAAGATTCCGGGCAAGGAAGCGAACATGTAAGTCAGATTCATGAATCATGTCTAAGAAAAATATTTTCAGTTAGCCTACTGGCACCAGAAACTGGAAGCAAATAGAGTTAAAGCCTACAAAATGTTTTAGAGAATTCGTTTGCTAAAGAAATCTAAAGACTAAGAAAAACAACAACAAAGCCTTTAGCTATTCTGCTGTCAAAGCGACTCCAAGGGCCTTGTGCATGAGCAAGAGACACGTGGTGACAGTTCTAGAAGTCCCAAAATCACATACGTACAGTTGTGGTCACGGAGGAGAAGGGACCAGAAAGAGCCTTCCAGAAGGTGGACCCAAGAGTCAGGACACATTTCTAATCAGAACCTTATGAAAGCCATTTTCAGTTGACTACTGACTGCTCAGTTTCTATGAGCAGGTGGCTTACAGAGCAGAGATTATCGAGTCACATTTCTGGAGGCTGGAAGTCCGGGATCCAGTTGCAGGCAGGGTTGGTTCCTTCTGAGGACAGTGAGGGGAAAATCTGTTCCAAGCTTGTCTTCTGGCTTCTGGGGGTTGGCTGGCAACTTTGCTGAGTTGCTGCATCACCCATCACCCCGATCTGTGTCTACGTGTTCATGGGGCATTCTTCTATGCATGTCTGTCTCTGTGTCCAAATATCCCCTTTTTATAAAGACACCAGTAATACTAGGTTAGGTCCCACCCTAGTGATGTTAAATTCTAACTTGATGACTCTGTAAAGACCCCATTCCCAAATCAAGTCACATTCTGAGTTGAATAGGAGTTAGGACTTTAACATACCTTTTTCAGAGGGAATTCAACTCAGAACAGTCACAGTGCTTTCCTTTTCTTTACAAATATTAAAGGTATTAAATATCTATAAAGCTTTTACCGTACACTTTCCAGGCTTGCTGCTCAAGTTTCAATCCTCTTTGTGATTAGCAACTATTTTCCTTTGATTATTGCTTCCGCTGTCTTGTTCATTGTGTATATTGCATACATACATCTTGCCTGTCTGCATTGTGTATTGTCTGTATATTCAGAGATGTTATATACTTTTGTGTGGCCCAATTAATTTATTTTTTCTTTATTGTTTCATTAATTGATATTAAAGTTAGAAAGTCTTTAAGTAGAGATTTTTAAATTATCAGCATCTGTTTCCTACTTTCAAAAATAAAATTTTAGTTTTTCTTTTACATTTAAA
Source organism: Vicugna pacos (assembly GCF_048564905.1). Lineage (NCBI taxonomy): Eukaryota > Metazoa > Chordata > Mammalia > Artiodactyla > Camelidae > Vicugna > Vicugna pacos. Next base: position 7,691,794 of record NC_133006.1, on the reverse strand, counting down.
ATTTGCTCTTCTGCTCATTTGAAACTTATTTGAGGCCCTTTTTATAAAATAATATATGACCTAAGATAAGGAAAAGAAGCTTATATTCGTCACTGGATGAAGCAAAAATTTTATCTTTAAGGCATTAAGCTTTTGGGGCAGCACATGGAGAAAATGAAATTGTACAACTTTTCAGATATTAAAGTAAGCTCAGCAAAATCATCTTTTAAAGAAAACGGTTAGGGTTTTTCTTCCATGAACTCTAATATAGTTTGTGTAGCATTTAAGCAGGTTCACCCTCCGCAGAAATGAAACAAAAAAAACATAAAAATATTTACCAAAGCCTGTCTTGGGCTAGTCATTTCAGACATGTTATCTCATCATTCTCTCAGATAATACTCAGAATTATTATGGACTTTTCTAGATTAGAAAAGAAGTTTAAAGAACTTGAGCATGAGTTAAATAAGCCTGTACCACGGGAGCCAGAAGTTGAACACAGATAATCTGTATTTTACCATCTAAGAATGAAAACGTAAATTCTGAAGGAAGTGTAATTTAGGCTAATGGCATAAAACAAGCCCCTAATATTTTATTTTATTTTATTTTTTGGCCTTTTTAAGTACCCGTGGTTAGGAGCTGCACAGTATCCATGATAAATACATTGCCAGTTTAATAATTTTCAAAATGTTTCATTTTGACTACACAACGTCAAATTCAAAAGGAATCTTAACTAGGGAAAAATACATTATGTATACACGGCCGAGTCCAAGATTTCCAATTATTTCCATGAGGTCTGCACTCTGTCTTCAGAACAATCATTTCGCCTCGCCTCCTGATGTGAACACCTGAATACAAATTAAAAGCGAGGGGCGTGTACACAACACCAGAATATAGATCAAAATCATTACCCAAGTGAGTTTGTAATGTTCTGTTTAGGACATGCTTATAACCGGCGTTGGGGGAGGAGATGAAATTACATGCACTCATGGTGACAATGACCAAAACCTATCTTTTTTGGAAAACCATGATTTATAAACTTGGAGCTATTTCAGAGATAGGCTGAAGGTTCTCAGGTAAAGGATATAATGTATTTAAATGCATATATTAAGGAATTCTCACAAGATGAATCAACTACAAGAGAAAAAAAAAACTGCCAAAAATACAAACACTTGAAGGCTACACAATATGCTACTAAATAGTTAGGGGATCACTGAAGAACTGAAAGAAGAAATAAAAAAGCACCTCGAAAATGGAAACACAACAACTGAAAATCTATGGGATGCAGCAAAAGCGGTTCTAAGAGAGACGCTTATAGTGAAACAAGCCTACGTTGTGAAACAAGAAAATCCCAAATTAATAATCTAATATTACATCTAATGGAATGAGGAGACGAACAAACAAGGTTTTAAGTTAACAGAAAAGTAAATAAAATGATCAGCGCAGAAGTAAATGAAAGAGCCTGAACACCAATAGAAAATGTCAAGAACTCTAAGAGTTGATCCTTTAAAAAAGACCAATAAACTTGGTAAATCTTTAGCCAGACACATCAGGAATAAAGAGGGGGCTCAAATAAGTAAAACCAGAAGTGGAAGAGGAGAATTTAAACCGACATTACAGAAGTACAATAATCATGAGATTGCTATGAGCAAGCACATGCCAGTGAAATGGACAATCTAGAAGGGACGGGTAAATTTCTAGAAACATACAATCTCCCAAGACTGATCCAGGGAGAAGCAGAAATAGGACATAAAACAGACCGGTTACCAGCACTAAAATTGAGTCAGTCATATAACAACTTCCAAGCAATAAAACTCTAGGACCAGATGGCTTCACAGACAAATTCTACCAAGACTTTAAAGGAGAGGTAACACTTACCCTCTGAAACGCTTTCAAAAATTGCAGAGGAAGGAGTACTTTCGAACTCATTTTACAAGACCAGCATCACCATGACACCAAAACCAGACAAACTTTTGGCTTCTGTGAATAAAGCTACTCTGAATATTCATGTACACGTTTTCATGGGGCCATATCTTTTCATTTCTCTTTGGTCTAAACCTGACACTAGAATTCCTGGATCGTGTAACAGCTCTCTGTTTAAACTTCTGGGGACCGCCGGACTATTTCTAGCCTGTTTGAATGTTCTGATTATTTGTATGAGCAAATCACGCAGTTCTTCATTTTTAAATATGGTAAACATTTTATGCATAAAAAGTAGAACCACATGTCAACAGTGGCTGTCTTTGTTGGGCTTATGACTCTGTTTCTTTTTCTATCTTTGCTATGCTTATCTGTATTTCTAATGCAATCAATACATATTGTCTAGTAATAAACAAATCATTGAAATACAAAGCGTTAATTAACCAAATTTGTTAAGACTCCCAATATACCACTTTTCTTTTGATATTTTCAAGAGTTAGGTATGTTTCACACTTTTCTAACACCATAATGTCTTTTTTGCTTGAAAGAGAAGAAAAACTTCCTTATTGAGAGGAAAGCCAAGCAAAGTATATTTTATTTTCCCTCACAGATGCCATCTGCACAATAAATTAATTTCTCTCCTATTGTAGTCGAAATTGAAATTGATATCAGAGAAAGGAAAACAGCTGAATGCAAAAATACAGTCTATTAAATGATCTCAGAGGTATTTTTTTCAGGTGTTTAATATCCTTTTCTCAAGAGTGAAATATGTGCAAAATAGTTATCTAGGCACCAGGAAAGAGATAAAGATAAGTAAGACACAGCCTCTGTGGTGAACAGATTTTTCAATGTCACGAATCATGACTGATTAATTAGGTAGCTCATGAGAACTTCACAACTGTTATTTTTTTCTGAACTGTGGAAAATGAAACTACAGATAACTTCTTTCTTTCAAAGGGAAGCAGTCGATGACTAGGACTTCCCATTTTCTTCATGGTATGAGATTTTTGTTTTTAACTTTAGTTAGTTATTTGTATAGTCAACAAGTATCGATTCTTCAAGCACAAGTCGTTATGTGGCGCTCTCTAATGGTTGTAAACACTTTCCAGAAAAATAGCAGTAAATGAAGAGATATACTTGCTACTCTAAAGGAAGCTTCATTTTGGGGAAGAGGGTAGAGCTCAGTGCTAGAGCACGTGCTTGGCGTGCATGAGGTCCTGGGTTCCATCCCCAGTACCTCCATTAAAATAAACAAATAACCTAATTACCTCCCCCCTACCCCCCGCCACCAGAAACAGTTTAAAGGAAGCTTCATTTCATTAAATGGTAAACTGCTTTTGGAAGGTAAATTTTACCTTTCAGTTTACTTGGTGTAAATCGAGGGCCTGTGTGGTTAAACAATTAACTTGAGACTAGCAAGATAGAATGAGAACTAATATGCCAATTCAGAATATATACTTTAAGAGTGATTATCTCTGAGTGATAGAATTCTGGATGTTTCATATTTTATCATTTCTATCCTTTAAAATCTAGGGGTCCTAAGGGGGGAAGGTATAGCTCAGGTGGTAGAGCAGGTGCTTGGCATACAAAAGGTCCTGGGTTCAATCCCCAGTACCTCCTCTAAAAAGAAATAAATAAGTAAACCTAATTACCTCCCCCCACCAAAAAACATAAATAAATAAAAATATATTAAAATCTAGGTGTTCTAGCTGAAGTATATTAATTCTATTAAAACATATATTTGATATATATATATAGAATTTCAATGGAGTCAATGTATCTTTCCCCTTCTCCTTTAAAAATTTATCCCTGGAGGAGGGTGTAGCTCAAGTGGTAGAGAGCGTGCTTAGCATGCAAGAGGTCCTGGGTTCAATCCCCTATACCTCCTCTAAAAATAAAGAAACCTAATTACCTCCCCCACCAAAAAAATTTTAAAAAATTATCCCAGAGATTCAAGGAGAAAAATAGAAATATGAATTCTATATTCGAAGGAAACCAGGAGACTTCCATAGCACTCTTAGCCCCATGTACGATGCTAGAAGGCAGGTGAGGGAAGATACGTGGTTTACTAACGTTCCTGCACTCGCTGGCTTTGTTCAATGTGAAGCAAGGCAGTCTTCTCCATGGAACCCCAGAAAGCTTCAGGAAGTTGAGGTAACATGCAATGCAGGATAGGAGGGTGTTTGGAGAGCTGACTATAAGGGAATATTTTCAAGCTTCTACCCTCAACAAACCTAGATAACTTGCCTTCCTTAACTTGCCCCACCCCTGCCGACATAAATCTAGATATAAAGAGGCCAGCACATAGGAGGGCAAAGAGCAGAGCTGTACATAGAGGGATTAGGTAAAGATGTGCATATGGAGTGATGAGAAAGCTCCCTCCACCTTTCCTAAACTGGCTTTAAAACTTCCTATGATGATACTGAAGGATCCTTCCCTGGAAAATCGACCCAAGGAAGCAGCGTTTGTCAATATTTACATAGGAGCTAGAGAAAATCCAGCTGTTCGCTCTATTGTCCCCCCAGGGAAGTCTTCCAGTTCACGAGCCCCACCCACTGGCACGGAGCCACTGATTAATTCTGGTGTCTCATTCTTCCCTGTAAGCAACACTGTATAAGCAGGCGATTGAAGAAATTCCCCAGCATTAAAGATATCTACAAGATAAGTGATCAGAAAAAGTGCTTGGAGAAGATATAATTGATATCTTTCAGAGGTAGGAGAAAATATTGCATCCATTAAAAAAAACTGATATAAAAGAGAAACAATTACAAAAGAACCATCTCTGAAAATTGCAAAAATAGTATCTGAAATAAAGGATAGAGTACAAGAAATGGAAGACAAAATCAAGCAAACACAGAAGTAGAACAAAAACAAAAGACAGAGGTCTGGACAAGTGGAAGGGGTCCCAGCATGGTTCCTCACTGCCAACTCAAAAGAAGAAAAAAATCTCCAGGTGCCTGTTGGCCCGAAGAAAGATGAGCTATTTGTCTCCCTGTGTCCAAAGTTTGCCTCCTTTTCTCACTGGATGTACTGGTATTGAGAACCCACAGTTTCTTCACTCTGATGTCGCACTAATCATGTCAGACAATCGTAAGACCTGGCAGTCAATTTCCCCCAAATCTACCAGAGTCACTCACTTCAGCTCTCAACTAGCAGCCTGGCGGGTAAAGGAAGGAGCCCTGAGGAGATTCCAGCCTCCAGCCTCCGAGGGTTCCAACTGAGGCAATGGGCAAGGTGAGCAATTGTCCCTCCTGTACCTTGTCTGAATTCGTAGCCCTCAGAAACTGTAAATGATAGTTAATGATTGTTTTTGTTTAAACTACGGAATGTAGTTTGTACTGTACCAATAGGAAAAAAAAAATCCCACATGCTCCCTTACGTTAAGTAGTAGCTGTTTCTTTGAATACAGTGCGTGTTGACATCTGGCTGGTCAGAGCACCAAGCTGATGCACTGGACTTGCAAGGATACTGTGGACACCTTCTGAGACCCAGCTGACCATTCAGCCCTGACCTTAGCGAAAATCTCTGAGATATATTTCTCAGTGTTTCACATACTTCGCTTCATATTGATCCTTAAAACAAGCATGAGAGGTTGCTGTGACAGGGAGTACACATCCAACTTTAAAGATGATGAAATAGGTCGATAGTCTCTCATTGCCTGAGAGACTCCCGTTAGAGTTGACATTGTGGGAATTTGATCCAGATCTTTTACCTTACGTGAAATACTTCCTTATCTGCTGCCAACTTGACACACCAAATATGTTAAAACATCATATTGTGAAAGAGTAAAGTCACTGACACTTGCCTTTATTTCTCAATTTCTCATCAATACATTCCTACCAATGAGAATTTTAACAGCTTAAGTGATGAGAGAAAAGCCTTAAAAATGTGCATAGCTTTGCACCCAGCATTGGTCCTTCTAGGAGTTTATCTGAAGAAAATAATCAATTGTGTATGAAAATATTATAGCTATAAGAATATTTTGGGGCTAAAACATTACAATTTCCCCAGTAGTTTGATAGTTGAATCAATGATCCAATACAGTCTCTATGCAGATTTTAAAAATTATTGATGATCATTTTTGAGAAAACTTAATATGTAAAGTTGAAAAGGTTCTAAAACATGAAATACTGCATTATACCAGTCTTATGTCTCTATCTATATTGACATACACCAAGTCTGGAGACCTAGATATTAAAATATAAGAAATGTTTTAGCTGATGTTAAGAGTTGAGTATTGAAACTCATTGCACGTCTTTGTTGCCTTAATTACAGATTCAGACATCATCAGAAAATAAGAGCGGAAATAAACGGATAAATCTAATGCCCATTCTATTAAAAACACGCCGTTGAGCCCTAGCCTCATCTGTCATAGTTGTGTCTGAACTTGGAGTTGGACTCCAGTCCTTAGAGCTGGAGTAATGACCCACCTGAGTTCAACCACTGCGTGACTTTGTCTAATTCCTTCTTTATTGCCTCAAACCAGACAAGTCCCAGCGCCTCAAATAGTGGATCACCACTTACTTTTAAAGTTTGTCTTTCTTTATCTTATATATGGGAGTTTGAGTCAAAAACTTTTAAGGATTTTGACCTTTAACCACATGATCCCAAGAAAGGATGTCACCGCCTTGTCAAGTTTCTCAAGCTCAGTGCCTTTTCTTCTTCGTATTACACGCATAATTTTAAAGACCTTTTGGGCCAAATTTAACTTTAAATAACTTTATGTTTATGTGTTAGGCACAACAGTAGGCTTATTCCAGAGCCTCACGTCATCCCATGCTGTCAAATTCACACAGGATTGTCTTTTATTTATGCCCTTTAAAAATCCACACTTATTAGTCGAATCTCCTTATTTGCCTTTTGGGGATTTATCCCCATGTTCCTTTTCTCAGACCCTTTTTTTTTTTTTGATAGTCTCTTAATCTTGAATGTTTTCTGTTTTAGAACCTCAGTTCATGAGCTCAGACACGTTTTCTCGGGAATTTTTGAAATTCGTGTCTAAAGTCAAACATAGGTTTCGAATTTAGATCCAGTAGAATTCAGCTACTTCTGTGTAAAATAAACAGAAGTGGGTTTTTTTTTCACAGTAGGAGGTAAAGATTAAGCAGAAATAAATGTCCTAATTGCTTAACTGCTATAGGTAATGTTCTCGTAATTGGCTTAGCACATATATGAAAAGACGGGAACACTGTAACGCAATTAAAAAAAAAAAAAAAAGATGGGACCAGCAACAGAATGACCCGTAACAAAAAGAAAGCAATCAGGGACTTTAGATTCCTGGAAGTAGTCTGATGCTTCAACAAGAGAAAATGCAACTTAGAAATTGTTGTCAGCTGCTTCCATGGAAGATATTAATCCAGGATGTTCTGGGATATCAAAATTTGCAGTCTTCTTAGAGCTCATCCAGGAACAAAACCATCTCTGGAAAGGAGCAACCAAAGGGAAACTTTGCAAAAATGCCCAAGTAATTCAGGTCAGTCTGTACCTAGAGGATTTCTGCCTTTCAAACTCAAAATCTTGTTCTTACAAAATGTACTGATTGTTATTAAATATATAATTTATGCAACTGAAGGATGCTGATTGAACTGTGATTTTCCAACTCACCAAAAATTTCTGTTGATGAAGCAAGCAAAGCTAAGTTTATTGGACATACTGCCGTCAGGGAGAACCCCAACTTGACAGAGTCTTATTTATAAGTTCCTCAGTAGAGGGGGAGTCGGAAGCGTATTTATAAGTACATTGGGGCTTGATTTGGGAAAACTGAAAGTCAGTTTACAAGGCAAGATCTACTAAGGATTTAGCAGATTTTATCACATAATAGTCTTGGACTTGTGAGCATGACGGAGCAAAGGTCTCAAAGTCAGTTTTGATGAGTGAACTCTTGCTCTTGATAAGTAAACCTTTTTAGTTGGTTCACAGACTTATCTTTCAAGAGCAAATATTCCCTGGAGCCAGGTCTAGGTTATTTTGGCTTGATCCCAGCATTCTTTAACAGAGGGATAGGAATGCATGCCTGGTCCCAATATAATTTAACACAGGGAGAGAAGATGACTTTGGTTTTAGTTTTCCACTTGCATTCTTGAGTAGGAGAGTTGGTCTACTCCAGTGGTTCTCAAGGTGGGCTCCATACTGGAATCTCCTGTGCCATTCTAAATAAAGTGGAGGAGTAAAGACCGCCTTCTGAAGATTATGGCTCAATAAGTCCAAAGAGGTTTCCATGTACTTAAAAATATCCAAATTAATTCTGCTGAACAACCAGAGCCGAGGACATCAAGATACTGCAGAAACCCTGGGTGTGGCTTGTTGTCTTGGTCCCTTTGGGATGCTATAATGGCACACCAGAGACTGGGTAGCTTAGAAACATCAGAAATGCATTGCTCACAGTTCTATTTGGTGTCTGGTGAGAGCCCACTTCCTACATCTTTGACGGGCATCTTTTCTGTGTTCCCATATGACAGAAGGGGCAGGGGAGCTCTCTGGGATCTCTTTCATAAAGACACCAATCCCACACATGAGGGCTCCACATGCATGACCTAGTCACCTCCCAGGGCCCCACCTCCAATTACCATTACATTGGGTATCAGAATTTTTCATACGAACTTTGGGGGGGACATGACATTCAGTCTATAGCACCTGGTGTCAGCTAAGTCACTTGGAGATGTTGACTGAAAAAATGGCACAACCTAAAAGCTGAGAATTATGTTTTGTTTGGCAGGCTTACTGAGGACTTAAACCCAGGAGACAGCCTCTTAGATCGCTCTGAGGGATCGTTCTGAAGAGGTAAGGGAGGGGCCAGGATACAGAGGAGTTTTTGAGGAAAAAACAAAACAAAACAGAAAGTCATAATTGGAACATCAAAAGATTACTGCTATTTGGTGCAGCCACTGTGGAAAACAGTGTGGAGATTCCTCAAAAGACTAGGAATAGACTTACCGTATGACCCAGGAATCCCACTCCTGGGCATATATCCAGAAGTGACCCTACTTCAGGATGACACCTGCACCCCAATGTTCATAGCAGCACTATTTACAATAGCCAAGACATGGAGACAGCCTAAATGTCCATCAACAGGTGACTGGATAAAGAAGATGTGCTATATTTATACAATGGAATACTATTCAGCCATAAAAACCAACAACATAACGCAATTTGCAGCAACATGGATGTTCCTGGAGAATGTCATTCTAAGTGAAGTAAGCCAGAAAGAGAAAGAAAAATACCATATGAGATCGCTCATATGTGGAATCTAAAAACAAACAAACAAACAAACAAAGCATAAATACAAAACAGAAATAGACTCACAGACATAGAATATAAACTTGTGGTTGCCAAGGGGGCACGGGGTGGGAAGAGAGAGACTGGGATTTCAAAATTGTAGAAAAGATAAACAAGATTATGCTGTATAGCACAGGGAAATATACACAAGATCTTATGGTAGCTCACAGAGAAAAACATGTGACAATGAATATATATATATGTTCATGTATAACTGAAAAATTGTGCTCTACACTGGAATTTGACACAATATTGTAAAATGATTATAAATCAATAAAAAAGTTAAAAAAAAAGATTATTGCTAATGAAAGAAAACCAGACATCTCAAGTTACTGAATTTAGCACTTTTTTTAATGTGTGGGAAGATGTAAGAGTCTGGGCCTATTGAAACGATTCCTTTGATACACATCTTAACTATCTCGGCTGCATCTTGCTTTTCTCCATTTTGAATCTCCTTGGTGCACCGTGGAGGGTGGCTGCAGTGGCTTTGTGACCACAACATCCTTTGTTTACTTAAATGGCAGACAACCTTCTTTGCCCACAGAGACACAGAGACAAAACAGCCTCTCTGCAGTGTGTCACCATTGGGGTAGCCAAGTGCATTAAGCGATGACATGTGTAAAGTTGAAGAAAGATACATTTGCAAATAATAAAAGAAGTACTCAGCACTTACTACAGGAGTATTTCAGTTCCAGTAATTTTGGTATTACTGGCATCCGTTTTTCTAAAAATTATTTCAGTCAAGGTGATGATGAATGATAGTACTTTCTATCATTTCATTTTCAATAAGCATTAGAGAACTGTTATTAATCTAAGCATTCCTGATCGACTATCATTTTGCTCTTGTATAACATTCACCCGCTCTTAACATCATTTTTATCAGTTTTTGAAAGAATTCATTTTTCTTCCTTTAAAAATCAAATTTTATTCCCCCACACTTGAAGATCACTCTCATTAAAAATAGCTCCAGATTTTCAGAAAAGAGGCACACACTGTTGTCAAAGGCTTGTGTTATTATATTGCTACATATAATAGGCACTTAAACATAAACTAGAACTAATTGACTTCGTTTAATGCCTATAGTTCCCATCAGCTCGTGTTTCCCATTCTCTTTTTTTGGTAATCCCTCCTGCAATAGCTAGGGTTAACCTGCTGCTTATAGACTGTCTGCTCAAACCCCATCCAGGTTGGAAAATGCTACACTCTTGGAAGGTCGAATGCTTTCAGATCCACAGAGCACAGAGCCCGGATTCTGTGAATGAGAGTTGCTAAGGGCCCGTTTAGTTCAAGTTCATTAGTAAGCATCTAGCGTGTCTACTGAGAGGGGAGCTTAAGGCAATTTAGAAGCTGTCCTCCAGAGAAATTGTTGATTGCGAAAAGATAATCACAGAGTTTTCATTCAGACCAGAGGCTTCATGCTGCTGCTTTATTCTTGTCTCTTTTTTGTTTTGCCAAAAGGGAGAGAGAAAGAGATAAGGGCTTCAGAAGGAAAGCGGCAAGGATCCTTGGCAGGGATCGAGCCATCTAATTGAGAATGCTAAAGAGACACCTTCGCGCCTCACTCTCTGGTTCAGATGGAACGGATCAGTTCTGTCCCAGGAGTGACGAGTGAAGGAGGAAGGAGAGCTACCTTGCGGAAGCTGAAACGAGGTTCTGCAGACAGGAAAAGGTCAGATCCAGAAAATGTCATGGAGAATGATTTTTAAAAGGCTGTGCATTCCCTTAACCATGAAAAGAAACAAGAACGTGGTTAAAAAATAAAGTCAATGTGTAACACTTAGCAGTTCCAAAGTGTATATATTTTAACAAAATGGGCTTGAGCGGTTATTCTGCTTTCTATTTGATGAGTAGTTGTTCTAGTTTGTAAACGTGTAACTGCTGTAATAAAAACCACACGGAAGTTCCCTTTGCTAAGGGCAAAAGAATGATTGACTAAGGCTGATGGTGTCTTCATGACATAGACTTCCAAACCATGTTTTAATGACTAGCATCCTATCCTTGTTCTAATGGACAGCTCCTTGTTTCTTGAGTGCTTTACACTTAGTAGTAAACACATTCTCTCTTGTGTATGCATGTATATGTGTAAGCTTTATATCCAGTGGCGTTTGCAGGTCTTAAACATATAATTCAGTGGGTCCTGACAGATACATACACCCATGTAATCAGCGCTCCACTCAAGACAGAGAACAATTCCATCACCAAGCGAGTTCTTGGTTTCCTTCTGGTCAATCCTTACTCCCCATAGGCAGCCACCCCTGTTTTGATTCTTTTGATTCTTTTCATATTCTTTTTCATTACAGGTTACTATAAGGTACTGAGTATAGTTCCCTGCTACACAGTATAAACTTGTTGTTTATCTACTTTATGTATAGTTGTGTGTATCTGCAAATCCTGAACCCAATTTATCCCTTCCCACCCCACTGCCCCCCTGGTAATCACAAGTTTCTTTCCTGTGTCTGTGAGTCTTTCTCTGTTTTATCTCTAGATCTCATCTTTCTCAAGAGCAGACCACCAGCTTTCTGAGTATCTGCTGAACAGCTCTAACCAGATGTTTGACTGCTACGTTAAACTCAAAAGTCCCAAACCAAAATCTCCTCTTTCCACTTTCCAAAAAATGTTTTTCTTCCTGTAATTTCTATTACCGCTCCCTCAAAACTCAAAGTAGAAATCACAGAATTTTTTTTTTTATGTTCTTACTCACTCCCCACTTGCAGGATGATTTATTCATTGTATTTTGGAATAGTTTTTCTTATCCATTCTCTTCCCATTCCTACTGACATAATCCTACTTAAAGCCTTATCACTACTCCCAGCAGGATCATAGCAATAATTTCCTAAATAAATGCATACCTCTATCTTCCACGTGCTGCCGGAGTCACGCTTCTAAAAGAGATTTATAATATCATCTCCTTACACAAAAATCTTAGCCAGTTCTCTGTTACTTACGGAAAAAGACCAAATTTCTGAGCATCCATTCAAAGTCCTGTATCAGTTTTCTATGCGCCATTTTCACCCAGCATGTTGCATTCTGTTTGGGGTGGTCCACTCCTGTCATTGGCTTTAATTTTCACCACCCAGAGCAGGTGTCACCCATCACAGCACGCTTTTCTATATTCTGGAAGTCTGCTACCAAGGCATCAATTTGCCACTTCTCATTTTGTTAGAAGCTACTAACCAGACACATTCATCCACCCCTCCACCCTGGTTAAACTGCTCAGTTTGATGATGTAAAATATTAAGACATGTTTATTGTTATACTTCTGTTGTTTCCTTATACCAGAAATGTTTCTTCCATGTAAAAATGAAAGTATTTTTTCATGTAACTGGTTTACGGCTTTCACTAGTTTTTAAAACAATAACCACCACATTTATTGAGCTTCATTTGTGTGTCAGGTCATGTACTAAATGCCTCATGTAGTTTTATTATTTTGTTAACTTCTAAAAAGAATATAAGTTACTCTCATTGCTTTTTGCGTGGTATTTTATTATATAGTTGTTTAAGTCAATGTCATGTTTATTTCTAGATTATAGATTCCTGAAACCATATTTTAGTAATTTAAGTAAATATCATGTTTATTTCTAGATTATAGATTTCTCAAATCATATTTTAGCTATTTAAGTAAATGTCACATTTATTTCTAGATTATAGATTCCTCAAGAGCCGGTTTCAGGTCCAGCTCGTTTCTGTTTTCCTCATCATTTCTATACCCTGCAATGTGCAGCTCCCTGAACTGGATTTAATTGTCTTCTCTCTTTTTTTGTTGCTTCTTTTTTTTTATTTCTTTTGTTCCCTTTGTACTTTTTTCTTCTATCCCTAACACATTTACACCTTGTGGGTATCTGGTCATTTTAACCAGAGTTTCCAGCAGTTTCACCAGCCTCAGGATACAGCCTGAGAAACTTTCAGGGAAGAGTCATTTTTCACTTGTCCTTATCACCATCTGATCGAAGCCACTCATTTCCAGGAGTATCCGAGGTGACGATGAGTCTCCGAGGAGTCCTCTCATCTTTATTACTCTCTGTGAGGATTTTGAGGAGAATCTTTCCACTACAGATGCTTCCAGATCCCTTCATTTCCTGCCTCGGCTCAAGCCACACACTTTGGTTTTGCCGGTCCAAGGCTGTGTTATCGGTCCCCCAGTGTGCTGAAGCTAAGGGGTCGTCTGAAAATACGAGTGGGGACGATGCTCTAGTCCACGTGTTCTGGCCCATTTTGTCCCTTGACACCAAAGTGGCGCTCCTGACACTTCCGGGAGAGTGTTCTGTTAGAGCAGCCACCTCATCTTCTGTCTATGACTGTGTAGACACCACCTCCTTCCCGGTGGGTTCTTTAAAGACAAACGTGTGTCTGGCTAATTCCGACAGAAACAAAACTTTGACTCCGCTGTGTATGGCATTTTATTGCCTCTATTAGAGGAAGAGGATCTCTGTGGATTTCCTGAAGCATTATTATAACCGCAAAGCTTGGATAACCTGCAGTCTCTTCCTTCAGTTCCCTTTGTCTGGTGATCAACACAATCACTAACACATAGTAGGCTGTGTTGGACACTGAGAGTTTTGTCATCATCCAGTCTCACTGCCCCTCCTTTATTTTTAAATTTAGAGAACTCTGATTATATGAGTCCAGCCTAAAGTGATATTTTTAAGCCATCTTTGCAGCTAAGGGAGTGTATGTTCCATCATTCCAGCCAACGAGATGTAAGCAGACACCAGCTAAGGATTTCTGGGAAAGCTTTCTGTCTTTGAGATAGGTGTTACACCTTTATTTTATTTTATTCTTTATCACTGTCTTCTTCCTGAAGCTTAAGTAGTTGTTTGGAACTGTGCACCAGAAAGCTGCGTGCAAAAGGTGGGGATACGAAACTGGATCTCAGACAGTACTTGGGAGTCAGCCTTGAATAGTCTATCATTCAGATTCCTTGTTTCTTGGAAAACACACACACAGACACACAGACACACACATACTTTTAGGGTTGTTTGCTGCTTCATGAAGCCGAAAGTAATTCTATTACATAGACACTTAGTCAATGCAAATGAGATGTAGGATTCCGCAGACTCTCCACACTCAGGCAATACCACGCAAAATTTAATATTTGCTTAATCAAGAAAATATAGAGAGTAGCTCACTTTCCAAAATAAACACATGCATTCCAAAGTACGACAAAAGTTAATTTTTTAGATTCTCCGGTTCAGAGCTTCTTCAGTAGGAAAGATCATATTCAGCAAACTCTGAGCACTTTGAAATTTCGAATATGTAATTTCTACAGCATTTTAACATTGAGGTTATATTTGGTGCTACATGAAGAAGCATTAAATTATAGGCCAATCAGGACTAGAAGTGCTGTGAGATTCTTGTAGAATATTTGATTAAAAAAACAGATGCAGGTGTAATCAATAATGCATGTCCATTCAATCAGGAATCTTGATTTTCGCTCAATTATTTAACTGAAATCACAGACATTAACATACTTCTGAAGTTCTGTTACTCTAAGAAACGAGTTATTTCTCCAGAGAGGCCTATTTTTAATATCCCTAGCAAGTTCTTTTAAGAAGAGATGAGAAAAAAGTTTATGCTCACAAAATATCCATCCCTCTGTGCTATAGCAAAAAAGTAATAGCAAAACTGAAAGTTCTGTTTGTTCTCTGTCTCCAGAGTTTGCTATGCTATTCAAGAGGCCAAAAAAAAATGTAAATAAAATATTTTCCTATTTAAAAAGACGAAAATCTTCAGCTACAGAAAACTCAAGCACATATAAAGCCAGTGTTGATGGAGAAAGCTAATCCTCACTTTATAGACTAATTACTGGATGTTTGATATTTACCCAGAATAGAGTGTACCGGCGGGGGAACCTCTAATCTTTCTCGTACTAGAAATGCAGTCTGTTTGGTGGAACTATTTCTTTTCACCATCCATCTCTGTAATTTTGTTGGGAGAGGCTAATCGCAGTCCCCTGACCTCTGGCTTGTGTACATATTAAAACTGGGTCACTTGGAGTTCTCCTCTTGTATTTTCTAACTAGAGCTCCAGGAAAACAACTCTGTTTTCTCTCTGACGTGAGGTTGTGCTTGTAGTGATAGTTGTGTTAAGATTCCAGGCCCATAGGAATAGCCAACTGGAGAAAATTACCACACAGAGGACCACAGAGGGGAAAAAAAGGAATCAGGTCCTTTATCTTTTCTTGATTTCATGTTGCCAGTCAATATTTCCCTATTTTGATTAAACTAATTTTTTCCTCTTCCCATAATCAGAAAAAGTCCTAACTAGCAGAATAGCGTGGTGCATAATTCATTTAACAAAACATTTTTAATAACTTACTAGGTTAGTGATAAAAGATGAAACCTAGCATTCCCAAAACTTATGATTTAGCCAAGGAGACAGATACATCAGAATAAATCTAGTACACAATATGCTATCTCAAAATTCTTTGAGATGGCAGAAGAATGGGTAATTTTCAGCAAAATCAGAGGAGATTTCAGAGGAGCTGTGACAATGGAGCTCAGTCTTAGGGAATATGGATACTGAGTAGGAAAGAGACGAAGATCATTATGGGTAAGTAAGGGCAGACACAAGAGCCTGGGTGTGAAAGTACGTTATATGTTTGTGGGAAGGGTGAATATCATGGCACAGCTAGAGCATGAGCTATCTCTGTGTTACAGGAACAACTGGAGATGCACCTGCAAATGTAGGTTAGGGGTGGATTTCTAGGACCAGATGCTCTATACTATGGGAATATAGCCATCGAAGGTTTTAGGATTAACACTGGGAATGCCATTCTATTTTTGAAGGAAAACTCTGGGTACATGACAATTTGGAAAAAAAACAGCCTGTTGATGGAGGAACCATAAACAGAAAAGCTGGAGAGAAAGATTCCTATTAGGAATACCTCACAATAGTACCTGTATTCTCTAATGAAATAAACCAATAATTAGCAAATAAACCAGAAATTAGCAAAAATACTCAAAAAAATTGAACAGCTTGGAAACATCCAACCTAATCTGAGTCTTATGAAATTTCTGGTATTTTACCACTTTGACCTACAAAAATGGTAATCCACGTGAGTCAGCCTAATAAAATCCTCCATCAAAAAGACAATGAGAACTGAAATCCTAAATCACATAGGAATTAACAAAAATGGGAGCATTTCATATGAAAGCTAATGTTCTAACCAGAATAAGATTTTATATTTTATAAAAAAGAAAGAAAAATTAATTACTTGTGCAATTTAAGAGATCAGAAAAACAGATTTTGAAGAAATGTTGGTGGGCTTCTGGTTCAATGTCTTGTTAGATAGGTGTATGAAAATAATTTACCTCCTAATCTCCCAGGAAGATGTTAACATTTAGAAAATAAATAAATAGGTTGTAAAACCCACCAGAAGAAGATAATAGGATGGAAAACTATTAGCAGATGAGAAATTTCAAAACAGTCCTTGGAGAAAGAAAGTGGATGGCTGAGTGGTGTCTGAAGGGAAAGAGCAGAGGGATCCTCAGCTTGGAATTTGACGGGAGGAGACTTGCTGGCTCAGTGAACCAGGCAGAGATCCCAAAGCCTGAGATTATGGGCACAGCAGATTCCGGGGGGGGGGGGGGCGGAAACAGGGCTGCAGGGTTACTTAAGGATGCCACACCCTGCTTGCCTTGTAGTAGGCACTTTCCCCTTTTATTGGAGAGCTCCCAAATCAAAGAAAATCAAACCAGGAAGCAATTAGTCAGCCAAGTATGCCAGTCAGATTTTTAACCTCATTTTAAACATAAATGGAAAATTGAAGATCAACACAACCAATAAAAGTCTACAACATGCAGCATAAAGCCCTACTAGGTATTCAGGAAAAAAAAATTGCAGATAACTTGGTAGTAAATGGACAAGGAGTTCACAGAAAATAGTGTTGGAATTGCCACATCATATACAAAAATGCTCAACCACACAAGTAATAAGGGAAATTAAAACTGTAACACTTTTATAACTTTCTAAGTGTTATTAAATTCTAATTGCATACAATGATAACATTTTCTAATATAATGGATAGAGATGCCGTTTTTCGTCCATCTTATTAGAAAATGTTTTAAAAGGTTCGTAAGTTCTGGTGAAGGTATGGGGAGTGGTGGGGACTAACACAGAGCAAACAGAAGAAAGAACTGCTGCATCTCTTTGGTAAGTTATCTGACGATCTGGTACAGTTCAGACACACGATACTTTAGTCGAACAACCCCACTTTGGGAACCAATCATCCACAAGAATGTGTGTGAATATTTTTGCAGCATTGTTTTTGGGAGAATGCATAGTTAGCATACTCATCAAAATTCATATATATCGATCAAAGGTAAGGCAGAGAATGTTGTGTTATGACCCCAACATTGGAAGACAAAAAAAATAGTGTGTTTCTCTATGCTTTTTCTCTTTTTATTCTAATATAGAGAATGATCTTAAATCCTGCATACACTCTGCCACATTGCCAATACTGATTGGATTACATACCTCAGAAACATTGTGGGTTTGGGTACCACCACAATAAAGCAAATATTGCAATCAGGTGGGCCACACGAATTGTTTGGTTTCCCAGTGCATATTAAAGTTATGTTTATACTATACTGTAGCCTATTAAGTGTGTAGTAGAATCATGTCTGAGAAAACTAACATATATAACCTTAATTAAAAAATACTTTATTGCTAAAATGTGCTAACTATCATCTGAGCCTTCAGTGAGTCATAATCTTTTTGCCAGTGGAGGGTCTTGCTTCAGTGTTGATGGCTGGTGGCTGATCAGGGTGGTGGTTGCTGAAGATTGGGGTGTGTGAAAAACTAATAAAATAAGACAGCAATAAAATTTGCCACATCTATTGACTCTTTCTTTCATGAATGATTTCTCTATTGCTAGCAGGCATTGCTCCTTGGCGGCATCTTAGAATAATAAAACTTCTTTCAAAATTAAATCAATCCTCTCAAATCCTCCCTCTACATTATAAACTAAATTTATGTAGTATTCTAAGTCCCTTGTTGTCATTTCAACAATCTTCCTAGCATCTTCACATAAGTAGATTGCATCTCCAAAAACCACTTTCTTTTCTCATTCATAAGAAGCAACTTCTCATCCGTTCGAGGTTTATCGTAAGATTGCAGCAATTTAGTCACATCTCCAGGTTTCGTTTCTAATTCTAATTCTCTTGCTATTTCCACCACATCTGAAGTTATTTCCTCCATTGAAATCTTGAGCCCTTCAACGTCATCCATGAGGGTTGGAATCAGCTTCTTCCAAACTCCTGGGAATGTTGATAATTGTACATCTTTCCATGAATCACAATTGTTCTTAATGGCATCTAGAATGGTGAACACTTTCCAGAAGGTTTTTAATTTCCTTTGCCCAGATCCATCAGAGGAATCACTGTCTGTGGCAGCCAAAGCCTTATGAAATGTGGTTCTTAAATCATAAGACTTGAAAGTCAAAATTCCTCCTTGATCTGCAGAATGAATGTTGTGTTAGGCATGAATTCAGTGTTAAGTTATTGTGGGTTTTAATGTACATTAACTGGATGAATGATGTTGATTCTCTTTTTTCATTCTTATTAGATTATACTCGAATATTCTCTTGTTGAAGTACCTCTTTTAGTCTAAGCCCCCCTTTTCCTATTGCTTTGTATTCCTTTTTATTATTATTATTAATTTTAAATTCTGAATGAGCTCTTTGTCAAATATATGTATTGCAAATATCTTCTCCTATGCTGTTGATTGCATTTTGGCTCTCTTATCCCACCAAAGGAAAACAAAAAAAGAAGGAAAACATGAAGAAAATCTATGTGAATTATGGAATATTATTAGGAGAAACATCTATGCATTAGTGGAATTCCAGAAGGAGGGAGAGAATGTCAAAAGAGTCCTGTGTACTCTGCTTTCAACATCCGTACAGAATCTGATCATCTCTCATCATGTCCACCACTCTTTCTCCATCTCGTTTAGACTAGAAGACTGAAATAAGTCCCTAAATAAACTCTTTGTATCTGTTCATGCATTCCCCAAATCTACAGCCTATTTTTCACCCTGGAGCCACCATGAACCTTTCTCAATGTGAAACAGATCAGTTCACTCCCCCAGTTTAAATCTTTGTAATGGTTTCCCATCATACTTAGAACGAAACTAAAACTCATTACCTTGGCCTTCAGAAAAAGTTGCTTTGTCTCCTCTCTACCTTAAGACTGTCCCATTGCTCACTCAGCTCCAGGTGCGTCGGTCTTACCGTCTTCTAGTATGAGGGTGCTTACGCACCTCATGTGGCATGCTCCCTCCCTCCCCTGGCTGAATGACCCCTCCTTGAGTGTGCCTTTCCAGACCAAACCAACTGAAGTAGGACCCCTTACTCCGTTTCTGTACACGTTCTCTGCTTCTTCTAATTTGCTGTATTTCTTTGAACTGGCGTCTTAACTTAGTTGCCTCTTTACTGTTTCACTTCATTGTCGTCTGTGTGCCCGTCCAGCCTGGAGCCTCTCTCAAGGCAGTAGCTTCTTTCCCCTTGCTCCTAACTGCGTCTCCAGTGCCTGGAATTGCGCCTTGTGGGGAATGTAGGTCCACCATAGATGTTGGTTTGACAAAGAAACAGGTAAGAATGAATCCTGCTTATTTTCTGGCATGTTCTCTCATTTGATAAGCTGGGGAAGATAATTTTATCTGGAAAGCAACAGAGTATAGTATAATGATGGAAAGCCCTGGAGCCCAATTGCCTGAATTAAAATTCAGTGTTTTCAGATGTGGTCTTGTGTGATTTTGAATAGTTACTGAACTTGTCTGTACCTCAGTTTTCTTCCAGTGTGAAAAAGGGTTAATAGTGGTACCGCCATACAGAGTTGTGAGAACAGTGTCTGGTACTTAGTAAGCATTAAGTAGGTGTTGGTTATTATTAATTAATAATTAATTAATCCCTTTAATTTACATTATTCTAATTCTTCTTCCTCAGACTGGTGGTTCCAGACATGTAGCACTAAATCAAATCCCTAGTTGAAAAAGAAAAGCACAAGAGTCTTTTTTCCCCCTCTTTTTCCTGGACTGTTTCTCTGGCTAGACCACTGGGTGTTTATAATTGATATTGTAACACCTACTCTCATTATCAGAAGTTTCAGCAGAGCCCTGAATTTGACACTCTATCCTTTAATTCACTTGGTTACATAAATACTTTAGAAGAATCTGGCATCCTCCCGGCTAAACCCCATTCTTTAGTTCATTGTATTCGTTGGCCTTCATGAAACTAATTTAATTAGGAAAACAATTTGACAGGACCAGTACTCATTCTTTAATCACATCCAACAGATTCAGATAATTGAATGCGTTAAGCTAAGCTTTATCCTAGCGGCAACTTTAATCCAATCTCCGTAGCAGAAACTTTGTGATAGCAAAAACTTGCAAGTTTGCTTAATTAAAAATTAGTAAGATTTCTAGAAACACAACACTTTTTTTTAGCATGTCAATCTATTTAAATTTTATTAGAAAAATTACTAGTTAGAATATAGGACAATTTGAATAATTCGTTAAGTATAAGGAAGAAAACAAAGCTAAATATGTTTTATGATATCTTTCTTCTAGTAACATAACCCCTAGAAGGAAAAATATATAACCACATTTACAATTATAATAAAAGGTAGAAGAAGTAGGTACCCAAAAAGGGAGTTTCTGTAAATTACGATGTGAGGTGAATTGAAACAATATTTTCTTCTGAATAGTTGCACTAAGGAAATCTTTATTGAAGGATAGTGTTTAAGGAGAAAAACATAAGGAAATATTATAATAAGGAATATGTTAATGTAAATAATAACTCAAATAAGGAAAGTTATTCACCTCATCTGGAAGGAAAAGGGACTTTCTAATACGGAGAAGCCTTGTAAGTAAAACTATCAAGGCTGAAAGCTTGGTACATACATGGAGCACAGCAAGAAGCCACTTGGACTGTAGCTTCTAAATAGAGAAAATTTCTAAATACATTTGTAAAAGTACGTAGTCGCATATTAGGAGCCAAGGTTGGACTTTATAGTCAAAGAAGAAGCACTGTATTGGGGGGAAACTGGTCAGCAGTAGTATGCAAGTTGGCTTGTACACTGGAAGGGCTGGCGGCAGGATGTCCAAGTAGGAGACCGTCCCAATCTGAGAGACAAGACAGTGTGGACCATGGCTTTACCTGGAACAGAAATGGGGGGAAAGGAAATAGAGGTGAAACTGATGAGTCCTAGAAACTGACAGCACGCTGTGTCAACTCTAGGAGTTTCAACATAAGCTAGTGTGCTTGGAGAACCATTGGTCAGACGGAAGATCCTTTCTGCAAGATGGAGGCGGCTTCTGGGCGAGAACTCATCTCAGGTGAAGAAGCTCCTTATTATGAACAGACCCTGTGGAATATTAGTGGCCAGAAGAAGCAGTCATTCAGAGCACAGGATTGTAACTACAAGAGCTATTTTGCTAAAACCTCTCAAAATAGTCCATCTCAGTAAGTACTTTAACCCACCTCCTGGATACCTAATGTGGGCAGCATGGCTGCTCTAGGGCATCAGCGTTGGTGCCCATGAAGGTGGCACTGGCAGGAGGAGAGACGGGATCCTGCAGCACAAAGCCCCGAGAAGCCTTACTACAGCAAAACTTCCTACTGAAGTCTGCCTCGCCTTGCGATTCTCAAAAATATTTGGCCACCGAATTTTTTTCTAAAAACTGTTCATAGTCCATAGACGGATGATGCTTCATATCTTACTTGCAAAATTGCTGGATTATCCAAGCCTTTGCAAATGTTCCCTAGAAGTTACCCAGTAACCTGAGCAAAAAGGCTGCTTATTTTTCCCAGTGATCAGAATAGTACAGAGTGGAGAGTCACCTGAGTGACTGGAGAGAGTGGCTTTAGGACCAGAAGACCTTCTCCATGCGGTGTTGGTCTTCAGGGCTTTCTTTCCCCCGCTGTGTCTCACCATCAGTAGCTGCAACTGCTCTAATGTTGAAAGCCTTCCAAGCCAAGCCAGCTCTGAGCTCCCCACCAAGCCGTCTTCCCTCCTTCACTCCAGACCACGTTTCTCTAATCTAAGACCCTCCCTCTGTGGGCAGGCTTTAATGGATCTATCAAAGATACCTTTGGGAGCACTTACTCAATTCACAAAGGTCCCACTGCTCTGAAAACTGCTTCAAAACCTACAAATGTGGGCTGCTGCCCACGTTTGGGGACTGTTCCTCCACACCCGACCATCGTCAGTCAAAACAAGAGTAGACACCAGACTAACACTGAGCCCCCAAGATTCAATTTATCCAAAATGCGCTTAGAACAGAGCTGGTCTCGTTCCTTCTGGAATGTTCATCTGGAGGGAGGTGATCTGAACTTAGGAGCTGAGGCCAACATTGTGTGGCACCCAAATTCCCCAAGAAGCCCAGACACAGAGAAACAGGAGAACATCAGAGAAGCAAAGAGAGACAGCCCAGCCTCAGAGGGGGTGGAGGGGCGTGGGGGGGATCCAGAGAGAAGGAGAATGTTTCAGGAAGTTTTCTGCTCTGATCGCTTCCCCCTGTAAGGTGCCCCCCTCTCTCTCTGATGCTGGTTGTTCTCTTTCTCCTCGGGTTGAGAGAGCTCTCCATGACTCTACGACAAAGTACCTTATGCAAATTTGAAGCATGATTCTGATACCTGCAGCCAGAATGCCCCTCATTGAGACAGAGCTGCAATGAATAAGCAGGTCACTTCCATGTCTTATTAGAAAAGGTCTCCTGGGGACGCGGTGCCTGATCTCAGCTGCGTGACAAGAGTGGCTGGCGCTCCAGGCATGATGGCAGGCTGGCAGGAGGACTCATGGAGGCCTTTGAGCTCTCAGTGTACAGACAGCTGCCTTTTCCGTCTGCACATCCACCTGGCCCAGGATTGCACAGAAGCAGAGCCAGGCATCCCCGGGGCTGCAGAGGGTACGCGGGGTGAACATTCCCAAGATGGCGCTCCCAGAACTCAGAGTACGAATGTGAGCCCACCATGACTCCTACATTTGTTTCCAATCTTTTTTGCACCCTCCTCTGCACAGCTCAGTGAGCCCCTGAAATCATGACCTCATTCCAAAAGCCTGGAAGAGTCTCCTTTGAAGTTCCTGTGCTGAAGTGTATTTTAAAATCTTTGAAGCATTACAACTAACTGTTGAAGGAATATTTAGGCAAGAGATATGACCAGCACCTCAAGAGACTCCAGAATCCAAGGAGCAGTGGGTCAAGGAAGCCCAGGCTTGGGCAGGAGACGGTAATCTGAAAGTGTGAATAAAGCCAGTATGCCTCGAGACTTACGGTCAGTTTTCACTGGGTGTTTACACAAGAAGGGGGGGTCATTGGCTGGTACAACTGATGCCAAAGTCCTCACATGTATAAGGGACTCATCACAGTCTTTCTCCTCTTCTGAATCCCAAATTTTAAGTCTCCAATCACAGGTATATTGTCTCTTGAAATCTCTGTTTTATGCTATTCATTGGTATTTAGCTTTTTGTGTACAGACTTATTCTCCCAGAACCCAGCTATGAAGTCTGGAAAAGAAACTATGTACCACTGAGTTTCTGCTTAGAGACAGGATCAGGTCAGGGTTTTTACCCAGTCACTGGCCACAGTATTATTAAAATAAGATAATCCAGACATTAATTTAATTCATGCCAGTTTTAAGGATCCTCCTCTTTTCAGAAATCATCGCTCTTTCTTCCCTTCCTAGGAAGAAACACAGAGATACACAGACACACACACACACACACACCCACATACACAGACACACACACACTCTCCCCCTGCTCTTCAGTCCCAGCCAGTATGAAAAGCTCATCACTTGTCACAGGGTGTTTGGTAAAGATAGATTAAGGGACAAGTGATAACATAGGGGTGGCAGAGCCACCCCTCTTCCTCCCCTTATCTGCAGGTGTGAAAGGCATTTCAAGAATCCTTAATTTTATCTGTGTTTCTGTTTGATGTTAGACATCGTGTTAGGTACTTCGCTGATGTCAATCGGGGATGCCTTAGATTTCTTATCGGATTCTTCTTAATACCAAGGACTAAGTTAGCTCAGGAATCCATGCATAAGTAACTAAACCCACGAGTATTAAGACCAAACTTTTATTTTTGCTGACTGGCAAACATAAGGCATTGGGACGTGAGGAGAATCAGAGTTTAATTTTATATCTTTAACCAAATGGTATGTTTCCTTTCAGAATCATCAGAGCTCTGCCCTGTTCTCTCCCTCAGCCATGGAATTGCTTTGTGCCTCTCCTGAACCAAATGTTGCAGAGAGAAAGGAATTTAGTATTCATTGCAAAAGGAAAGGGTTTGCAGGCTTAGCCTGAGAGCCAGCTGCATGTAAACAGGTCAAAACGCTTGAGCAAGACTCAGACATCGACAAGCGCTCACAGTGCTAGGAGAAATGCACACTGCAGAGAAAGAGGTTTGGAAACGGAATGTGGCCTGATGGTTTAATTCTGAACTGACTTTTCCTCAGCAGTTCCCATATGAAGCAAATTTAAGGCAGAACTGGGCACATCAGAGAGAAATAGTAATGAGAACATACAAGAAGAGGAGCATTCCTTGAATACTGGGGGGGGGGGGTTTAAGGCCATCATAACTGAAACTTGTCTTCCAAAGTGCCAAAAATCTTATGAAAAGAAGAGAAATCCCGCTGAGCGCTGAAATAGCACCTTTTCCCCCAGTAGAACACTATGCATATTGAAGGGGGAAATAGCAGACAGGAATGCTTTAAATGCGGGATGAATTTGCAGCATGTGGGATGGAATGCTTTATTATTTTTTCTGATATTTTAGAATAGAGGGCTTCTTATCAAAGCTTGCTTGTTATGGTCCAGCAAATCCGTTGCATGAAAGTGGAGGAAAGCGATTTAATAATCCTAGAATCAATTATTTTTTTTTCCTTTGAATTTGTTTTGACCCATTTTGGAATTCTTTGGGTATTTGCATCAAACTCCTGGCTATCTTATGTTGTCATAAAAGGGAGGACTAAGTATTTCATCCCACTGAATAGAAAAAATAAATAAATAAGTGAGGAAGGAAAGACAGTAATGATTTCAAGAGGGAAACAGTGGAGGAGGAAGGAGAAGGTAGGAGACTGCTTCAAAGAATGATAACTTCCTGTGATGTACAGACATCCTGGGCGGAGTCTGAGAGCAGTGGTGAAGGATCCGTCGTGAGGAGGGACATGGGTCACGTGACCTACAACAGGCAGCTGGAGGTCATAGTGTCACCCCTAAAAGGGAAAAGGACGAGACCCCAGTTCTTGTCATACCTAAAAGATAAGAATACAGACAGGAGATGAAGTGTCCTATAGCAAAAGATTTTAAAGGTTTTATTTAGCAAAAGGAAGGCACACCTCCAAGAATGGGAGGTGGGCTGATCCAAGAGCAGAGAGCAGTGGGCTTTGTCCCTCCTCTGTACCCTCGCTTAGAGGTGGTCTCTTGATTGATTGACAGCTCTTGCCCCTGGAGTGCTGAGTCATGCTCGTTCCCTTTTGCGCACATCCTTCCTTACCCAGGATGCCCACAGAGAAACCCATGGTCAGGGGGTGGGGTGGGGATGGGGCTAAACTGCAATGCTGATTATATTACAAGGAGCACTTGGTCATGTCCTGTTAGGTCCTTCTCGCTACCACACAGTTGTGGCTGTTGGATTCTAACAGGTTTCTTCCTGGCACTTGGTTAGAGGAAATAAAGCCCCTTTATGCTGAAGGCGGGCACACCACCATCTTCTGGACCACCCTCCCTCTCCTCCCCCTTATCTGCCCAGTGCCCCCACTTATCTACCTACCTAACAATAGAACCTTGGCACTGGGGGGATGTGAGGAGGGTCAGGTCAGGGCTACCAGCAGCTGTCCACAGATGTGCTGTTTGATCCTCAGAGGACACTGAAGTTTTCCTGAAGGTGATGCCTCTGGACAGGACGATTGTGTTCCAATTCTCCCCAGCCTCACTGGCTCTCACAATAGTGCCGCCATATACATGTGGCTCCTTCACTCATTTCTGTACCCTGTCCTCTGAAGACCTTTGAGTTTGTGATTCCAGGTCTAGTTCAACCCTCTGTTTTTTTTTTTTTCTTCTTCCCCCAACCCTCCATTTTTTAATTGTAGTAACCAAGGCCCAGAGAGAATGACTGTTTTTCAAGATTACCCAAATTGAGACAAAATGAGAGGTTGCCCAGCAGTGAACTTTCTCTGTGTTCAGCTTCGAGTCCACGTTACTTTTAAACAATTCTGAAAATTCAGTTTTCATCATTCTTTGAGATCAAAACCTGTTCTGAACTGAGGCAGCCTATTAGTAAAATATGCACATTTCACATCAAAAATATGTATATTTATAATAATGTGTTTGACTGTAGGTATGTTTTGTAGGTGTGTTTATAATATGGAACAGAGATCGTGTTTTTAACTTTCTGAAATCTGAAAAATGTGGCATTTTGAAATAGACTTAGCACTAACATTTTAAGTAAAGGACTTTGTACAGTACACACAGGCAGAAAAGGTCCTCAACAAAAAAATAAACTATAGGAGGATTTAACTCCCAAAGAATTTAGTGGCATTAATTTCCCCTTAACTGGGGCAGTTTCCCCCAGGAAGACCCTCTCTTGGCAGTGGGAGTCCATCACCCATCTTGAGTAAATCCCCTTTTAAGATGGCCCCAGACTGGCTTAGAATAGCCCACAGGCCTCTTTCAGGTATCTTTTACCTGGACAAACTCTGATGGTGAACAGTGGCCCCAGTGTGATGGAAAGTTCTAGCTTTCTCATCATTGTTTTTCTGCAGGCGTGGGCCTTCTATTGGTACACTGTGCCCCGCAAATCCATATGCCAAACCCTCTAAATGCTCGAGTTTCCTCCCTCTCGCATTGTGTCTGAGTTTGGGAGAAAGGGTCCTGCAGTTACGTCCCCAAGGGAGAAGGTGTTAACGTGCCTAAGACCCAGACAAATCTCTCCAGAAGATTCCTCCATTTTCCAACAGCTCCAGGCCTTTCATACCCCCAAGATGGATAAGTCACCAAGCGTTGTGAATGGTTTCAACATAATTCTCAGCAAGTCTTGCATAGATGGTTAGCATTTTGCCTTATCGATGGAGTCATTCACACCTACTGTTTTGAGACTCATTCATATATGAGACAGAAGAATCATTTTAGCATCCAATGACTAAATTGTCCTCTCTCTGTCTACACACACACACACACACACACTCTTAATTTTATTTAGAGGAAAAAGAAATCTTAGTCTTCCACTTACTTCAAATTAAAAGTAAATGTCTTTATCCTTATTTAACAAATGAAAAATATACACTGTTTCTGGTCATCAGAGCACACAGGAACTAAAGGCTTTGGTATTTCTAGAATGTTAGTTTATTTCAAGCCGATTTTGTTGTTAGCTTGCTGGACAACTAGTTCACTGATTCATCCATTGACTCAAAAAATAGCTGTGTCTGTACAAGGCGTTTAGGGGACATGAAAACTAATAGGACATCGTCCTTGTTCTCAGTGATGTCAGAATGCTGTTGTACAAATGCGTGTAATTGTGCTAACGAGTGGTCCACATGATGACAGCAACATGAATAAAGTATGAAGGGAGTGTGGAGAGGGGAGGAAAGGGACCTCGAGGAGCAGGGGGAAATAGGAGAGGGCATGCCACAAGAGGGAGTGAAACTTGAGCAAAGCTATTCCAGATGGGGCAGTTCTGGTCGGGTGAATGGAGACAAATCTCTTCATCACTGGTCGCAATAGGAGCAGATGTGGAGGGGCACCAGCTTATGGGCCCTTCAAAGGCAATGGGTGCGCCCCACACATTGGCTGCATCCTGCTAGGCACCAAACTAGACATATGTGTTATTTTTCTTCAATCCTCATTTTACAGATCAGGAAATTGAGAGTCAAAGGGATTCATTCCAATGAATTTTTCCCAAGCTTTAAGCACAAATTCAGGACTTACTGTCCATCATACCTTCTGCTAGACATTAGACTCACAAAGAACTCATCTGTAGTGTCATCTGTAGTTAACTCTGGTTGGCTTAAGGAGTTAATTAAGGTCATGATTTGAAAGAAGGGTGTAATAATTCAAACTTTTCACTATTTGATTTATCCAAACTGAAGTTTGAACTTAGATTTTTTTTTCCCCTCCATCACCATTAGATTTTTCTCAGAAAATAATAAAATTCAGTGCAGTCAGTGAGGAAAAGGTGACACTAGATGGCATACACAAAAGTAATTATTAGCTACCAAGATCTCCCAGAGACACAAGGTGACTACCACAGCAGGTAGAAGTCTTATAAAACATAACTAGACATTTCTGTGTCACTTAATACTTACACTTTCATTTCTTTCATAAATTATATTTAAAGGAAGAAGCGAGAACAAATAAAATCCAAGCTCTGAAGGAAATGTGGCCGTGAAGAGAGTTTCTTATTGCTATCAGTATGCTGGGGGACTGGACCAGAGTTCCAGCCAGTGGAGGGGCACTCTGAAGGTAGCTTGGAAAGGCGAGTATGATGCTCCAATGATAAATAGCCTCTGATAAAGGAGACTGGGTACAGCAGGTGCCTGAAATAAGGGAACTGTGGTAGCAGGTTGTGGGGGAGAATTGTCCCTAGAAAAATCTTTTCCTCTTTTTGCCTTGGCCACATGGAAGCAGTCCCGGGATTCATGCAACTCCTGAGATTAGAAAAAAACAATGTGCACCATCAGGATAACACTAAGTATGTGATTGGTTTTGTCATGGACAGAGCAGGATCAGATTGGAGGTTCAGTCCAGAGAGAGGCAAAATTTCATAGGCAGTTGAGATCTTCAGAGTCTTTTATGGCTCCAGAAAAAGAAAGGAAGAAAAATTGATGATTCAGTGATATTCATTGTGTGTGTGTGTGTGTGCATGCGTACATGTACTATGTGTTGGACCATCACGGGGCATTTATTGTCTTCCTGATTCGTCATCTGTAGATTTCAGTTTCAGACTAGAGATATTTAGAGGGGATGAGAAATATTGTGGCAGTGAGTAACAGTTATTAGTCTCCTTTTATAGCAATAGATTATGGATGGTAAATGCATTTCCCAGAAGCCATAAGGAAGGTGCTATCTGCCGTTTGCTAGAAACACTTTTAAGTTAAAAACTCAATATAGCTATTATCCTTGTTGTGAAAAACTTCAGTATTAAAATTGGTTATGGAGATTCTTATGCAGGAACAATTGGTAGTTTCCCTCAAGTAAGCAAATGAGTAGAATTTTTCTTTCTAACTAATTCTTCAAGAAGTAGAACCTTCAACACATTCATAAAAGTCTTCAGAGACATGCTTTATAAGTTAAAAATAAAAGAAAGAAAAAAAGGATGCCATTAAGATGTTGATTATTTTATCAGCGATGCTATAAATTCTGCCCTCCTGAGGAGGATTAAAATATTCATTCCAGATTGCTGTCTTAGGAAATCATATCGCTGCTCCCCGTGGAGATGGGGAGATGTCAAACCCATGAAAATCCTCTAGTATTAAGAAAACTCACATTTTTTTCCCTAGTGGAATATTGCATTCAATATGCGGTCACATTTTGAGTGGAGCCGCGGTATTTCTCTTTCCTTCCTTGTATTTTGTTGTTGTCTAAATAGTAATGAGTCTTAAAGAAACAGAAGTAAAATACGATCCAGCATTCCCAGAAACAACACTAATTATAGAAATTTAATGTAGATTTTTTTTGAAAAAAGGAATTTAATGTGGATTCTTAAAAATTTCCCAGAGAAATAATAAGAGCGTTGCCTTTTTTTCCCAATTCGAGCTGTCAGGGGACACAGGAGGTGAGGAGACTGTGTCGGACTCTCCCCAGGTGTGTAGTCGCCGTTTGCCATCAGAAAGACCAGTGACATTTTATATCCAATAATTATCAAAGGTAAGCCTGGTTGGGATTAATATGATTCCACTGAGAGAAACTTGCACCAAATGATTGACACAAACTGTAGATAAATCTTCCAGAATTGCTAGTTAGAAGAGGAAGATTGGAAAGAACTCTCACTTGGCCATTTGACGCACGTGGGATTCACTCCCATGGCACTCCTACCAGATCGTGATGCAGAAATCCATCAATGTAAGCGACAAAAAGTGGACACGCTTTGGAGGAAGGCAGCGTGGGGTGCCAGAAAGTTCTTCTTTATATTGAACTGAAACGTTGTTCCCTATAACATGTTTCCTTTCTTTCTGGGAGAAAGGAGAAGCCACTCTTGGTGAGAATACTTAAAAACAGCAATCATGTAACCTTCAAATCGTCACTTTTTTAGAGTATTCTGCCTCAGGTTTGTTTACGCTTTCCTTACATTGTATAGGCCTC
This sequence comes from Vicugna pacos, assembly GCF_048564905.1. Classification (NCBI taxonomy): domain Eukaryota; kingdom Metazoa; phylum Chordata; class Mammalia; order Artiodactyla; family Camelidae; genus Vicugna; species Vicugna pacos. Next base: position 7,661,325 of record NC_133006.1, on the reverse strand, counting down.
AGAGTTGGTTGTCTTCTGTTTACTTTAGAAAATACTCATGTTCAACACCCATTTATGATAAAAACTCTCGCCAAAGTGGGTATAGAGGGAACATATCTCAACATAATAAAAGCTATATATGACAAACCTATAGCCAGAATAGTTCTCAATGGTGAAAAACTCAAAAGCTTCCCACTAAAATCTGGGACAAGACAAGGATGCCCACTATCACCACTCCTATTCAATATGGTCCTGGAAGTCCTAGCCACAGCAATCAGGCAAGAGAAAGAAATAAAAGGGATCCAAATTGGAAAAGAAGAGGTAAAAGTGTCATTATATGCTGACGACATGTTACTATATATAGAAAACCCTAAAAGGTCCACAAAAAAGCTACTAGAGCTGATCGAAGAATTCAGCAAGGTAGCAGGTTACAAAATTAATGTTCAAAAATCAGTTGCCTTTCTTTACACTAACGATAAATCAACAGAAAAAGAAAGTAAAGAAACAATTCCCTTTAAAATAGCACCCAAAGTAATAAAATATCTGGGAATAAATCTAACCAAGGAGGCGAAAGAATTATACACAGAAAACTATAAACCATTGATGAAGGAAATTAAAGAAGACTTTAAAAAATGGAAAGATATTCCATGCTCTTGGATTGGAAGAATCAATATTGTTAAAATGGTCACACTGCCCAAGGCAATCTACAGATTTAATGCAATCCCTATCCAATTACCCAGGACATATTTCAGAGAACTAGAACAAATCATAATAAAATTTATATGGAACCATCAAAGACCTAGAATTGCTAAAGCATTACTGAAGAGAAAGAAAGAGGCTGGAGGAATAACTCTCCCAGACTTCAGACAATACTATAGAGCTACAGTCATCAAGACAGCATGGTATTGGTACCAAAACAGACATATAGACCAATGGAACAGAATAGAGAGCCCAGAAATGAACCCACAAACTTTTGGTCAACTCATCTTCGACAAAGGAGGCAAGAATATACAATGGAATAAAGACAGTCTCTTCAGCAAATGGTGTTGGGAAAACTGGACAGCAGCATGTAAAACAATGAAGCTAGAACACACCCTTACACCATATACAAAAATCAACTCAAAATGGATTAAAGACTTAAACATAAGACAAGATACAATAAACCTCCTAGAGGAAAACATAGGCAAAACATTATCTGACATACATTTCAAAAATGTTCTCCTAGAAGAAATAAAAGCAAGAATAAACAAATGGGACCTAATGAAACTTACAAGCTTCTGCAGAGCAAAGGAAACCAGAAATAAAGCAAGAAGAAAACCCACGGAATGGGAGAAAATTTTTGCAAGTGAAACCGACAAAGGCTTGATCTCCAGAATATACAAGCAGCTCATACGACTCAATAAGAAAAAAATAAACAACCCAATCCAAAAATGGGCAGAAGGCCTAAACAAGCAATTCTCCAAGGAAGACATACAAATGATCAAAAAGCACATGAAAAAATGTTCAATATCAATAATTATCAGAGAAATGCAAATCAAAACTCCAATGAGGTATCACCTCACACCAGTCAGAATGGCCATCATTCAAAAATCCACAAATGACAAATGCTGGAGAGGCTGTGGAGAAAGGGGAACCCTCCTACACTGCTGGTGGGAATGCAGTTTGGTGCAGCCACTATGGAAAACAGTGTGGAGATTCCTCAAAAGTCTAGGAATAGACTTACCATATGATCCAGGAATCCCACTCCTGGGCTTGTATCCAGAAGGAAATCTACTTCAGGATGACACCTGCACTCCAATGTTCATAGCAGCACTATTTACAATAGCCAAAACATGGGAACAGCCTAAATGTCCATCAACAGGTGACTGGATAAAGAAGAGGTGGTATATTTATACAATGGAATACTACTCAGCCATAAAAACCGACAACATAACGCCATTTGCAGCAACATGGATGCTCCTGGAGAATGTCATTCTAAGTGAAGTAAGCCAGAAAGAGAAAGAAAAATACCATATGAGATTGCTCATATGTGGAATCTAAAAAACAAAAACAAACAAAAACAAAGCATAAATACAGGACAGAAATAGACTCATGGACAGAGAATACAGACTTGTGGTTAACGGGGCGGGGGTAGAGGGTGGGAAGGGATAGACTGGGATTTCAAAATTGTAGAATAGATAAACAAGATTACACTGTATAGCACAGGGAAATATACACAAAATGTTATGATAAATCACAGAGAAAAAAATGTGACAATGAGTGTGTATATGTCTATGAATGACTGAAAAATTGTGCTGAACACTGGAATTTGACACAACACTGTAAAATGATTATGAATCAATAAAAAATGTAAAAAAAAAATAAAATACTCATGTATGTGTTTTCTAGTGACTTTCAGTAGCTACATATAACCAGATAGATACATAGGCATATAGACAGCTATATATAAACTCATTCCATGAGCATGGAGTTTTTTAGAACAGGATTTGAATCCCTAAAGGGATCATAAATGTGCATTGACCTTTAATACGCTATAATATACACTGAGGAGTAATTTGAAATGTACTGCATTGGATTAGCCTTTAGAAAGTAAAATCGCATACTCTTCAATTTCTTAACTATTGTACGTAGCTTTAAAATATTGTTATAGAAAATGAGTGCTTTTTTAAGTGCTTCTTTGTTATCCTAACATGAGAATCACCTACTCATTTGTTGAGAAAAACGTAATATAATACTTTAATTGGAATGCAAAGTATAAACTAAGATAATGTGATGTTAATACTGTAAGGTGAGTCTTTTTAATTGAAGTACAGTTATTGAGGTATACAATGTGACAATTTCTGGTGTACAGCACCATGTCCCAGTCATGCATATATTTGCATGTATGTTCATATCATATTCTTTTTCATTAATGATTATTACAAGATATTGACCATGGTTCCTTGTACTATACAGAAGAAATTTGTTTTTTTAATCTGCTTTTATATATAGTGGCTAACATTTGCAAATCTCAAACTCCCGAATTTATCCCTTCCCACCCCCTTTCACCCTGGTAACCATAAGATTGTTTACTATGTCTGAGAGTCTGTTTCCGTTTTGTAGGTGAGTTCATAGTGTCCTTTTTTTTTTCTTTTTTCTTTTTTTAGATTCCACATATGAGTGATATCATATAGTATTTTTCTTTCTCTTCCTGGCTGACTTCACTTGGAATGATGATCTCCAGGTCCATCCATGTTGCTGCAAGTGGCATGATTTTATTCTTTTTATGGCTGAATAGTATTCCATTGTATAAAGATATCACAACTTCTTTATCCAGTCATCTGTTGATGGACATTTAGGTTGTTTCCATGTCTTGGCTACTGTAAATAGTGCTGCTGTGAACATTGGGGTGCATGTATCTTTTCAAATTAGAGTTCCCTCTGGCTATATGTCCAGGAGTGGGATTGCTGGATCATAGGGTAAGTTTATTTTTAGTTTTTTGAGGAATCACCATATTGTTTTCCATAGTGACTGCACCAAACTACATTCCCACCAGCAGTGTAGGAGGGTTCCCTTTACTCCACACTCTCTTCTAGCATTTATTGATCATGGAGAGTTTCAATACATAAATACTCAGTCACAACTACACAAAAGCCATACTCAAGTAACTGAATTCTCAAATTTCTTTGTAATGAATAATTTCAAATGAAAAAAGTTGGAATATCAGAAGCCATTCCATGTAAGAAGTACAGGAACAATGAAAAGCAGAATTTTGAATGGAAATTAAAGCAAAACTACTGTTAAGATTAGTGATAATGGACCAGTACCAATTTCAACTGCACACGGCTTTCTACCTGAGTGTCTAGTAGGACATTTGAATGTCTCGTGGAACACTAAGAAATCCTTTTTTGCATGGAACTATCCAGTGTACGATTTCTAGTGTCTTTCAGCTCCCCCTACCTTCACCCACTAGTACCTTTAACCATCTCTAATCATTAGAACAGTTGTTTTTTGCTAAAGTGCCTCCTCAGCCTTCTGCTTTTACTAGATGCTTTGATGCATTGATCTAAGCGAGTCAATGTTAATTCTATCCTCTTACTGAGGAGTACTGAGTCAAGACTCTCGGTCTCACAGCTAAGCCCATTGGCATATGAAATTCCAGTGACCACATGGGCCCCTACAAATCCATCCATGTGGTTCTATCATCTGAGAGAAAGGTCTTAGCTGGAGATAGGACAGTAAGAAATCCCAGTAAAGCAAGAAGCCTGTTGAATTCATCCTTATAGAACAATTCTCTTTTTACAACCACAATCCCTCCATGAATAAGACAATATTAGTGCTTCATATCTACTTCTTTTCCAACACACAGGATGCCCTGTAACAGTCAGAAGTAGATTATATGGATCCTTAAGGTCTGGCAGAAGAAGGAGTATCCAAAAAGCAGAAAGACCAGTATGTGAGGAGAGGAAGGAGACCTAGAGGCTGGATCTGATTCTTACACTGATGGCAGCATCTGGCCAACTCACCCAGTGGTGCCACAGCTCAGTCTTCCCAGGTGCTGTGTCGATACCGTATCAGTGTCATACGGGAGGGCTGACGACTCTGAGAGGCGGTCTATTGGAAATACATTTAAGCCAACCCATAATGCAGTAATCAGATGTGAAGTGAGAAAAAAGAATTCACAGTTTGAAAGATCTCCAAGATATTTCTTATTAAAATATTTTTAAAAATTCAACTTTTATGGATGTACGCATTTAACCATTTAGTGAGTCAAGTCTGAAGTTTTTACCACGCAATTTTTTAAATAGGAATTAGAATGCATCTTTTAAACACCCGCATAAAGCTTTTCCAATAGAATGGTGTTAGTTTTCAGAGTATCTGACCACAGGAGATCAAAAAGCATTAACAGAAAACAAACAAGTTCATTTGAGATGAAAACTAATGCCCACTGAATAAGTTTAATTGAAAAACGTAACACCACTAAATAGAAAAAGCTCTGATATTAAACACAACACAAGAACAAAATCAATAGAATAAGATGGCATTGCAGTTGATTAAATACAGGATGTAGGAACTCCTCAGAAGCTACAGAATAAAAACCCTGAATTAGAAATAGACAATCATCCAAAAAAATGCCTCTGTATCTCATATTGCCCCCAATTGTCCATAACTACCCCATTGTTATTCTAAGATCATAAATGAATAAGTAGCGTCAAAACCTGTGTAATTGAAATTGGGTGGGAATGCCAAATTAGGATCACAGCTTTGGATGCCAAATACACTTGTATCATCAGTCAGTGCTGCTGGCTACAGGGAAAAAAATAAAGGTTGACACTGTATTCAAGACAATTGCTTCCATTGTTAATATCAACCTAATTAGAAGTAAACAAGATCAAAGCAAGGCAGTCAAAAGACAGAATGACTGGGGTGCTGAAGTGAAGATAAATTGTTAAGAACTATGAGTACAAATCAATGCATAGCCTATCTGAAATCTGATCAGCTAAAACATGCAAGTCACAGGGAAGCCACAGCAAGCCATGAATTATGGATGGCAGGATTAAGACCTTATGAATGAGCCCTGCTGAGTGTGTATGCACTTACCTTGGGAAGCAGCAACCTTGGAAAAATGATCTCACCTCCACAAGGCACTGCTTTCTCAGTTTTATAAGGACAGAGTGATACCAGCTCTTCGTGGGGTGGTTCCCATGCGATCACATACGTCAAAGCAGTTTGTAATCTGTGAGACGATACTCACATGCTGGTTTGTTACGATTTCTTTGCAACTGTTTTATCTGATTCTCTCAGTCATTACCTTTGCTCTAACCAGGGAAAGTGTTTGTTAAGGGCATAGTCAGGCAACCAAGACTGTAATCCAGCTCTTTTCAACCACTATGCAGAATACACGTCAACTCGTCTGCCTTCTTTGGACCCAGGAAGGACTCAGAAGCATAAATCATACTTTTACAATTCGATCATTATCGGATTTCTGTGCTAGTACAATAGAAAAATTAAGTGGCTTTTTATTTCCCCACAAGATAGAGATATGGTCTCTAGGTCAGTTAGTTGAATGTATGCAATTATTATGTGTTGTTCAGTGAGTGAAATAGCTGATTGTTTTTGGAGTGTTCTTTGTTTATGCCTTACCGCTAAGTCTTAGGGTTTGAGATGAACACTTGTAGCTCCCCAGAGCAAATAAATGATAAATGGGCTTGAAGAAGCGTATGTTTTTGTGGTTTGTTTTCTTCTAAACATGAATTTTGAATTGGCTATATCAACCCGGAAGTGCTCTAAATTCTACTTTCAGCTTACGTAAATTTTTTTTTTAACAAAGAATAATGATTTACTTATTTTTATGGTAAATTACAAGTGCGTTCTGCAGGGAGACTTTCCCTGATATTCTAGCATATGGAATGTATTCCATCATGTGGCTCTTTTTTACTACTTTGGAAATTATGATAGTAGTTCATTCATGCAAATTACTATTGAAAAGTATTCCATGTCATGTGTTTCTACATTGAATTCTACCAAAGGTAGTTTCGTCAATTAAATTACTAAAAAATGATGAAATCCTACTCATAAAATGATTCAAGAGGCAGTTCTGAAGGGAATAGGTAGCACAGAAAATTCTTATGTATTTATATTAGTCAATCACGGGATTGTTTGACATTAATTGTTTAGAGACCATCTAGCAGCCAAAAGGAAGTTGCAATTTAAAAAACAAATGGTCCTGTTACCATTTGAATGGGAAATTTTCTCAAAAATAAAACTTCCCTTTACTTCTAACTCTTCACATTGGATTACTTATTCGTGCAGCCGGCAAATATTTATAAGTGCCTGTGTGTGATATTAAATCAGAAATTCTTGGGGACACATTTCTACCTTTAGGTTAATAATAATCTAGCTGAAGAGGCATCTCATGTATGGAAAATATCTATAAAAATTAAGCATATTTATAACAATATAATAACTTTGCACAATGTTTCATCATTCTCAACGCACTTTTTTTTTTTGGTGGGGAAAGGTAAGTAGGCTTACTTATTAATTTACTGTTAGAAGCGGTACTGGAGATTGAACCCAGGACCTCATGCATGCTAAGCGTGTGCTCTACCACTTAAGCTATATCTTACCCCTACTCAAAGCACTTTTGTGAATATAATTGTTTTGTTTGACCATTGCAGACAGTAGTTACCAGTGGTAAATGTTTGACACTAGTAAAGAAATGCCATGATTCAAAGAGAATTTATGACCCAGTATTGGCTAATAGTGCTCGGAGCTGAAGGAAGGATTAAAATGATGGTACCTATCACAGAAATTGAAAACAAGTTGGATCAACAGGTTGGTGGGAAGACAAATTCTTATTTAGACCTAGTGAGATTGAATTGACCATACGTTAGAAAACCTCCAGCAGGTAACTATACGTATTTAGAAAATAGGAAGATGGGCAAAGAACATGAACAGGCAACCAACAAAAAAGAAACTCAGATGGCCAAGAACACAATTTTTTTTTTCCAAAGAAGAAAATAAATATCCAGGAGACTGATGAAAATTTAGATAAAAGATAGGAAACAAGTTAGAGTCAGACATGGATTTTTTAAACTCATCCACATAGTAGGAGCATTTGTATAAATTGCTACCAACAGGTCTGTAATAGTGACAACCAAAATAATAAGTTCTACAAGGCATAGTAACAGTAAGTAGCTCTTGCACTGGCAAATTATAACAGCCATTGTGAAAAGTCCAACAACAATCTCTCAATGGAAAATTTGCCAATAGATTCTTAACAATTTACAAAAATTAGCAATAAGAAAGGCTACAGAAAGGGTTCGTTTTACTGGTCACAGTTCTGTTGTTTCCTGAGCAGACTGAAGAGGCTCATTCCCAGAACTGGGGGAGCCTTTGTTTGGATTTGCTCTAAATTCTTTCACCTCCCAAAAATAATGATTGTTCAATAATACAAACAAAAAGGACCTATGGTATAGCACAGGGAGCTGTATTACATGTCTTGTAATAACCTACAATGGAAACGAATCTGAAAAAGAATATATATGCATATTTAAATCACTTTGCTGTACATCTGAAACTAACACATTATAAATCAACTATAAGTCAATGAATAATAATAATAATAATATTGACTTCAAACAAGTCTTTGGCATAATAGTCTGATCTGATTATCAGTCTGAAAGTTGAATTTGGAGTAGGAAGAGGAGTCTACTGCTAAAACCTCTAATTATCTTAAATTACTATGTTGACAGAAATCCATTTATTATTGCATTTAGAATTCATGCAGTGCTTCAACCCATTCAAAAATATTTCACTGACTGCTGAATTCTTGTTGTTGTAGAAATTCTAGTGTTTCACCAAACATTGTTCTATTTGTCCTTTAACTTGTTAAAATTTGCTCATTGAATGCTGTATAAATGTGTATAAAACCTACACATAAACTTCACATGATAGAATTGCATGATTTTTAAAAAACAATCTAAGTTCTGTGTATAGCTGTTCGGCTTTCCTTCTATTGTTTCATTCACAGACATCAAAGTGCATGTAAACTCAATGAGAATGGCAATCATTTAACTAAGAGTATTAGTGAGGATTCTTTCACTTAATTATGAGATTGTCTAGGAAATTGGAGTCCATTATACAGGCCCAAGACTCAGTTTCCTTGCCTGTATAATGGGCTGATTGGATTTGATTATCTGGAGTGTGTCTCACCTCTACATTTGCTTTGAGATGCAATTTGCATTTTCAGAGAGGACTGAAAATATACAAGAAATTTCTCTTATCAAGAGGCCTCAGACTGTACCTACGTGTGTTTTGTCTTCATCCTATTTTGCCTGTGAGCTTAACATTTCCCAGAGAGTATTAGTTCATTTCTAAGCCTTTATTTACAGATCTTATTCTTTGATGTCAGAAAATTCTATGCAACTGTCGCAAAGAGGTGACTAACCTTGGGAGGCAGGTGCTAACTCTCTCACCTCTGTGTTCCTAGGTCTCGGTGGCCTTTTCATTCATCTGTAGTGACTCTGATTTTCCTGTGAGCATTAATGGACTTTAGAAAGATATTGGTGTCAGACCCAAGGTGGCCTTAAAAATAACAAGCTGATGGATTCCTGGAAGTTCAGTCACTCTCTAATTCTTGGCACATTTGTGGTTTCAGTTAGAAGATTCTTTTTTCTGTCATGATCCAGGCTAATGTCTGAGAGCTTCAGTGAGGCAGTGAAAGATGTAACTGTGAATTATGAGAATACAGAAAGGAAAAGAAAGGTGTTAGATTACTTAAAAGAATTTTTTAACAGTCAATTTTAAAGACTAAAGTTTTAAAGACAAAATAATCTATACATAAATTAAACCTTGTATATCTAATTAATGTTACATGAATGCTTTTCATCACAAACTGATGGGTTTGGCAAACTATAATCAGATACAGCCTGTCACATTTTTTTTTAAGTTGAAGTATAGTTGATTTACAGCATTGTGTTAGTTTCAGGGAAAGTGATTAAGTATATATATTTTTTCAGATTCTTTGGCCATTATAGGTTATTACAAGAAATTGAATATAGTGCCCTGTGCTATACAGTAGGTCCTTGTTGCTTATCTATTTTCTATGCAGTAGTGTGTATCTGTTAATCCCAAACTCCTAATTTATCCCTCCCTCTCTTCCATTTTGGTAACCATAAGTTTGCTTGCTATGTCTGTGAGTGTATTTCTGGTTTGTAGATAGGTTTCACTGAAACACAACCACATATGTAAATAGTGCTGCTATGTACAGTGAGCTGCGTGTATCTTTTCCAATTAGTGTTTTCATTTTTTTCGGATATATACCTAGGAGTGGGACTGCTGGATCATGTGGCAGTTCTATTTGTAGTTTTTTGAGGAAGCTCCATACTGTCTTCCATAGAGACTGCACCAATCTACATTCTCGTCAATAGTGTACAAGTCTTCCCTCTTCTCCACATCCTCTCCAACATTTGTTATTTGTAGACATTTTGATAATAGCCATTCAGACAGATGTGAAATGATATTATTATTTTGATTTACATTTCTCTGTTAGTGATGTTAACCATGTGTATGTCTTCTTTGGGAAAATGTCTATTCAAGTCTTCTGCACACTTTATGATTGGGTTGTTTGTTTTTTTTGATACTGAGTTGTAGGAGCTGTTTACATAGTTTGGATATTAACCCCTCATTGATTGTATCATTTGCAAATATTTTCTCCCTTTCAGTAGGTTGTCTTTTCATTTTGTCAGTGGTTTCCTTTGCTGTGCAAAAGCTTTTTACTTTTAATTAGGACCTATTTATTTTTGCTTTTATTATTATTATTATTTTTGCCTTAGAAGACAGAACCAATATATGCTACAGTTTATATCAAAGAGTGATCTACCTATGTTCTCTTCTAGTTTTATGATTAGATCATACCATTAGATCTTTAATCCATTTTGAGTTTATTTTTGTATATGGTGTGAGGAAATGTTCTAACCTCATTGTTTTACATGTAACTGTCTAGTTTTCCCAGTACCACTTATTTAAAAAACTGTCTTTTTTCCATATATATTCTTGCCTCCTTTGTCATAGATTAATTAACCGTAAGTGTGTGGGTTTATTTCTGAGCTCTTTATTCTGTTCCACTGATCCATGTATCTGGTGGGTTTTTTCCCAGTGCCATGCTGTTTTGATTACTGTAGCTTTGTAGTATAGTCTGAAACCTGAAAGTGTTATGCTTCCAGCTTCGTTTTTTTCCTCAAGGTAACTGTGGCAATTCGAGGTCTTTTGTGGCTCCGCATAAATTTTAGGATTTTTTTGTTCTAGTTCTGTAAAAATGTCATTGGTAATTTGATAGGAACCATTAAATCTGTAGATTGCTTTGGGTGCATGGCTATTTTAACAATATTAATTCTTCCAATCCTTTTCAAGTTTAGCTCTGAAGTATGTATCTTGTAGGAAGAAAGAATACTGAAGTGTCTTGTGTTTTTTCTGAACCCAGTCAGCCACCTGTGTCTTTTGATCAGAGCATTCATCCCATGGACAATTAAAGTGGTTATTGACAAGTATGTACTTGTTGATATTTTATTACTGTTTTTGTAGTTTTGTTGACCTTTTGGTTGTTTTTGTAGCTCTTCTCTGTTTATTTCTTTTTCTTTCTTCCCTTGTGGTTTGATGATTTTTGTTAGTAATATGCTTGTATTCCTTTCTTTTCAGTTTTTGTGTATCTGTTGTAGGTTTTTTATTTGTGGTTACCATGGGGTTCATATATATTGACCTACAACTGCATCTACTTATTTTAAACTGGTAGTCAGTTAAGTTCAAACATATTTTAAAAGATCGACATTTTTTGCTGCCCTCTCCTATGTTTTGTGTTTTGATGTCATATTTTACATCTTCATGTTTATCCCTTAACTGTTTATTGCAGTTATAGTTGCTTTTATAATTTTTTTGTTTTGTTTTTTAATGTCCATACTGGCTGATTAAAGTGGTTTGGGTTTTGATGCTAAAACAGTATCATTTGTACCTTCAAGTTGGAGGGACTTAACACCATTTAGCTCACATTTATCCTCCACACCTCAAGCCTCACCTGATAACTATTAGTTAAATTTCAGTGATCAACGTGCCCACACTGCCTTCCAACCTTGCCTCTTCTCCCTCTTCTGCCGTTCACCAGGTCCACACTGAGTTATATTCCTGATGCACCCATTTCAATGCTCTGTGCTTTTGCTCCTATTTTCTCTCTCCCTGGAATACTTACCTTCTTACCTCTCAAAATCTTAGTCACTCTATAAGGCTTAACTGGATCAAACGCCACCTGAACTCTGGCACAGAGTGTGAGTTTTAAAAAGCTTTCAAAGTACGTTTACGGGGAATGCCATTTTGCCCAACCACTTCAAGCCAGCGCTGTTTCTTTTAGAACTGGGAAGAGATTGTAAATTCACTCTCATTTTCCAAAATATACTTGTTGATTACCTATCCCGGCTTCTCTGTGCATTATCATTCAAATGAGTCTCTTTACAGCCTCCCTGACAGGTGGCCTTGAGTGGCTCAGGTGAAATGGATGCTTTCATGTGCTCATGGGGAAGGCTTCGCTTTGGCTTATTGCCAACACTAAATCCACTCAAAGCTATTGAAAAATTTAGTCTTCAGTTTTCTATCCTAGTGAGTTATCCTCCTGTCAGTAACGTTTATTACAAGTTCCAGAAATACTAGTGTATGCTATATATGGCTAATTTTGTATCTTTTTAGAAGCTGCTTGCTTACACTGGAAAATGTTTCTGATACTTAATTAATTTTAAATCCCTGATACAAAAGAATATCCTCACAGGCCCAACAAGAAACAAATTGGACACGTTCTTATGAAACATCCCTCTCTCTGGCGACTGATGGCAGAGAATTTTAAGTGCTGTCTAGATTCACCCTGCTTTCCTAATGATTTATTGCTTGCGGAGTATATCTCCACATAAAGGGTAAGATAAGTGTCTCCACCATGCAGCCACGAGTAATGATCAAATGAAATGCAGTGTAAACTGACAAGATCAGCTCTGAATTCTCTAGCTTTCTTGTATCTCTGAGGCTGATCTTTGACATTCATCCAATTGCCTTTTTAAATCTGGGTCTTGATTGGTACATTTTCAGTTCCCAAGGAATAAAGTCACACAAATCTGTCACTAGTGAGCCTTTTGAAGTTTCTTTTAACAGCTGCTAGCAGCAGCTGGACTCGTAGGCAGTTTAGAAGATGACAAGTCATCTTATTGCTTTTGGCACGGGAGGCTGGCTTGACTTTCAAGCCTTGAACGGCCATAATCGGAATTAAAATAGACACGGATTGGGTTGAGTTTTTTACATGTGGGATTTCTCCACTCATCTTACTGTTCATTCATTTAGCACATCTCTAATACAGAATGATAGCAAATGCCAAATATAAATATTATGTTATTAAGACAAAGAAGAGACTGCTGTCAGTTTGGATGGTTGACAAAGGGAAGGACTCACTGAGGAGCTGAATCTTAAAAATCAATCAATTTTTACTTATTCAAAAAGGAAAATAATCAAACACTTATTTTATACCATATAATTTACTGGCCAAGCGACAATTACACATGAATAATGCGTGCTCCTTGCCTTCTATAAACATGGTGTTTTAATGTGTTCTAAGCTACAATATTTGTTTATTCATTATTTTATTTAAGCTGCATGAATATTCAAGACATTAGTGTTCTCCTATATCAACTGAACTGCATTTTACAGTGTCAATGCATTATAGAAAGAAGAAATGCTTTCTTGATATGGTTTTCCAAGAATTGTTTAAGTGGAATATTTTAGATTAAATTGCATGTGCCTAGGATGGGAATTTGTCTTTACCATTGCCCAAGGCTAAGGAACCATTTGCAGGGTTAAGGAAGAGTATTTTGCCTGATGTAAATACTAAAACTGAGAATATCATTTTTCAATAAGCATATCAGGATTATTAAGTGATTTATTGGAAAGTTAATGGAGGCAATTCCATAAAAACCAGCCGTTTAAGTTTGTGAGCTTCAGCTGCCCACAAGGTATGCTATTTATAAATACAGAGCTTGGGAAAGGGCACATGGGTTTGACACGTAAACATAGCACACTGAAATGCAGCATACTTACCTTTCTAGTCTTATTGTAGAGGTTATAAGATGAGTTAAGATAAGCTTTGCAGAAAGCTTTGTAGAACCCAGGTGGATCAGAGACAATGGAAATGATGTCTCAGGCATCACGCTGTATGGAACACGATTAGAAGAGGAAAATGTGAGCAGATTAATTAGAATAAATCAGGAAAAATGCTGTAACAGCAGTGGTGGATAAAAGGTGTATTCAGAGAGGTGAAGAGGAAAGAAAATGAGGACCCAGGAGGTGTTTGGATGAAAAACCTAATGTCCACAAGTGAGCGTGGTGTGTTTAATCATCAGCAGGGAAGACCTGGGCTTGAGATGAGGAATTAATTTGGTGTGAAATATACAGAAAGACCAAGTTAGCTTGACTGGGCAACATCAAAATATGGGTGATCTTTTTCTTAAGAGTTCTTAAAAACCAGTGGCAGATTTTGAAGAAGGAAGGCTAGATGATTGTGAAGGTCAGTTAGGGGAGCAGAAGTGGAGACAGTAAAATGAAATGACAGGGAAATGGAAGTAAAACCCCGCATCTGTGCCCTTTACACAGTCCAGCTGTGAGGTGGGCTGTGGCTGTGGTAGCAAAAACACTGGGAAAAAAAAAAAATCGGAGAGGACAATTGACCAGTCAGTGGCAGATTGGGAGAAAAAAAAAAAAAGCTATTACAAAAACAGCTCTGAGATTTCAAGCTTGGGTATTGGGAAAGCAGAAGAATTATTGGCAGAAGTGAAGAAATGAGTTTGGATTGGAGATAAGATATTAAATCTGATTTTTAAATGTATTGCATCATTTGAGGTGATGGTGAAATAACCAAGTGGTGATGCCATAGAGAAGGCATGTGTGAGGACAAATAAAAATTAAAAGCATGAAACTTCATTCTCTTTGTTGAAAAGAAGAGAGATTTTCCTCCCTTCTTTTTCTCAGGACATTTACCTTAGAAAACTTGTAAGTACTTCCTCATCTGTTCAAATGCATATAAATTCTTCTGAGATTAGATAAGGTGTTTTGTCAGCTTTATGACCCCAAAGTATCCCTCTCTTGAAGGTGTAAGACTTTAAGAGGTAAACATTAAGGAAGTTAGCACCCCATCTCCCGATTTCTATCAGGAGGGTGGGAGCCCTGCCTCTCCCTGAGTTGCAAAACTACATCTTGTCATAAAGAGAGATGGAAAAAGTTAATTGGCTTGTGCAGATGGTCACCCCGATATCCAGGTTAAGTCAGGATGAGTTATATGTGACAAATGGTATTTCAAGCCCTCTTACTGAGGACTAGTTACTGTGTATCTTGAAAACGTGCATGTAATGGGCTTACTGGCTTAGCTAAATAAAAGTGAGATTAATTTTTGTCGCTGCCGTCTCTTAGCCGATCACCTGTAATGCGTATCACATTCTAGTTGAATGCTTATTCAGTAAGAAAAGGGTTTCTTTCTCTTCTACCTTTGTGAAGTGGTCTGCTGGATTAGGAGAAGATTTTATTTTTAATTACATTTTTTTTCTAGTGCCTGATATTGTAGACAAAGGGTCAGGGTTGAATAAGGACATTGAAATTTGCCATCAGAGAGACAACAATTGAAGATGAGGAGGATAGGAACAGTTAACTAAGAAAGGGAACACGAGAATAGTTCGGGGCCAGGGTCTGCATCTTGCAAAGCATCAGAGTGGCAGGGTTGGAAGAAGGGGAGGAGTGAGCAGTGGGAATGGGGAGCTGGTCCAGGGAAGCTGTGGTCGAACCACGCGCACAGTGACATGGAGGCCGGGAAGGCGGGGAAACGCTTTATGGAATGAGTGATCAACTGTCCGAAGTCCCCTGTGACATGACCGCGTGTCCGTCTCTCCAGCCACTCTTTTCCTCTCAACATTCGACCCCTAAGGTAACTATACATTTAGAGTCTGTTTATTTTAATCTCAGCGAGGACCTCTTGCCCAGAATCCCAATGTCCCCCTTCCTTCCAGGGTAAGCTCTTCCCAGCCCTTAAGGCTGTTTTGGCATCTCCTCCTCCAGGATGCTCATCCTAACCACCTGCCTCTTAACTAGTGCGCCCCAGGGTCTCCCTCAATGCCCTGAGCATGTTTCCTTTACAATCTTTCACAGGAGTGTTAGCCTGACCTTTTTTGTGAATCGTTTATACTGTATGCTCCTTCGGGGGTGAGGGTGCGGAGAGCAACGATGGCTTATCTATCTGTGCCTTTTCAGCACTTAACACAGGGCCAGTCACATTAAAATGTTTGTTTAATTAAAACATGTAAGTGTCAAGAGAGCTTAAGAGACAGGGACTTCTTTTGCAGAACCATTTAGTCTTCATCCGCGATGTTTAACACGTGAGCTCCTGGCTACCTGTGACTTGAAATGTGCCTAGTCCAACTTGAGATGTGTGTAAGATCCACACTAAATTACTGAGCCCAAATGTTATTAACTATCCCATTAATGATTTTATATTGATCACATGTTTACCAACACAACATGATAAAGTGACATTTTCTATATATTGGATTAAATAAAATCTAGTATCAAAATTCTCTTTTTTCACTTAAAAAATTAAATAAAAATTATATATGTGGCTCACCTAATATTTCTCTGGAACAGCCTGAGTCTAAATGAACGAATTTCCAAGAAGACGTCCAAATATAAAATCACTAAAATTGATATGCTGAAGTTCTGGAAAAGTCTATGATGTTTTCTGATATCGCTAAAGTCTATAAACAATGGCTCCTTGGTCAAAACAAAGGCTTTCATCAGATTTTTACAATGATTGGTCTAGAAAAACAACTGGCTTCCTGGTATAACTATACAGAAACCATTGAACGTAGTCACCAGGCTTAACCTTTTCCTTTTAGGAGATGAGCTCCAGGCAGACTCAGTGTGTGGTTCTTAACAATATGCCAGCTCCAGCGTCCGCACTGATCACCCGCTCTGTCCCTGAGAACATGCAAAGAAGAGTTAAGCTAATCTTTCGCATTCACTTGTCAGCACGTATTCATTGACTGTTTCTCAGCCTCCAGGCGCCACCACAAACATAGAGGATGCCACGCTGAAATAAACAAACAGCATCTCTGTTCTCACACAGCTCACAGCTTAAACAGTAGAAGAGAAGCAAGAATCAAGCACGTATGTGAATAAATAAGATCGTTTCATGTTCCTTTGAGGCTGCTTTGGCCACGCGTAATACCCAGCAATGGTGACTTAGCCTGTAAGGATGATCAGTGTTTACAGAACAAAAAGTCCAGATAAAACCAGCACCGAGCACTGTCAGACAGCCAACCAGGGACCCCACGGGCCAGCTTTTTCCTCCGTCCACATCGCAGTGGTCGGCGTGACCACTTTCAGTTTCTACGATTTTTACCTTCCAGTGTGCAAGGTGGATGCTACAGATCCGGCATCTCATCTGAGGTCAAGCGAGCTCTTTTCTTGTAACTTTTCCTTTTAACAGGAAGCTGAATGTCTTTCGCGGGAACCCTCAGCACCCTGCCCTCACTGAACAGAACTGGGTCACAGGGACACGTTCAGCTGCAAAGGGGGTTCAGGGAAAGCAAGTGTTCACCTTCTGGACCCTGTCGTGGGGCCGGCAAGAGAGAAGGAGGTTGCATAATAGCCTGAGTTTGTGTTTCTTTCTCTTTTGTTTGCATTCAGATAGGTCCTGCAAAGAAAAGAAAACGGAATAATGAAATAGAGGAGGGTATTTGAAAATCATCTGAAAAGTCATTTAGAAGGAGATGGTATTTGAAAAAAGACTTCAATGATGGGAAGGAGACAAACATGTAGAGTGGGGGAAGGGGCCCCAAGGGAAGATGTGAGGCCAACAGAAAGTTCAGAACTTCTGGTTCACAAAGGGAATCCCTTACGAATTCAGGCTTAGCCTCTGTATCAGTCATGGTTTTCTCAAGAAACCAAACAAGTAGGGTAGACAAATATGATTATAAAATACTTTCTTTTAACGCTCCCTTCACATAGCTTGTTGACAATACACTTTACTGTTTCTCCTATTTCTCTAAAAACAAGAACATTTTAAGCATTATCAATATTGAAACATGAATGATCTAAATAATCATTCATTTCAACAACACTCCGGCTAAGAAAAAAGGCAAGTGCAGTGAAAATAGCTTAATAAGACAATAAATCAACATAAAACTAAACTACGGAGTGAAGTAACTGACACTTTGCTTTCAATTCATGTCGCTATTAAAAAAGATGAAACACAGATATACCTGTTACGTCATCAGATGACAGTTACACGTTAACATTGTTAGATGCCAGTTTTCCATCATCATCACAACAATGCTGCAAAGAGCTGTATTTGGTAGGTACACGAAATGGAAAATAGGATTGAAAGAGTGTCAGCTTTGCACATTTCTGGTTAAAAAATATTCTTTTCCCTAGCTGGTCTTTTCCTTTCTAGAAATGCTCACTCATTTCTACTTCTCTCCTTAAAGAGAATCCAAACATCTGCCCGTAGCAAGAACATTCAGAAACACATATTTGCACCAAACAACAGCTGTGGAGAAGCAATGGACATCACAGTTCTTCCATCACAGACAGTGACGCCAGGCCTGCCGTACGATGGCTGTAGGCTGGAAGGAGTGAGTGGATCAGAAAGACAAAAGCAGCTGTGATGGGAACAGGGAAGGAGAAGCCAAACACACAATGAAGAGAATATGTACATAATCTATGCTCGAACCTGCTGAAATGTTCCACCAGCACTAAACTGAGAAGTAAGAAGGGCCAATAGTAGAGTCCAGTGTCAAATAATTTGTGTTGCTTCAATCTAAGTGAAAATATTGTCTAGAGCTGAACAATCAAGACAGTACTGATCCATAGCTGTGATTAGAATTCAGATCGTTATCATCCAGAATTTAATTTTACTTTCAGTATCGTATCAATTTTACTTCCATTGCATGTCTATCTATATATATACTTATAATATTATACATACTTTCATTGTGCTGATGCATTACAAATCCACTGACGGATCTAATTAATACTGGTTGCAATTAAGAAGATCATGATCCAGTTGCGGGAGCTGAGGGTAGAGACCATGATGATGGACACCTAAAAATTACAGAATTACAGTGCAACGCGACACATGCTCTAAAAGACCTGCATCCACAGAGCTGAGCGTGTATACAGAAAGAACCGGGTAACATTTCACACAGCAGGTGTCGCTTCCATTGGACTCTTAAGGATGATGAAGTTATTAAATATACTGCAGGTTGATTCACTCAATACTCTCATTTCTACACCCCTTTCCAGTGCCGCTCTGCCAGAACCCCTTGACAACAGGTGTGACCAGTAACACAGTTACAACCAGTGAGACGTAAGGGGAAGTCTGATGGGGATTTACGGGAAAGTCTTTGCTCTCATGCTCAAAGTTCTGCCCTCTTTCCCACTGTTGCTTCTTTATTCGTCTCTGACCTGGACTGTGGAAAAAGCATGGCCCAGATGTCCCAGCCACATAGTCTGACATTAGAAAAGACAGAGAAACTTTCCTTGACACCTGGAATCTCTGAACAATACCAGTTATTACCAATCTGACTCAATCTTGTTGCACGGAAAGAAGGAAACTCCTATTTAATCAAACCTGGAGGGTCTTTTTTATTTTCTTTCCTCTCGCAGCTGAACACTTCTCACTAAGCCATAGGATGAGGTGAGATCACGTCTAAAGGAGTCATTGTGCGTGTAGGAAAAGAAAAAAAGAGAGAAAAACCTCCATAGGGAACCCCCAAATTAAAGGCTGCAAGACTGCAGCAGACAGCAGCATCTCGCATTCCACAAGCCAACTGAAAGGAGGAGATGGTGAGAATGGTTTTGTAGACCACAAAGGAAGAGATGATCTGTCATAGAATAAACATTTGGATGTCAATGCTGTGAAATTCGGGTTAAAGTGAAAAGAGGCTATTGGTGTTGACTGTTAGGGGGCATTGCTGTCTTGAAGAGGGTGGATCTGGTGAAGGGTTGAAGATGCAGATTAGACTGGTGTGGACAGGGGAGCACATGGGAGAAGGTGTGAGAGCAGTGAGGATAGAGGAATAAAGGTGCATTGTTTTAAAAGGGCAGAGAGAGATAAGGTCGTGGTCTTGAGAAAGAAGCAATGTTGAGGACTTTTTCTTTAGCGTTAGGATGGGGGCAACTTGGGAAGAGCTAGTCCCCGGAGAGAGAAGAGCAGTAAAGACACGAGGTCGTGGAGGGAGTGGAAGGGAAATGATGCCCAGGGGCCACGTGGAGGGACCAGAGGGCAACTCACCAAAACAGGCAACATCCCCGTCCTTACAAGAGGAAAGGATGGACATGGACATGGGAAGGGGGGATACGGAGAGACAGCACTGTTAATATTCTTCATTTCCTTTGTTAAAAGATTTAGTCAGCTGCCTAGGGCAAGTGGCTAGATGTCAGGGACAGGATTTCAGGAGTTGGTAAGGGTTTGGAACAACCAATTAAGGGGTGAGATTGGACAAGGACTCCTTGAGGGCTTAGTAAAATGTTGTGAAGGTGGACTGAGCTCCAGTGAAGGCTGTGAGCCATTGGTCCTTCAATAAGCACCTCGACTCCAGACCCAACAGCTGCTGGTTTGTGCACAGGTGTGGGCTTGGGGTAGATCGCTGATGTGGCTTCTCTTTCTCTGCACGGGACTCACATTTGTATACAATTTAACAGTGACAATAAGTATTGAAGGGCCTTTGGAAGGTGGTGAAGGAGTTACAGAAGGACACAGAGAGTCTTGTGGTTGGGGGGAAGGTGGGAGTGGGAGCAGGGCAGAGGGAGACATTCCTGTCCGCTTCGCTCTCAAGGGAATTGACTGGGAAAGAAGAATAGCATCTTGGGCTATTTTCACGTGCCTCCCACCCCCAGTCACACAATCCAGCAATCACTGCACTAGATTCCCCAGAAACACATCCCACGGTGCAGCTCCACATTTTCTCTGTCTTTGACATTTGTCAATGTTTGAAGAATAATATAAGCTTTTGCACAGCAAAGAAAACCATAAACAAAATGAAAAGACAACCAATGGACTGGGAGAAAATGTTTGCGAATAATGCAGCCAACAAGGGCTTAATTTCCAACATGTATAGACAGCTCATACAATTCGATATCGAAAAACCCCCAAACAACCCAATTAAAAGTGGGCAGAGGATCTAAATAGATATCTTTCCAAGGAGGACATCCAGGTGGCCAACAGGCACGTGAAAAGATGCTCAATATTACTAATTATTAAAGAAATGCAAATCAAAACTCCAGTGATATCACCTCACACCAATCAGAATGGCCATCATTGAAAAGTCTACAAATGATAAATGCTGGAGAGGGTGTGGAGAAAAGGGAACACTCCTACACTGTTGGTGAAAATGTAGTTTGGTGCAGCCACTATGGAAAACAGTATGGAGGATCCTTAAAAACCTAAAAACAGACTTGCCCTATGATCCAGCAATCCCTTTCCTGGGCATATATCCAGAGAAAACTCAAATTTGAAAAGATACATGCACCCCAATGTTCTTAGCACAATAGCCAAGACAAGGAAGCAACCCAAGTGTCTACTGACAGATGACTGGATAAAGAAGCTGTGGTATATATATATAATGGAATACTACACAGCCATAAAAAGGAATACAATAATGCCATTTGCACCAACATAGATGGACCTAGAGATTATTATACTCAGTGAAATAAGTCAGGTGGAGAAATAGACAAATATCATATGATACCAGTTATATATAGAATCTAAAAAAAAAGATACAAAACAACTTGTTTATAAAACAGAAGTAGACTCACAGACAAAGAAACCAAACTTATGGTTACCAAAGCAGAAAGGAAGAGGGGAAGAAAAAATTAAGAGTATGGAATGAATGAGCACTATATATAAAAGTGATACATGGCAAGAATTTACTGTCCAGCACAGGGAACTATATTCAATATTTTGCAATAACCTATTAATGGCAAAGAATCTGTAGCTGTACACTTGAAACTAACACATTATGGTAAATCAACTAGAGCTAAATTAATTAATTAAATTAATTTTTAAAATTACAGATTCTAAATAAATTGTACTTCAAACACAACTGCCTATAATATATATGACACACATATCTATACATGTGTTGCATCATTTTCCAATTTAGAATTTTTATCTCATTGTTGAAAGAAATCTGAAGTGAGATTGACATTGAATATGGGTATTTTAATTTTCAAAGGAAATTGTTTGCACATTTAGTTAGATGAAAATAAAAGGACTCTATTTTTGAAGCATTTTAAAAGCCTAAAATTTAAAAATATATTTCAGCCTCAGAATGGCAGGTGGAGTCCCTGGCAAGCAAAGGAATTCTCTTTTCTTCTGCTTAAATGTGTTCTCGAAATACTTGATTAGCAACATCTCTTGACTCCCCTGCTAGGGTTCCCTGGGGCGGGTGATTATTCCGGCAACGAAGAGCGTCAGCATTTTGCCCTGGCTTTTCCCTTAGTGAGTAACACGGGACTTTTTTTTTTTTTTTTTTTTTTTTTTTTTTTAAGACAAAGCAGTTCTTCTGAATGGGTTTCCTGAATCTGTGATTCCATCAGACGTGGGCAGGGCAGGAATTTTCTTTCCTCAGCTCAGAATTAGCGAGCTTGGCTGTCAAACCAGTTCTACCTGCCTGCAATCTCATGCTCAGGGCGGGGACCTTAACCTCATCTTTCCATCCGCTTTAAAAAAAAAAAAATCATTGGCGAAAGCGAGAGTCTGACTACAACCATATTCAGCCCCGCTAGAGATTCTGCCGGAGGCTCAGAAAGAAATTATGATAAACACTCAAAGTCCTTGACATCAACGACCAGCGAGCTGGCAATTCAGAAATACTGACCTCGATATATGCATGTTCATGTGTGACTGAAGCACTGTGCTGTGCACCAGAAATTGACACAACAGTGTAAACTAACTGTAATTCAATTAAAAAAAGAAAAAAGAAAAGAAAGAAATCTGACCTCAAAGAAATCTTGGCCGTCACGTGGAAGGGTCTATGTTACCTTATCGGAGTGACTGAATCATTAAAGGATGTCAAACGCAGGGCAATTCAGGCACAGAATGAAAAGCACTTTTTTTTTTTCTCATTACAACGAGCTGTCTGGTGGTGGGAGGGCACACCTGAGGAGTGGAGGTTTGAATTAAAGACTACTAAACTTCTATCCATTTGGTGTCAGAGACTAAATATCTTGTCTATCATTTCTCAAGCTTGATTCTCTGTGAGAAGTGAATAAGCTTTTTACAATAAAAAATCGGTTCTCCGGTTAATTTATCTTTAGGGAACACAAAGCCATAGTCCTTTTTTCAGACATATAGTGCACATTAGTGTATTAATTTTTGAAAAGGCCTATGTTTTAACCAAATGCTTTCCAAATATTTCCAACCACAGCACTGGCTTTTGATTTTAGCTTGTTTTCAAAGCTTTTTGGAGAAAGGTTTTGTGTTGTTCTCTGTGAAATTCTGCTTAACTTCTTAAGGACACCAGACACATAATATAAAGGTTTCAGGATCATATGCTGCCCTGATGATATGTATTTTCTAAGGAATATGCTAAATTCCAGTGGTCAGCACACACCAGCTCTTAAAATGTGTGTGTATGTTTTTAAATACCAAGTTGTCACGACTTCCTTCGAGAACGAAGTGCCCATATAATATTTATCTTCGAAGCTGTGATACATAATTCAAAATCCTTTACAGTAAGCCCATAACATCCTGACAGGTAGCGTGTGGCTCAGATAAACGCTCTGCTCAGAGGGAGGACGATACTGTTACCTGCCCAGAGCCACTGCGCCTGGGAGAAGGGAGGGGTCCTTATTTCAAGGCAGCCACACACCCTGTTATTGTAAATGCTACTCATGAACATTGATGCAGTCAGTTCAGCATAAAACAGGAATAATCGTGAACTTTCTTTGAAGGATGCTGATGCAGACTTCATGAATCAGCTGCTGTCATAAAAGTAACTCCCTAGAAGCGATGTGTTCTCTTAAACTGGATCCTGGAACATATAAAAGACATTAGTGAGAAAAAAAAAAGGTAAAATCCAAATTAAAATCGTAATTTAGGTTAAAGTGTTGTGAGAAACCAACTTTCTTAGTTTTGAAAACTATACCATGATCTGGGAACATGTTCATGTTAGGGGAAGGTAGTCGAAGGGTGTACATGAACTTCAATATCTTTGCAAATTTTCTAATTAACATTATTCTATTTTTAAAAAATTAATCAAATACAAGGAAAGAAGTATTTGTTTCTATTTAATCATCCTGGGAATCATGGTTTTTACTTTTCAGTGGGTTAGATATAAGCAAACAAGATGTAAAGAAATTTAAAAACAAAATTATAAAAAGACGCCGATGAAGCATTATTTCTTAAACATTAAGAGATGGAGGGAGGGAGGTAATTTTGTCCTTGGCACCAGAATTCTTCTAAGGGAGACGACTCTTTTTTTTTTAGGAATATCCCTTGATAAGTTTAAAAGACAGAGCCTGAGAGGACAGTCAAGCCAAAAGAAGAGTTAAAGGACTCTGCATGACATTCAATTTGTTTTTTGGTTTGTAGAGGAAGGCAGAAAACACAGAGATGATAAGGAGAGATGACAAGATCCATTGATGGAGGATCCCGCCTCAGCATGGTCTAGACAGCAGAGCTTAGACCTGGACCAGAGGTAAAACAAATAATTCTATCAGGAAATTAAGTCCTTTGCATACCAGAGTAGTGACAACTCAAGTTACCTGAAATTTCACCTATGAGAAGATTTTAAGCCCCGATTTTAAAATTTATAGAAAAAAAAAATGCCATTCAGTTACTTTGAAACCTTGTCTTTCCACATCACTTTCTTTGATAAACCCATTGAGCAAAATTTGAGCTCATGGGTCCCTGGACCTTGGCGTAATGAAAATGCGGGGTAGGTGGTTGTCCACTGAGGACCTATGATGCCTTAATGGCTTCAACACAGAATCATATTTAATTCTTATGGAATCCCTGCAAAGTTTGGCTTATCAGTCCCATCTACAGGTAAGGAAAACGAGCAGCTCATGAAGTGTATGTTTTCCTGATTCTGAAGACGATGTAGGTTCCTTAGATGGAAAATCGGGAAATGCATACAAATATTTTCTAAAGTAATTCAAAATAACTGCTATGGTACCCCTCAGAGGTAAGTATTGTTGACTTTTTACAACTTGTGTCTTCCTATATTCATACGTTTTCTTCAGGACACAGAACACACGGTTTTACATCTTCTTAATGTACTTAAAATTATAGTCTGAGCATTTTCCTTTGCCATTATACTTCTAGGAAATATTACGTTTGATCACTAGTAATGACATCGCTGCATCCTGTCCCTCCAAATGCGGGTCCCCAATCTAATTGTGAGAAAACATCAGATAGACCCTCACTGAGGGACATTCGACCATATAACTGGCCAATAGGTTTTACAAACATCAGGTTCATGGAAGTCAAAGACTGAGGCACTGGCCCCGATGGGAACAGGGACTAAGACATCATGCCAACTCACGACAACGTGGGTTCTAGACTCAATCCCACACCAGAAGACACATATCAGCAGGGCAGGTGGAGAAATTCGGCTGTGGTCTGTAGATCTGACAACAGTATCACATAAATGCTAATCTCCCCCCTTAGATAACATAACCAGCGCTGCAGAAGATGTTAACGTTAGGGGAGCCGAGTGAGGAATTTACAGAAGCTCCACGTGACACTCTCACAACTTTTTTGGTAAGTCCAAAATTATTTCAAAGCTAAATTGCAAAAGTAAGAAAAAGAAAAAAAAAAAGAGACAAAAATGAATCAAGCATGCCAAGCAAAAGAGAAAAATATAATTTTATAGGGGTGTAATATTTCATTATATGGATATACCGCAATTCAATTAGTTCTCATTATTGACATTTCTTTGGCCTTTTCTTTTTGCTTGCATGTAACAGCAAAATAATAATGCAGTGTGATGTGTAATCGTCACATAATAATGGGATGACCGTCCTCATAGGAAATGATGTGATGACCTCCCTTAATAATGTGATGACCTTCCTTACACAAAAGCCTTTGCTGAGATGAAAGATACTCCGACAATGAAAATGTGAGGTAGGAGAAGAGGTAAATTCATCCATGGAAAGAAAAAGGCCTGAGAAAATATGCGAAGTAGCAGCAACGCCGGCATGACCAAGCTGGAGTCAGGTTTCACAGAACAGGGTCCTCTGGGGGAGAAGTTCAAGGTCAAAGCCCTAAGATGGGGCTGTGCTGTAGGCGGCCCCAAGGACACAGACTCCGTGCTTCGGTTGATAGCTGATGCATTGAACATTTCCCTCCAAAGTTTTTTTTCCACCTGCCTCTCTCTAATATCTAGCATGATTATTTGTGATTTTTAAAAATGGGTACCAGGGAGGTTTAGAAATCCAAAAATGTTTATGAAAATAATAGCATTATAAAAGGAAGTTGGAGTCTAAAAACAAACTCATTGTACTAAGTCCGCAGAAAAGATGGCAGTTACTCATTTCAGTTTAGAATGTTGAATATTTGAAATATGTGACCTTTAACAAGCTAAGATCCAGCTGAAAGTTAGGGCCAGAAATAGATCTACAGTCATTTGATTTTGACAGCAAGTTCTGAAAATGATTCGCTTTTTACAATAACTGAATAAAGAAGGATGAAATTATAATAGACAAGTGCCCTTTTCTTGGATGAGATACATTCACTATTATTACTTATCTTTGACCAACACCTTACATGTTATAAATCATAAATTGGAAATGTAACCCAAATGTTGAGACATGAACTCTGTGATAACTGTTTTGAAGCCTGTTACTCTAAAAGCTTAACCTTTAGTTAAAATTCTATGAACCTAGCTTCAAGTCATTGAAGCAAATTATCCTTGCTATATTAATGTTATATAAATACACTATCTCTTTAATTGGCTGACTTTTCACTGAATTTCTTAATACTCCAACTGGGTTTCCCAGTCAATACTAAGTTCTAAAAAGAATACAGTAAATTAGACTATTAGTATTTAATGTAGAGTAAACAATTTCAGCAATAAGAGACAGAGAGTTTCTATACTTCAGTTTAATCAATAGCCCCACACATTTACCTTTAACTGAGCTGTTTTTGTTCTATGCATAGGGAGTTTGAAAACGGGTTAAAACAGGAATTAGGAAATACTTTGTGTTCCCTCCTTTTCAGTTTCCCCATCTTTTTCTTCAGAGAAATATTTAAAGTTATGATTGTCTTTATATAAATAGATAAGTGCTTACTTAGTTGGTTTTGAAGCCCTTGGACACAATGTTCCAATGCTCAGTCAAGGATAACCTTTGTATGCCTATTGGCCGGCGTGACTGTGGACTGAGAAGCATCGAGCCAAATGCATGTTGTTACCTGGTGGGGCTGAAGCCCACCAGCCAAAGACCACCCCAGGGTGTGCTCTCCAACAGTGCCACACACAGTGATGAACTCAACCTGGTGGACCTCAAGGGTGTGGGAGTTCCTAGTGGTCCTTGGCTGGTGGGCATTGACCACCACTGGTAATTTATCAGAGATCAGTTCCTTTGCAGTTTAGACTCAGAGAGATAGATGGAGAGAGAGGATGTGACAGGCCCATGGTAAACTTCAGTATATCTTGGCCTCCAGCTGTCCCTACACAACAAAAATTCATAAGAAAAGAAAAAAAAAAAGAAAGGAATTATAATCTTGACTTGAAAACAGGAGGTACCATGTTAAGTTTAGTTGCAGCAATATGTGTGAGATCTTCAGATCAACCACATATTGCTCTCCAGACATCCAAGAGCAACAGAGGGAGAACCGAATCAGTACAGCATCGCGGATACATGTCGCACCTGAAACGAACGTCACCACCAATCAGTCTGCCGACAGCAAACGACACAACTGAGAAAAAGACACCAGGCTTGGATTCAGAGGAAAGGAACGTCCTTCCAGGCTGTCACATCAGCTACTTACTATACCCTGGGCTAGAAAATTTCCCCCCCTGACTCTCAACTTCTTTGTTGTCAATGCAAAAAAAGGAGCAGATTTGACTGAAAACAAACAACCAGATCAAAAAATGGACAGAAGATTTAAATAGACATTTCTCCAAGGAAGACATCCAGCTGGCCAACAGGCACATGAAAAGATTCTCAATATCGCTCATTATTAGAGACATTCAAATCAAAACTACAATAAGGTGTCACTTCCCATCAGTCAGAATGGCTATCATTAAAAAAACTACAAGTAATGAATACTAGAGAGGGTGTGGAGAAAAGGGAGCCCTCTTACAATGTTGGTGGGGATGTAAATTGGTACAGCCACTACGGGAAACAGTATGAAGATTCTTTAGAAAACTGAAAATAGAGTTAGTATGATCCAGGAATCTCATTCCTGGATATATATCCTGAGAAAACTACAATTCAAAAAGACACATGCATCCCAATGTTCACAGCAGCACTATTTACAATAGCCAAGACATGGAAGCAACCTAAATGTCCATCAACAGATGATTGGATAGAGAAGATATGCTACACACACACACACACACACACACATACACACACACACACACACACACACACAATGGGATACTACTCAGCCATAAAAAAGGAATGAAATAATGCTATTTGCAGCAATATGGATGGACCCAGAGATGATCATACTAAGCAAAGTAAGTCAGACAGAGAAAGACAAACACTGTATGATATCACTTATACATGGAATTTACAAAAAAAATGATACAAGTTATATTTACAAACCAAAACCAGACTCACAGACATAGGAAACAAACTATAGTTACTAAAGGGGAAAGGATGGGGAGGAATAAACTAGAGATTGGGGATTAATAGATGCACACTACAATATATAAAATAGATAAACAACAAGGACCTACTGTGCAGCACAGGGAACAATATTCAATATCTTTTAATAACCTATAATGAAAAAGAACATGAAAATGAATATATATATACACATATATATGTATTTATAACTGAATCACTGCTGTACATTTGAAACTAACATTGTAAGTCAACTGCACTTCAATAAATTATTTTTTTAAAGGAGCTGGCTTGACTAATCTTCATTTTTCTTGTCACTAACAAGGTCCTTTACCTCTAAATATTAGCTACTGGTAACAATGCACAGGATGTTTAAAGTTTAAATAGCGGGACCATAGTAAACAGAAAATACGAACAATCTACCAAAAATAGTCTTTCTTTTCAAATCTGAGGCAGAGACAGAATTGAGTATTTAAATAAGGAATTCCCACCCATGCTACTCAAAGGATGGCCCTCAGCATCCCCTTGGAAGCTTCTGAGCACTGGAATCCCAGGGCCCTCCCCAGATTTCCAGAATCAGAACCTGCATTCTGGCAGGGTCCCCAGGTGATCTGAGCACTGGGTGATGTTGGAGAAGCAGCGCCCTAGGTCTCAGCGAGGAGGCATCACTCACCAATCTCACCTCGAGTTCTCAGCAGGCTTGGCTTAAGGGCCCTGAAAATGTGATTCTTCCGGCTTCTCTCTGCCCCCCACTTCCTCCTTCCCAGGAGTGGCATAATGTCCTTGGTTAATTTTGAAGGAAACAGTGGGAGTGCCTCGTTCCGTTTCTGCCTTCTTTCGTTGGCAATCGGCTGCCAGCGGAGATCGTTAGTTCTTTGCTGTCCTCCTGGGGCACCCCCTTCCTTCCCGGAGAAGGTCTGCCTGGTCCAGCATCGTCTGTACCTTTGACTGGCTGCTTTAGGCTGCCTAGTTTCAGCTTAGATTACGAGACGCGTCCGCCCTGGGTAAGCTATGTTCTCCAGTTTAGCCATCATCAGTAACAGAGGCGGTCATTCTTTGTCTCCTTTTACATTTTGTCCAGAGATGGGGTGTGGAGAAAGTGGTGCTATTTCAGAGAGGGCTCTGTCATCCCGACGGTCACCCACAGCCCTGAAGCTTGGTTCTGCGGTTCACTAATGATTAAACCTCTTGAATTTCCTCAATCTCCCCCCACCCCATAAAGTGAGCTGGCTAGATGACATCAGTGGTTCCCAAAGCTGGGTAAGACTTAGAACTACCCACGGAGTTGAGAGGGCAGTGTTTAGAGTTGGCACCTACAGCAGTGTGGTCCTCACATCTGCCTGATGCAAAGGTGACACGGGGGATGCAAATGTGGAGACTGTTCCTCTGGATTTCCTGGTTCCTGTACTCAAAGCATGGTCTGGCTTCCTTCCGGCAGGAGCTTGCCAGAAACGCAGAGGACTTGGCCTTGCCCCGCAAGTCCTGAATCAGGATGCGCGTTTTAACAAGGGGGCCAGGTTTGTTCGTTCGCACAGGCAGGACTGAGAAGCTCTGCCTGGTTCTGTATGTCCTTCCCACGCCGGCACAGCTGGGATCCCAATGCTTTCTCATTGCGCTGTCTCTGGCGCCTGGCACGTAGCAAGGTGCTCGATAAACATTCATCAAGCGAATGAATCCATTCTCGGTTCTGTTCGCTGGACTCTGACAACTGCTGGAACATTTGGTCAGGATGCCATGTGTTTTGTGCCGTAATAAACACAGCAACGCAGAGGCACGGATCGCTCTCTCTGGTCACTGAGAGTCAGAACAACCCTGCATCCAAAACCCCCGACCCTCTTCTGATAATTTGGACAATAATTTGACGAGAAAAATCTTCTAGGAAGTTATGCTGGTTGGTTGATCACTATTTTTCCCTCTCATTCTTTTGCCAAATTTAAAGGGCTTCTCTCGGGTTTGTGCTGCTTGACCTCATTCTGGAGGCTTTTTAAGAGCATTCTAACAGTTTTTATGACCCCCTCTCCTGGAGGCTTTCTTCGCTTGGCTTTCACGATGTAAGATTTCCTTGTTCTCCCGTCTCCAATCGCTTCTTCTTGAGCTTTTCCTACAGTCTCCTTCTTCTCAATCTTGTTTTTATAAAAACCAGTCCACCCTTTACGGCGCAGTTCAGTGATTGCTCCCAGAATGAAGGTCTGAAGTCTCTACCGTCTATAACTAAAATAAGAACAAGTCGTCATTGAATTTTTGTCTAGTCATTTTTTAATATAAGGTTGGAAAGAAAAGATCAAAACAAGAACATCTTACATGCCACAACCGAGTTTTACAGGTCTGGCCCAATTTTACAGATATAGTAAATGGTTAATAAATAAATCTTGGCATCACTGGGGCCAACTTTGTTATATGGGAGAAGGAATTGGTCACA
Source organism: Vicugna pacos (assembly GCF_048564905.1). Taxonomy (NCBI): domain Eukaryota; kingdom Metazoa; phylum Chordata; class Mammalia; order Artiodactyla; family Camelidae; genus Vicugna; species Vicugna pacos. Next base: position 7,630,577 of record NC_133006.1, on the reverse strand, counting down.
AGGGGTGATCCAAGCTGGAGAATTACCCTGCTGGGTCTTTAAAGAAACTCCAGATTCCCAAGGCTTGTTCCTGCCGTGGATATTAATTCGGGAGATCCGAGAAGGGAACACAGAACTGATATTTAAAATGAAAATATTCCCCAGGCGATTCTGAAGCATAGTCATGATTAGTATCTACTGAAATATCCAATTTTATAGAGAAGGATGTCCTTTTGGGACAGATTCAAAAGTCTAACCAAAGATCAGTATTAAATGTTAGCCACTATATATAAAAATAGATTTAAAAGTTTCTTCCATATAGCACAGGGAGCTATGTTCAATGTCTTGTAATATATCTTGTAATAACCTTTAGTGGGAAAACATGAAAACAAATATATGTATATCCATGCATGACTGGGACACTGTGCTGCACACCAGAAATTGACACTTTGTAACTGACTGTACTTCAATTAAAAAAGAAAAAAGAAGGCTTTTCTGTTTCATTCTGCCAGCCAAGCTTTAAGCAACCAAACATAATATCTGATATTTTGGGAGAAAAAAGAGAAAACGTTAGACAGAGATACAAGGCTGACAAAATTCCTACTGGTTGAGTCCAGCCATTGCTTAATATCACAGGTACAGACTGGCCTTTGCTCTGACTGGGAATAAAATTTTGATTACATAGGTGTCCTCGTCTGAAACAAGTGAGGTAAACACGTTTCTATTATTCTTAAGATAATTATTATATCTTGTTGTTATTATAGTATCTAAGAGGGAGCATGAATAAAATTAGAATTTCCTTGCATGTAAATAAAAGAAAAATAAGACTTTATAATTTATCGGGATGATTCGCCATTATGTCTGAAATACTGGTGAGCTATTGCATTATTCACAGTCAGGCTCAGAACATCATAAAATCTTGCCCGTGGGAGGCAACTGACATGTCATTCTGCTGCCTCCACTTGTCTGCCCTGCCCAGTGGATTTATGGGGCTCACGTCATGTGTTCTAATTCAGTTCAACAGGTGTTCTCAAACTGCCTTTTGCAAACTTGTGATCAGACAGGATTTCTTTGTCCTGTCCATTTGTACACAACAGACACTGTTGTTCCTCGTGTCTGAAGACGAGGCAGTGGCCACAACTGCTTGCCCTGCGTGGGGATGGACAAGGTTTGGTGACCTTTGTGGCAGGACAGGTTATGCCTCTTTATTGAAAGGTGGGTGGAACATTCTGGAGCTCAGTCAGTGCTGGCTGACTGTCTCGCCAGCTGTTTATTCAGCTGATCACCACCGAGCTTCATTAGGAGAAGCTGTGCCTCAGCTTGTCCTGTTCGAGCTGATCTACACTTACTCCACTTTTCAGCACTTGATTCAATATTCCATTGGTTAACCCATAACACATCAATGCATCTGGGAGGAACAAACCTTGCTAACTAAACCTTTACGCGTTTAAATGACTACATTGGCCCTAAGTAAATCCCCACATTTCAGAAGTATCCGTATAATTTTTCCAAGTTTTGTAAGTCTGTACGGAACTTTAACTGTGATTTCCTTTTCCTTAGCTGACAATTCACAATGGACGCCTTTCTGATGTAGGTTCTGCTTGTGTGGCAGGGCGTTCCGTCAGGAGTAACAGCGGCTGAGTTTTGTGACCACAAGGCCGACGCAAACTCTTTACAGCCAATCTTGTTTGACCATCATAACAACGCTACCATAGCCAAACTCATCTTCTTTCCACTTTTGCAGACAAGCAAAGCACAATTAAGTTTTAGTAACTCTCCCAAGGAGAAACATTTAATAAGTGACCAAGCTCTCTGAAGCCAACTCCGTTTGCTATAAATTCTGTGTACGTAACAATTGTTGTAGTAACCATTCCAGATGCGTTTGAGTGATATATTTGAAAGATCAGTCATCTAGGGAATAGGGAGAGTGAGTGACAGTTTTTCCACAATTCATTGTTACAGTGTAATCAGTAGGTCCTCACGCACTCACTGGACAACAAGTAAGTGGGATATTCAAGAATGAACAAGAACTTATGCCTCAAGAAGCTTTTATGCTATTATTATTATTATTTTCGGGGGAGGTAATTAGGTTCATTAATTTTTTTTTGGAGGAGGTACTGAGGGTTGAACCCAGGACCTTGTGCATGCTAAGCATGCGCTCTACCACTTGAGCTATGCCTTCCTCGCCACAAAGATTTTATTCTAACGCCATGCTGTCCAATACAATATTTACAAGTCACCTGTGGCTGTTTAAATTTGTTGAAATTAATTAGAATTAAATAAAATTAAAAACTACATTTCTCAGTCAGACTGGCCACCTAAGTGTTGAGTAGCGACATGACAAAGGGCTGCTCTATCATACTGCAGAAGGCAGATACAAAGCATTTCCATCATAATAGAAAATTCTACGGGCACTGGTTAGTTGGAACTCTGTGTAATTAACCATCTGAGTGAAAACTATGCCAAGTGAGGCAACGTTTTCTGATTGGACACGGTTGGCAAGAGATAATTCAGTCTTTGCTACGTTGAAATTTTAGCATATCGATGAAGCCTTCAAAGCCAATATGGTAGTACAGAACAACATTGCCGAATGCACTCCACTCAAAAGAAGAGGCCGGCACACTAGAATTCGGTGTGGGCCACTGGGATTGCAATACAAATTCTCCTTTTAAAGTGATGTTGAAACAAGAGCAACGTCTGCTGTGTGTTGCAGTGTGGGGGCAGGTGGGGAGCGCAGTCTTCTTCGAAGAAGGTCGTCGAAAGATGGTTCATCTCAAAGTATTCTAAATTAAGGCCATTGCTCTCAGCTAATCTTCAACAGCCATAAAAGGGCTAAACACAGCCATGACACATTAACGGCCACTGTTTCTCATTTAGGAAACCAAAGGGCATCAAATCAAATTAAAATACATCATCTCTGCTGCTGCTTCTAGTGCTGTGTGTTGCGGAACTTCCTTCTTTAAACTTGACCTTCTGTGACTCTTCCTTGCATAATGGCCAGTTCACTTGATCAGAGGTTGATTTTGGGGTGGGAGGGGGAAATGATTAGGTTTATTTCTTTCCTTTTTTTTTTTAATGCAGGTACTGGGAACTGAAGCCAAGACCATGGGCATGTTAAGCACGTGCTCTACCACTGAGCTCTGCCCTCCCTACATCAGAGGTTAATTTTTAAGGCATCTTTTGTAAGTTAGTTTTTATTTATCTCTTTCCTTTCCCCAATTCGTATATGAAATGAAAAAGAATTGGGCTACATAGAGCAGGTAGCCCTATTATAATGTGAAGTCATTTAGATTTTGTGGCTATTTCTGCTGCTAATGAACTGTGAAGCAGTAGCTGGTGAAATGAGAATGCAAGAGTCAGGGCCAGGAAATGCTTAGTGGAATCGGAGGCACCATGTTTGTCTCTCCTTCTTTAATTAAAAAAATAAAAATAAACTACTAAGAAAAGGCTTGGAAGGGAAGTCTCAACTCTGCATTTGAACGTGGGCACTGAAGCAAAATAAGTTCTTGTAAGCGTTCCTCCACGTGCCTGTGGTCTCAGCTTTTGTCTCAATGAGCCCACCTACAGATGCAGAAGATGCTTTAATGACCTTTCTTCCTGCTCAGCTTGCCAGTTGCTCTCACCCCATCTCCATCAGGCCGGCAGGTCATTAGGGTAACTGATAAACCAAGTCCCTGTTGCTAGTTGTACAGCAAGTGAACAGATCACTTGAGGCTTTCACAGCCAGTAGGAAGATCAGAGCAGGGTCACAATCGGACAGTTCAGCAGCCAAGCGGGCTGCTGCTGTGTTGGGTTTGGTCAGCAAGGTGGGGCTTTGTTGCTGCTGGTGTTTTGGTTGTAGAATTCTACTGCTTTCAATCAATGTGAGTACTTTTCGTAGGAAAAAAACTGCTCAGTTACATTTTTTTTTTCTCCATCCCCAGCATTGTTTACCCCCAGCCACTTCACATGCTTGGACATCCTACCTAGCCTCTGATGTCTTAGAATTTCACTGTATCTTTAAAAAAAATTATTTTGATTATTTTTTTTTACAGAGATACTGGAGGTTGAACCCACAACCTTGTTCATGCTAAGCCTGTGCTCTACCACTGAGCTATACCCACTCTCCTAGAATTTTAAATCATTGAAGTCTTACACAGTGATTTATCCAAAAAAAAAAAAAGCTTAAAAATAACAATCCATTACACATTGTAAACGATCATGTTAAAAATCCTAAGAATTGAAAAGATCCTATATATATGTGTTTATAATCATCAGAACATATTAAACAAGAAAAATTGTAATATATATAAAACCTACCAAATTTGTGTGAACTAGACTTCCGACCAGACATCCCTGAGCAAGCATGTCTCTATATGTGAATGATGAGGTATTTCTATTTGGTTTCCATCATTCCCTGTAGCTCCTTGTCAATCATCCTTTTTAAGGATGCTACAGGGGCATCAGACTCTTCCTTGCCACTCAGTGTCAGAGAATTAGTATTTCTATTAAGGTTTTGCTATCCCTTCTGCCAATGACCTTAACTTCCTTCAGTTGAGACCTCCCTGAGTTCTTTTCTCTTGAGAGTGTCACTCCGCACTTTCCGTGGCTTCCGAGTCTCAGCCTGGCCCCACTATTCAGTGGTCACACGGACATCTCTGCCTGCCTGTCCCTGTCGAGTCCTGAGGTTGCTCTCTGCCACTGCCCGCCAGCTACATGGATCTGTCCTGGCTTTCTCATCCCCAGTCTCCACATTGAGGAGGCCACATCTCTGTCTCTCCAGCTGGATATCCATCATTTCCTCCATTCCCTTTGCTTTCATCCTCCCAGAAACGTAAAACAAGCTGGTGTTTTCAGTCTTAGAAGCAAGTTGTTCAGACAGCTGAGCAGGGTAGGTGAGGAAATGCTACGCATGTGAGTAATGGAGCAACTTAGCAACATCTGGTCCCTATCTGCGAGGAGCAAGCCTCGTATATTACAGTCCAACCCTCTCTACTGGGAGAAAATTGGAAATTTTCCAGTTCTGTGGATCTAATAAACTTAGCTACTACTTAACAGGGAAAAGCGAAGTGACTAAGAGAAGGACAAAACTCCTCTTGATTCTTGTACATAAACACTCTGTATTTCCTGTTTCTTTGGTACTTTAGTGCCGCAATTTTGTAACAGGTAAATAGTCCTAAATTTTTAGAGATGCTTACTCAAGATCATAATCATTTAATTAGCTGAGATATTTTTCAGCCTTTGACAGTTTCCTTTTCTTTCTTCCCTTCTTTTGCATTGAGATTAAATTGCCTCATGCTACACAATTATATCCTCCACTTTTTTTTCTTTCTTTCTTTTTTTTTTTTTGCTATAATAGAGCACAAAACTACATTAGTTTCAAGGGAATTTCAGATTGTGTTTATAATTCTGAGACTAGGTAAAGAATACACATTGGCTAATGTCTGTGAACCTCAAATTCACGAAATAGAACATGTTTGTGTGTAGGTTCTAGTTTAATTTTTACAGTTTTATTTCCTTAACCCAGAGTTATTCGTAATTTCATCATAGTGCCCGGGAAAGAGGAAAAGAAATGGCTGTGTTCTTAAACTTAGGCAGCAGCACTGAAACTCAGCCACTCCCCGTAAAGTCATTCTGTTGTATGTGACTTCATACTTAGAACATCACCGCAGTCTTCCGCGTGGGGGACCCCTGCCTTCAGTGTGGGCTCCCCTCAGGCGTGAACGGGGCCATACTTAGCTGCAGTGTGAGCACCTCAACACCAGGTGGCACTATTGGTAACACACTACAGCTGGGCAGTCGGGTCGTGCAGGTAGGTTTCAGATATTAGCATCCTGTGACCCTACTGGGCTTTCTAAAAATTAAAAAGGTATAAATTTATCATTTGTTTCCAGTACCACTAAGTATCCATCAAATTCATTTAGAACACCACGTTCTAGAACGACCGTATTTCTTCGTTTCTCCTAATTTTACTGTCATAACCAATGATGCTGTTCTTACGCATTTTTCATGACGTACAGTATCTTCCTCCGTCTCCATCTTTCCCCAAATGTTCAGACATTTGCGTTTCTCTGTGTCTTTGCTGTGCCTCCCAGCACTCTTCCATATGCACATATTCACATCGCTGCCAGAACTGGTTTCAGTTTTTGTGTTTCAATTGTTCTTCATAGACACAGCATTTTTTTTCCCTCACAATTTGAAGGTTTGTGGCAACCCTGGACTGAGTGAGTTTATCAATGTCCTTTTCCAACAACATTTGCTCCCTTGATGTCTCTGGGTCATGTTGTGGTAATTCTTGCAATATTTCAAACTCTTTCAGTATCACATTTGTGATGGTGACCTGGGATCAGTGATTTGGATAATACTGTCAATATTGTTTTGGGGTGCCATGGATGGCACCCACATAACACAGTGAACTTAATCAATAAATGCTGTGTGTGTTCTGACTCCTCCAATGACTGTTCGCCCATCTCTCTCCCTCCCCTCTGGCTTCCCTATACATTGAGACACAACAACATTGAAATCAGATCAGTTAATAATCCTGCATTGCCCGCTAAGTGTTCAAGTGAAGAGTCTCAAGTGTCTCACTTTAAATCAAAAGCTGGAAATGATTAAGTTTGGTGAGGAAGGCATGTCAAAAGCCAAGACAGGCAGAAAGCTAAACCTCTTGTGCCAAACATCACCAAAGGAGAAACTCTTGAAAGAAATTCAAAGTGCTGCTTCAGTGAACACACGGATGATAAGAAAGTGAAACCATCTTATTGCTGATACGGAGAAAATGTTAGTGTCTGGATAGAAGATCAAACCACCACAACATTCCCTGAAGCCAAAGCCTCATCTGGGTCTGTAAAGGCTAAAAGGGATGAGGAAACTACAGAAGATACGTTCAAAACTAGCAGAGGTTGGTTCATGAGGTTTAAGGAAAGACATAAAAGTACAAAGTAAAGTGACAAGTGCTGAGGTAGAAGCTGTAACGAATTACCCAGAAGATCTAGCTAAGGTAATGCATGAAGGTGGCCACATTGAACAACAGATTGTCAATACAGATGAAACAGCCTTCTGTTGGAAGAAGATGTTATCTAGGACTTTCATGGCTGGAGAGGAGAAGTCAATGCCTGGCTTCAAAGTGTCAAAGGACAGGCTGACTCTCTTGTTAGGGGCTAATGCAACTGGTGACTTTAAGTTGACTTCAGTGCTCACTTACCATTCCAAAAATCCTGGGTGCCCTTAAGAATGATACTAAATATTCTCTGTCTGTGCTCTGTAAACGGAACGACCAAGCCTGGATGACAGCACATCTGTTTACAACATGGTTTACTTTTTTTTTTTAACCCCCCCGTTGTGGCTCACAATAAAAAGATTCCTTTCGTATTATGACTGCTCATTGACAATGCATCAGTCTCTCCAGAGCTCGATGGGGATGAACAATGAGACTGATGTTTTCTTGCCTCTAATGCAACATTCATTCTGCAGCCCATGGATCAAGGAGAAATTTTGAATTTCAAGTCTTACTATTTAAGAAAAACATCTTTTAAAGGCTACAGCTGCCACAGTGATTCCTCTGATGGATCTGGGCAAAGTCAATCTTCTGGAAAGGGCTCACCATTCTAGATGCCATCAACATTCCTGATTCATGAGAAGAGGTGAAAATATCATTAACCGGAGTTTGGGAAGACATTGATTCCAACCTTCCAACTCTCAGGGATGACGTTGAGAGGTTCAAACTTCTGTGGAGGAAGTCACCGCAGATGTGACGGAAATAGCAAAACTTAGACATGGAGCCTGAAGATGGGGCTGGATAGCTGCCATCTCAGGAGACATCTTGAACTGATGAATTGTTGCTTCTTATGGAGGAGCAAAGAAAATAGTTTTCTGAGATGGAATCTACTCCTGGAGAAGATGCTGTGAAGACTGTTGAAATGACCATAAAGTATTTAGAATATTATGTAAACTTAGTTGATAAAGCAGCGGCAGGTTTTGGGAGGAGGTGCCACCATTTTGAAAGACGTTCTACTGTGGGTACAATGTTATCAAACAGCGTTCCATGCGACGGAGAAATCACTCGTGAGAAGAAAAGTCCATTGATGTGGCAACGAGCATTGTTGTCTTATTTTAAGAA